>NC_045970.1:46504808-46849808 GCF_010909765.2 Amblyraja radiata | reverse complement strand
AATCAGCAAAGTCAAGCCAATCAAACTGATGCAACAAGTGTAACAAATTCGTGAAACCTCTGGCAGATTTTGGTGATTTTCATAGTTGAAGATGATAGGGTCCTAATTTAGTGGATTTTTTATGTATCTTTACTAAGAAACAGACTCGATTGCAAGTACCAAATTCACAGGCCCCAAGAAAGAGGGCAAAGTGTGAAAAAACACAATTTTGACAAATATTGAAATAAGGGTTAAAAATACATAGTGCAAATGATTTTTTTTCTTGGGAACATTATTTTTCCGACAGAAGAGATACCAATGAACAAAATGACACCCGAGAAGTAGGATTGGGGGTGGGGGGTGTACGGTAGCCCCCTCTGGCGCAAGGACTAAGAAAGAATGTGTGATGTTTCAGGTCGAGACCCTTCTTCAGACTGAGAGTCAGGGGAGAGGAAAACGAGAGATATAGACAATGTTGGTCTATCAGAAGTAAGAATTTCAATGTTCTATCTGGGACAATATGACAATAAACGACTCTTGACTCTCTTGATAATGGGCCTGTCCCACTTCCGCGAAGTTTTCGGCAACTGCCGGCACCCGTCATAGGTCTTTGCAGGTCGCCGAAAATGTTCGACATGTCGCTGGGATGTCACCTGTATGGTCATGAGTAACCATATAGCCATATAACAATTACAGCACGGAAACAGGCCATCTCGGCCCTTCTAGTCTGTGCCGAACACTTATTCTCCCCTAGAGTAGTCTCCTCAGTCACCCAAATAGTCGTAGCGTCTTTCTGGTCGTCTCTGAATTTTTAACATGTAGAACATCTTCGGCGACCTGCCACGACCTATGACGGGTTCCGGCAGTCGGCGAAAAAGTCGCGCAAGTGGGACAGGCCCATAAGAGACACACACACACGCACACACACACAGGTGACGTTGAAGCCTTTTGTCTTCTTTCTTCCATGCCTCTAGTTTTTATTTGCTCTTATAAAAACACGAGTAAAAGTTACAGTAAAGGCAACTATCTGCTCCACATAAAACAAAAAACCTGAAGCCAACATTCATTTACGATGAAGGCGCGTGGCTGTGCATTAAACGTGTGCATAAACTCCCGTGTTTTCCTTGGGAATGTAAATAGAATCTCAAAGCATAAAGCGCCCATTACATAATTCATAAATGTTTAATAAAACATTCAATGGTGCATTTTCTTCCATACATCACCGATGCAATAAAAAGTGAGAAAATATAATCACTAAATGGCCATTAAAAAATCACAAGGTTGTGGGTTTCAGCGAAGCACTGTCACACGCAGATGCTAAACAGTTCATCTTCAGCATCACAGCCAGGATTAAATAATGCCAGAGCTACCAGGAGTTTTACAGAGTGAAGGTTACAATATTCATTGCTGAGGAGCCTTATAAAACATGGCAGAGTTTAGAGGAAACATCACTTCATCAAATGCAGGTTTGAATTGCACAGAGTCTCTTGCTCAGAGTTGGGGAATTTAGAATCAGAGGACATAGGTTCAAGGTGAGGGGGGGAGATTTAACAGGAGCCTGAGGAGTAACGTTTTCGCACAAGAGGTGGTGGGTGTATGGAAGAAGCTGCCAAAGGAGAGAGTTGAAGCAGGTACTTTCGCAATGTTTAAGAAACAGTTAGCCAGGTACATGGATAGGACAGGTTTAGAGGGACATGGGTGAAACACAGGCAGGTGGGACTAGAGTGGATGGGACATGTTGGACGGTGTGGGCAAGTTGGGCCGAAGTGCCTGTTTCCACGCTGTATGACTCAAATCCACTGGTTATTTTGTTCTGATAGAGGCAGGAAACTGCTACATACATCATCGTTGAAATTTCACACAGAGAGTGGTGAATCTCTGGAACTCTTAAGCCTGTCCAACCGCTTAAGAATTTTGTAAGTTTCTATAAGATCCCCCCTCAATCTTCTAAATTCTAGCGTGTACAAGCCGAGTCTATCCAGTCTTTCTTCATATGAAAGTCCTGACATCCCATACAGCGAGGAGACAGGCCCTTCGTCCCACCGAGTCTGCGCCGGACAGCGATACCCCGCACATTAACACAACCCAAACACACTAGAGACAATTTACTCTTATAACCACCAAGCCAATTAACCTGCAAAGTCTTTGGAGGGTGGGAGGAAGCAAAAGTACAAAGTATCAGTTATGTGATGCAGATCTGCCAAAGGAAAATATTGCTAGAAGGAATTGTAAATTAGCTAAGTCAAGTAAATTTCACACAATGTGCATCTTGCAGTAAGTACATTAACTCTCCCATCGGGCACCTCCAGATTCAGGGTCAGTTTCTTCCCAGCTGTTACAATACAATACAATACAATACAATACAATACAATACAATTTATTTGTTGTCATTTGAACCCAGAGATTCAAACGAAATTTGGTTTCTGCAGTCATACAAACAAGACGAAGAACCAAGACACAACACAATTTACACGAACATCCATCACAGTGAATCTCCCCCTCGCTGTGATGGAAGGCAAAGTCTTATCTCTCCCCTGCTCTCCTCGTTCTCCTCCCGATGTCAGAGTCAAAGCCCCCGGCGGGCGATGGTAAATAAGTCCCGCGGCAATTATAAAGCCACGCCGGGTGATGTAAGGCCGCGCTCCGGGTCTTGGTGTTGGAGCCCCCGGCGTGCTCTAACAAGTCCCCCGGCCATTTAAAACCGCGCCGGGCGATGTAAGGCCCCGCTCCAGGTCATCCTCAACCCCGCAACTCGGGCGGGAGAAGTCGCCATTGCGGAAGCCTCGAAAAGCGGTCACCCAGCAGGGACCCGCGGGTTATCAGGCAAGTGAACCACCTCCCAACAACCAGAGAGCGGTTCAGAACTATCTAGCTCAGTGGAGAACCCTCGGACTACTTCTGATCGGACTTTACTAGTTTTAGGTCTCTTGCACTAAATGTCATTCACGTTATTCCTATCATCATGTATCTGCATGGAGGGCCCCCAGTGGGGATCCCTCTACGCAGGGATTCTCCCCCCCTACATTGGGGACCTGGGGTGGAGGGTACTGCATCGAGGTGTTCCCTGCAACCTGTTTCTCTCGCGATTCACAGACTCGCCAGCCGCCTGCCACTGTTGCGGGCTGGAAGAGTCTGTGTACCACGTGTACATGGTGTGCGTGAGGCTGCAGCCACTGTTTCAATACCTAAAGGGGCTGCTCCTTGCCTTCTGGCTGCATTTTTCACCCACCATCCTCATCTTTGGACACCCTGTGCGTAGGGGAGAGGGTAGGGCTGAAGATGTCCTGGTTAGGTTGCTCCTGGGCCTGGCCAAGCTGGCCATCCGTGAGTCAAGGCACCAGACGTTGGAGTGCTCTACCTGAGCCGGCTGCCTGCCCCTTTTCCGGGGATACGTCCGTGCCCGGGTGCGGATGGAAAGGGAATACGCCCTGTCTACGGACACCCTGAGGGAGTTCCGGGACCGCTGGGCACCGAGGGGGGTTGAATGTATCCTTGACAAGGATTGCAATATAATTGTTTAGCAGTTGCTTAGCATATTTGTTCGTCTTGTATTATGGTGGTGTTTTGTTTTATTGTATTGTCAATACTATTTTAATATTTGAATAAATATTTTTGATTAAAAAAATGACCCACACAATAGCACGCCTTGGGCCAACTACCTTCCAAAATACTGTTTTACTCTTTGAATGCAATTCCGCAACAGCTCGCAATATATTGTCAATTGTTCAAATAAGAACAAACCACTGTGACCGAATTACAGATGGAAAAGGATGTGAAGTGTTTCTTTTCAGCTGAATTTCAAGGCTGTTCTGATTCTTTTCGTCATGTAGTAACCGGTTCTCAAGTTAAAAGGAACTGCAGATGTTAGAATCCTCAGCAAACCACAACGTCTTCCAGTTTAATTTAGTTTAGAGACACGGCACGGAAACAGGCCCTTCGGCCCACCGAGTCCGTGCTGACCAGCGTTCCCTCCAATGTTAACTGCATCCCTCACACATTAGGGACAATTTACAATGTAAATTAACCTACAAACCCGTATGTCTTTGGAGTGTGGGAGGAAACCGGAGAGCCCGGAGAAAACCCACAAGGTCACGAGGAGAACATACAAACTCTGCACAGACAAGCACCCATAGTCAGGATCGAACCCAGGTCTCTGGCGCTGCAATGGCAGCAATCCTGCCAATGATGCGTTGTGCTCAAGGTCCTCAAGTTACTTATGATTCCTTGAAAAGCTCCAGTAATGTCTTAATCCTCCGATGTTCTTCAAAAGAAGTGCATTTCCTGCCAATCACTTTATTGCCGCATGATGATTCAATGGTATAAATCAGTAAGGACAAGCGCTGAGCAAAAGATTGAATAATATAGGGACTTCATTGTTCAAACGATCAGGACATGGTGATTATTGTCCGCAGTGTATTATAAGAAATGTTAATATGCAAGTGCAGTGAGCATAAAACAAACAGCAGCCGAGAATAATTAATTCTGCATTGCCACAGATAATGACTTGAACTGAATCTCAATCAAACCTGACGCACCAAAAATCAATAAGCACAAAAGCTAGCCTTGCCCTCCAATATCATCACGGCTCATCTGTGTCGGAAGGAACTGCAGATGCTGGTTTAGATCAAAGATAAGGCACAAAAAGCCGGAGTAACTCAGCGGGGTAGGCGGCATAGGAAAAGGAATAGGTGACGTTTCGGGTCGAGACTCTTCCTCAGACTCGCAGCACAAGAAGAAAGGTCTCGACCCGAGACGTCACCTATTCCTTTTCTCCAGAGATGATGCCTGACCCCCTGAGTTACTCCGGCATTTTGTGTCTATCACGGATCATCTATGTTGGTTTCAATTGTTCTTCCGTGCCCGGTAGCTCTCGATCCCTCAATCCTTCAAATATTTATCAATCTCCTGCTCAAATATATCCAATGATCTGGCCTCCATCATCATCTGTGACAGAGAATTTCAGAGTTTCACTACCTTTCTGAGTTTCACGACCTTCTGAGGAAATAAATGTTTCTGCACCAGGCCCACAACAGCCTGGGACTTGCCTAGAACAGGCACCCGTGAGTAAGAACTGGAGTGTGGGCTTTGAAATGGCGCTAAAGACATGGCGCCTCTTGCATGCGGTGGGCTGGTCACGGGGAGAACGTACAAACTCCGTGCAATCAGCACCCGCAGTCAGGATCGAACCCGGGTCTCTGGCGCCGTAAGGCAGCAACTCTGCCGCTGCGCCACTGCGCCGCGCATAATGACCCTTCCAGCAGGTTCAATATAATCAAATGTTTCCCGCTCTCTTCTTCTCTTCGTATAGTCCTGTTTGGGGAGTGCGGCTCACACCTCTGAGAATAACTGCTCTCTGATATAGGACAAAAAACACTAGGAATACTCAGCTGGCCAAGCAGCATCCGTGGAGAGAGAAATGGAGTTACTGCTTCAATTGATTATCATCTACTGTGATATTTAAATAGGGGTTCTTCCTTCCGAATTCAGTTCACCCTGTGTGGATTTGCAGGTGTATAGATCGAAAGAGGACACTATGGTTTAAAGAAAGGAGTCTGAAAATGAGGGCACAAATTAGGAGTGAGTTTTCTCACTTAAACATTACAACATCTGAAGAAACAAGCTGGACAACTGTAAATAGTGGGGTGTAGTAACATTGGCAAGGCCACCATCACAATCAAGCACGAGTCTCACCCCGGTCTACTCCCCTCTCCCATCAGGCAAGAGGTACAGAATTGTGAAAACGCACACCTTCAGATTCAATGTTTAAAGCCTCTGTCCCACTTGGACGACCAATGCCGACCTTATTTTACTCGTGGACATTTTTTAGCAGGTTGAAAAAACGCCGCGACCTACTTGACGCCACGAGTACGCGGAGACCACTCAGGAGCACGAGGAAGAGTTAACGAAGACCTCCCAGGACCTCCTACGACCTCGTGGCGACCATGCAGCGAGTATGTCAAGGGCAAACTCGGCAGAGGTCGGCAATTAGGTCGTACAAGTGGGACAAGCCTTTTAGAAAGAACTGCAAGTGCAGGAAAAATCGAAGGTAGACAAAAAAGCTGGAGAAACTCAGCGGGTGAGTCAGCATCTATGGAGCAAAGGAATAGGCGACGTTTTGGGTCGAGAGTCTGAAGAAGGGTCTCGACCCGAAACGTCGTCTATTCCTTGCTGCCTCACCCACTGAGTTTCTCCAGCCTTTTTTGTCTACCTTCAGATTCAAGGACAGATTATACTTAAATTCTGGTAAAACGCTCCTATTCCAACAATAAATATGTGGATCTCAAATATGTTTGAAACATTACACCTGGAAGATATGAGACTCCTCCTTGCAGGCAAGATGTGGTCTGCATTTATCGACTTACTACAAGTATAAGGTGCAACAATACTTTTAAAAAGAAATGGTATCAGGTTCTGGTAAGGGGGGATGAAAAATATGAAGTTGATATATCCCTTTTTGCACGGTATTTATAATAGAGCTTTTGTTTCATTTTCTTTCTTTTTTTTTTTCTATGGCCTATTTCTTAACTTTCTTCTCTAATTCTTTGTTTAATGGGTTTTTCTTTTTGATCACTCTTTTACACTAACACGACTCTATCTCTCTTTCAAGGACAGTTTCTTCCCAGCTGTTATCAGGCAACTGAACCATCCTGCCAACAACTAGAGAGCGATCCTGAGCTACCATCTACCTCATTTGGAGACCCTTGGACTATCTTGAATCAGTCTTTACTGGACTTTATCTTGCAGGAAAAGTTATTCTCTTTATCACGCATCTGTACACTGTGGACGGCTCGATTGTAATCATGGACAGTCTTTCCGCTGACTGGTCAGCACGCAACAAAAGCTTTCCTCGACACGCGACAATAAACTAAACTGCAGCAAACGTTGCACCATCTCTGAATTGTGAAAGAAATGTGTTTATTTAAGTCACTCAGTGTGAAATGAAATGCAAAGTTCATTGGATCACCAGCAGCAGAGATTTTTAGCAAAGAATCTTCGGCATATCAGGAGGTCATCGTGGTGTCCAGAGGACTAAAACAACTCGGGCAAAATCGAACAGTGATTTAAAATTCTTATTCAAGCATTTAATGTTACAGAGTCAGACAACAAAACAGTCTGTCCATGTCGACCAAGTTGGGGGCTGATGTCATTTGAATGCATTTGGTCCATAGCCCTTTCAGCCCTTCCTATCCCCATGCCTGTCCTCATATTTCAATGTGTGAGAACGAACTGCAAAAGCTGGAAAAAATCGAAGGTAGACACAAAATGCTGGAGTAACTCAGCGGGTGAGGCAGCATCTATGGAGAGATGGAATGGGTGACGTTTCGGGTGGAGACCCTTCTTCAGACTCCACAAGAACAGTAGCAAAGGGTGGCCACAGTGGCGCAGTTGTAGAGTTGCTGTCTTACAGTGCTTGCAGCGCCGGAGACCCGGGTTCGATCCCAACTATGGGTGCTGTCTGTACGGAGTTTGCACGTTCTCCCCATAACATGCGTGGCTTTTATCCGAGATCTTCGGTTTCCTCCCACACTCCAAAGACGTACAGGTTTGTAGGTAAATCGGCCTGGTAAATGTAAAAATTGTCCCTAGTGTGTAGGATAGTGTTGATGTGCGGGGATCGCTGGTCGGCGCGAACCCGGTGGGCCGAAGGGCCTGTTTCCGCGCTGTATCTCCAAACTAAATTAAACTGAAGTAGAGGGATGAAAGTCATGCAAACATACGAGGCATTTGCGGGCTGAAACCATTAGCTTTCACTATCGGCCCTGGGATTGACTCAGTGCTCCACGCATGTAACCCATCAAAGTGCATTTTACTTTGCACACTCGGGTTCTGTCCGTTCAAAGTTAACGATGCCGCGTGACAAAAGTCAAACTTGCCAATGATCTGACGTCACGAGAAATGTAACGCACCACTCACCATTTCGGCTTTCTTCATCAATGGCGACGATTGTAGCAGGAGGACCTGATCTTGCAAGTTTGCAATCTGTTTGTGGCAACAAAAAAAAAACAAAAAAAAAATTACATGTCAAACCCACTGACGTACAATAAGGATCAGCTTAAACACTTCAACACTCAAGATTCACCGACCGAAACATCACTTTAAAAAAAAAATAAAAAAATGCAGGTCTCACAAGATATTTAAAAAGAAATGAAAATATGTGGGACATACATTGTGTGAGCATTTAATATTTTCCCTCGTCTTTATATACACAATGGAACTTTAACTCAATACAAGGACGACGTGCCACTTAAACAAACGGATTAACTTAAAGGCACAGTGGGTAAAGCGCACAGATTAGCTGAGCAAGAACATATAAAAGTCACTGTAAATCTGGGCTATTCACCAGCTTACCCTCAAACTGCCAGTCTGGAGTCAAAGTTCGTGTGGGGGCAGCACAGCAAAGTGGAAGATAAGAAAGGATGACAAATTTTCAGTGGATTAAAAGTGAACATTTGGGTTTCAAAAGTTAAGGTGAGAACAGCGAAGCGTTGCTACGAGCAAACTTGCAGTAAAAACTCAACGAATCAACACAGCCTAACAACATTTCCCACCTGTAGAGAATATACTGGGGCTACCCTGGTTACAAAATCCAACTTTACGCAAGTCCCCCCCCCCTCCCCCCCCCATCAAATTTTAAAGATGTCATTTACGGAAAAGCGAACTATTATTTATTAACAACTGGGCTGCAGTAAACATTACATGACAGTAAAACCCTCACAATAATGGACCTCTTTCTAACTGATTTTGGTTAAAGCAAACTGAATCTGTTGTGCACTGAATTTGTTGTTTCACAAAAGGAATAGATCGGGTTGATGCACAGAGTCTGTCGCCCAGAGTAGGGGAATCGAGGACCAGAAGGGAAAAGGTTCAAGGTGAAGGGGAAAAAATTGAATAGGAATCTGAGGGGTTAACTTGTTCATACAAAGGTTGGTGGATGTACGGAACAAGTTGCCAGAGGAGGTAGTTGAGGCTGGGACTATCCCAACATTTAAGAAGCAGTTAGACAGGTACATGGATAGGACAGGTTTGGAGGGATATGAGCCAAACGCAGGAAGGTGGGACTAGTGTAGCTGGGACATGTTGGCCAGTGTGGGCAAGTTGGGCCGAAGGGCCTGTTTCCACGATGTATCACTCCATGGCCCTATGGATGGCCATTAGTTGGATGGAGTGATTCTTGTTTTAGTTTTGTTTTAGACATGCAGGTAGTGTTCATTGATGTGTAGGAAGGAACTGCAGATGCTGGTTCAACCCGAAGATAGACACAAAAAGTTGGAGTAACTCAGCGGGTCAGGCAGGAATGGGTGACGTTTCGGGCCAAGTCCCTTCTTCAAACTGAGAGTCCGGGGGAGAGGGAAACCAGAGATTAGTTCCGATTAATTTTACTAATTGTATGCCTCCTTGTCACCTTCTCCAGCCACCAATGAACTATTCCACATTTCCTTATCATCGTCTTCTTTGCTGTCATTTTCACCCCTTACCCTTTCATGTCTCTGGTTTCCCTCTCACCTGACTCTTAGTCTGAAGAAGGGTCTCGACCCGAAACGTCACCTATTCCTTGTCCCCACACCTGCCGTCTGACCCGCTGAGTTACTCCAGCATTTTGTGTCAATCTACTGTATATCCTTTCTTTCCCCACCCCCCATCAGTCTGAAGAAGGGTTTCGGCCCGAAACGTCGCCTATTTCCTTTGCTCCATAGATGCTGCTGCACCCGCTGAGTTTCCCCAGCAATTTTGTGTACCTACTGTATATCAAGGTTGTTCTGTTTCTTCTACTGACCTTACTATTGTACAAATAATAGCTTTTTAAATACTTTGCAGAACTACACATCTAATGAGTGTCTTTGAACCATTTTAGCTTAGTTTAGAGACAGAGCATGGAAACACCGAGTCCACGCTGACCAGTGATCACCCGTACACTAGATCTATCCTGCACGCTTGGGACAATTTATAGGGTGTACAACAGAACTACCACACTGGCTATTCCCACGTTGCAAAGACATCGTGACAGTGTGAAGGGGCTGTCCCACTTGGGCGACCTAATTGCCGGGTTTAGAAGAGTTTGAAATAATGTCATGTTGAAGACCTCCTTCGACTATGTAGAAGACCTCCTTCGACCTCCTTCGACTATGTCTAAGACCAGCTTCGACTAGCTACGACTAGCTACGACTAACTTCGGGAAAGTTGGACACCGAATAGGGGAGAGTGAAGACGACCTCCTTCGATCTCCTTCGACGTCCCTTCGACCTTCCTTTGACTATGATGAATACTATCTATGGCTACCTTCGACTACCTTTGATTACCTACGACTAACATGCCGACCTACCATGACTAAACCTACGAGTAAAAAAAGTATATCTCTATATCTCTAAATGAATCAAAAAAATCAACTAAACTTTGGGGAAAAACAAGAGTTTCCGTTTTTTTAGAGATACAGCACGGAAACGGGTCCTTCGGCCCACCGGGTCCACGCCGACCAGCGATCCCCGCACATTAGCACTATCCTACACCCACGAGGGACTTTGTTTTACATTTACCAAATCCAATTATCTTACAAACCTGCACGTCTTTGGCTTGTGGTAGGAAACCGAAGATCTCGGAGAAAACTCGCGCAGGTCACGGGAAGAACTGCGTACAGACAGCACCCGTGGTCAGGATCGATCCGCTGCTGAATTCGCTGTCAGGCAGCAACTCTACTGCTGCGCCACCATGAACGCCCTGTTCATGGACACTTTTCAGCAATAGAACCTTTACATAACTTTGACATAACCAGGGCACTCCTTAAATATATCTTCCCCAGGGTTGAGGTGAAACTGCATCTTGCAGCGAGCAGCTAAAAATAAAATGGGGCGGCATGGTGGTGCAGCAGAAGGGTTGCTGCCTTACAGCACCAGAGACAGAGGTTGGATCCTGACTGCGGTTGCTGTCTGTACGGAGTTTGTACGTTCTCCCTGTGACTATATGGGTTTTCTCCGGGTGCTCCGGTTTCCTGCCATATTCCAAAGACGTGCAGGTTTGTAAGTTAATTGGCTTCTGCAAATCACTCGTGTGGGCTAGTGCTAGTGAACAGGGTGATTACTAGGCCGTGCAGACCCGGTGGGCTGAAGTGCCTGGTTCCACGCGAGATCTCTCAAGTCAAACGTCTAAATGGAGGATGGAAACCATGTGATGACGCTGAGGAGTAATATTGTGCCTGGGAGCCATTTGTCTAAGATGCAAAAATACCAAATAAGGAATGGCCTAGAGAAGATGTTTCCAGTGGAGGAAGAGTCTAAGATTAGAGGGCACGGCCTCAGAATAAAAGGACGTACAGTTGAGGGGCTGGCCCACGAATTTAGAAGAGTTTTCGAGAGTTTGAAAAAATGACATGTTGAAGACTTCCTTCGCCTATGTAGGAGACCTCCTTCGACCTCCTTCGACTATGTTGAAGACTAGCTTTGTGTAGCTATGACTAACTTCGGTAGAATTGGACATCGAATAGTGGAGAGTGAAGACGACATCCTTCGATCTCCTTCGACCTCCCTTCAACTATGATGAAGACTACCCTACGACTAACATGCCGACCTACTACGACTAAACCTACAAATAAAAAAAGTATCGATTTTATCCATGGCAACGTTTTTTTACACACGGGCAATTTTCAACGTTGAAAAATACGCCGCGACCTAGCTGAGGCCTCGAGTACGCGGCGTACTACTCTCTGGCATGAAGGAGAGTTACTAAGGCCTCCGAGGACCTCGTGTCGACCATGCTGCGAGTATGAGTCGAGGGCAAACTCGCCAGAACTCGCAGATTAGGTCGCCCAAGTGGGACAGCCCCTTGAGAATGGAGTTGAGGAGGAATTCCTTTAGCCAAAGGGTAGTACATCTGTGGAATTCATTGCCACAAACTGTTGTGGAGGCTGTCATTGGGTGTTTTTACAACAAAGATTGATAGGTTCTTGATTAGTAAGGCCATCAAAGGTTATGGGGAGTAGGCAAGAGAATGGGGTTGAGATGGAAAGATAGATCAGCCATGATCGAATGGCGAAGTAGACTCGATGGGCCGAATGCTCCTGTGACTCAGAAGAGATAGGATTAGAATTAGGCCATTCATCCCATCAAGTCTACTCCACCATTCAATCATGGCTGATCTATCTCTCCCTCCTAACCCAATTCTACTACATTCTCCCCATAACCTCCGATGCCTGTACTAATCAAGAATCTATCTATCTATCTCTGCCTTAAAAATATCCACTAACTTTGCTCCCACAGCCTTCGGTGGCAAAGAATTCCACAGATTCCCCGCCCTCTGACTAAAGAAATTCCTCCTCATCTCCTTCCTCAAAGAAAGTCCTTTAATTCTGAGGCTATGACCTCTAGTCCAAGACTCTCCCACTCGTGGAAACATCCTCTCCACATCCACTCTATCCAAGCCTTGTTATAAACTTATGAAAGCATAGAAACATAGAAAATAGGTGCAGGAGTAGGCCATTCGGCCCTTCGAGCCTGCACCGTCATTCAATATGATCATGGCTGATCATCCAACTCAGTATCCTGTACCTGCTTTCTCCCCATACCCCCTGATCCCTTTAGCCACAAGGGCCACATCTAATTCCCTCTTAAATATAGCCAATGAACTGGCCTCAACTACCTTCTGCGGCAGAGAATTCCAGAGATTCACCACTCTCTGTGTGAAAAAAGTTAAGGGGTTGGACATTCTAGCCTGTCCAACACCTTAAGAATTTTGTAAGTTTCTATAAGATCCCCCCTTAATCTTCTAAATTCTAGCGAGTACAAACCGAGTCTATCCAGTCTTTCTTCATATGAAAGTCCTGACATCCCAGGAATCAGTCTGGTGAACCTTCTATGTACTCCCTCTATGGCAAGAATGTCTTTCCTCAGATTAGGAGACCAAAACTATACGCAATACTCCAGGTGTGGTCTCACCAAGACCCTGTACAACTGCAGTAGAACCTCCCTATACTCAAATCCTTTTGCTATGAATGCTAACATACCATTCGCCTTCTTCACTGCCTGCTGCACCTGCATGTCTACTTTTAATGACTGGTGTACCATGACACCCAGGTCTCGTTGCATCTCCCCCTTTCCTAATCGGCCACCATTCAGATAATAATCTACATTCCTGTTTTTGCCACAAAAGTGGATAACCTCACATTTATCCACATTATACTGCATCTGCCATGCATTTGCCCACTCACCCAGCCTATCCAAGTCACCTTGCAGCCTCCTAGCATCCTCCTCACAGCTAACACTGCCCCCCAGCTTCGTGTCATCCGCAAACTTGGAGATGTTGCATTCAATTCCCTCGTCCAAATCATTAATATATATCGTAAATAGCTGGGGTCCCAGAACTGAGCCTTGCGGTACCCCACTAGTCACTGCCTGCCATTGTGAAAAGGACCCGTTTACTCCTACTCTTTGCTTCCTGTCTGCCAGCCAGTTCTCTATCCACATCAATACTGAACCCCTGGAACTGGAAAGCAACTGGAAAGTGTCTTCTGGAAGCCTTCCTCAAGCAAAACACTAGTAGTGAGCAAAAGCAATCGACCAAATGCATTGCAAGATATTAAAATAAAACAAAATGAAGCTAAACAATTACTTTACGATTATTCTCTGTGAAAAGTTTTGATATATTCAATTGATTTTTACGATATTGTTAACTCTTTCGGAAAGTCAGTCGAAGGCTCTGAAATCAGTATCATAGCAGGGAATTTTATTGTGCTCTGTGAAGTCTGTGGAAACCCTGCCAACCTCGGCACAGTGCGTTTCCCAGGAGAAGATTAATGAATTCATCTTCAAAAGCCAAGATCTACAGCTGAGGCACAAAGCTCAGACACTGCACAAACCAGCTACAACCTCATCAAAGCCTATCTCCCATCTCCATCGATCGGGGCTGAGAGTTGACATTCATAAGGTCATAAGATCATAAGGTTATCAGTGATAGGTGCAGAATTAGGCCATTCAGCCCATTAAGTCTACTCTGCCATTCAATCATGGCTGATCTATCTCTCCCTCCTAACCCCATTCTCCTGCCTTCTCCCTATAACCCCTAATCAAGAATCTATCCATCCGTATACGGTGGACAGCTCAATTGTAATCACGTACAGTCTTTCTGCTGACTGGTTAGCACGCAACAAAATATTTTCACTGTACCTCAGTACACGTGACAATAAACTAAACAAAACAGACCTGTTGGGATTTGGCACTCTTTGTATTGGGGGCAATAAAACATCACAGTTAGCTTGTGTGGGAAAGAAATGCCAGCTTTGGTTTAATTTTAGTTGAATTTAGAGATACAGTGCGGAAACAGGCCCTTCGGCCCACCGAGTCTGCACCAACCAGCGATCCCTGCACATTAACGCTATCCTACATGCACTGGGGACAATGTACACTTACACCAAGCCAGTTAACCTACAGACCTGTACATCTATGGAGTAAGTGAGGAAACCGGAGCTCCCGGATAAAACCCGTGCCGGTCACAGGGAGAACGTGCAAACTCCGCACAGACAGCACCCGTAGTCGGGATCGAACGCGGGTCTCCGGCGCTGCATGCACTGTAAAGGGCCTGTCCCACCAGCATGCGCCTGCATGCGGCAAGCACGACCTAAGGCGGTCGCTTGAGCCATAGGGCCTCGCGGGGCCGGTCCCACTTCGATCGCCGGAGCCATATGGAGTTGCGCGGAGCTGGTCCCGACATCGCGCGGGGTTCCGAAAACCTGACCGCGTTTAAAAATTCCGCGCGGCAACGGCCTACCGGCCCACTCGACCTCACTCACTCGACCTCCGCGCGGCTCCTGCTTCTGGTTTGGTCGCGCTTGCCGCAAGCCGTATGGCTCAAGTGACCACGTTAGGTCGCGCTTGCTGCATGCAGGCGCATGCTGGTGGGACCGGCCCTTTAGGTCGTGCTTGCCGCATGCAGGTCGCATGCTCGTGGGACAGGCCCTTAATAGGCCTTTCTCACGGGGCGACTTGACGGAAGAGTTAACCAGAGTTCAACATCGTGGGAACCTCGTGCGATAACAGTACGGCATTCGTGGACCACCGTGGACCACCGTGGCGCTAATGGCAGGTAATCGTGTAACTTGGTGACTCGGGAGAAAATTCAAGCAAGCTTGAATTTCTCCAAGAGTGACTTGTACACTTGTGGTTGAGCATTGCAACTTTATATGAACGTAGTGGCCAGTGCGATATCCGTGCGATATCCGTAATAACTCTTGCGGTTACCGTGGGAACTCCTGCGATCGGTAAACCCGGAAGCTGGACAGAGGGGACAGAAGGTGAGTAAAAAAGGTGTTCTCAATATCCTTTATAAATGTCTGTATGTTAATATGTGTGTCTTTTCCTCTTGGGCATTACTTTGTTTCTGTTGGTGGCTCCACATTTTATGATAGCCTGAAGTGTGATAAAGCTTTTACCTCAGCAGTTTGATTGTCAGTGCTTGTTTACCTCATTGTTAAATAAATATATTTTTTACTATCAGCTTGATGTCTGCAATTCTTCATTAATACATCACTACAAGATGAATGTCTCTAATGTTATAATCCCTCTCGTGCTGAAACACAAAATAGTTGAAGGGAGGTGATATAATCACATTTTCATTAAGTTTCATTTTTGAGTGTTCAGGTCCATCAATTGTTGAGCTATTTAAACGTTTGAAAGTTTCATCTCTCGGTAGAAAATAAAATAAGCCAATCGCACGGTAAATGTGAGACAAAGTCTTTATTCCTATTTGACAATATAAAAAGACGACTTCTTGCACATATTGAGAGAAGGTGCATCACACCAAACATTTGTCTATAAAAGGGCCTCGCAAACACGAAAATCAACAAATGAGGCACGCTAGATTATTTTAAACACATTATATTCATTAACCTCCGCAACAAGCCCAAACTCAGGCATTAAAAGGGACAATGCAATGTGCTAAATGGCAGGTTTTGCGGACGAACATCTTATAGGAAGCACTTTTCAGAGGACAACACTGGAAAGTCAGCTTATTTGCTATGCATTTCAGCTAACATGCAGTAGTGTTCCTGTGGTCGGCTACCCATCAATATAGCTGTCCTGCCACAGCACACTCCCCAATTGTGAATTGTAGTAAGCGCAGAGATGGCCTCTTTGCTCTTTCACACCCAGTGAGACTTCCTCTTAATTCTCTTTTTAATTAATCTCTCCCTTCTGCCTTCACGCAAGCGTGCTCGATGCACATAGTGGGCTGCTGCATACAGCGCGTCAATGAAAAAAACCACCATCCTGTACTCGAAACTACTTAGTATAGACATGTCTCCAAATGAGCCAATTCAACCAAGGGAGGATATTTATAGTGTGTGAAAAAAAAAGTGACATCATTTGTGCCACGTGTAGTTCACAATGTTCATTCAAGATTTAACGGGAAAGCTCGGGAGACGGACAAGTCACTCGCACAAATAACAGAAATGCCGAGTACCGTGGGAACTCTTTATCTACCCCCCGTTATATCGTGTGATATCGTGCTAGACCACGACCACTTCACTCTGGTTACATCTTGCATCAAGTCGCCCCGTGAGAAAGCGCCTTAAGGCAGCAACTCTACCGCTGCGCCACCGCGATGGCCGCCCTCAGTTGGAAAACCCGTTAGTTTGTTGCGCAGGTTCCGGAAATAGTCCGTCACACTGGCAGACCCGACGTTTCATCACTTGCAACTAATCTGGGATGTGGAGCCCAGCTGAGGCACTGGGATACTGACCTGACCTCTCTCACGCTGAGGGTCAAGCAATCTCTCTTGCATCCCAGTTAATTGTGCATTCCTGAAAAGAACAAGAAGTCACTAAATTGCTTTCAAACCGCAGGGAGCAGGTCACTCGCTGGCTTTCTTATAATCTAAAATGATTGCTTTAAACCTGTGTCACCTGGAGTATGATGTATGACTCAATCTCTGCCACTCCATCTCCCACGGAACTAGGCACAAACAAGTATGAGAACATAACATCTTAACATATTGGTATCCCCAACGCTGGTTTTATTGTCTCTCTGCTTTCACTTCTTGGACACTTTCCTCTTTTCACGGTTTTCTCTCTGGTGTTCTTTTTCTTTCTCCCCTCTTTCACACTGGAAATGGAATGAAATAGGGGCAGCCACAGTGGTGCAGCGGTAGAGTTGCTGCCTTATGCCCCTGTCCCCCTTAGGAAACCTGAACGGAAACCTCTGGAGACTTTGTGCCTCACCCAAGGTTTCCGTGCGGTTCCCGGAGGTTGCAGGTGGTTGCCGGAGGTTGCAGGTAGTGGAAGCAGGTAGGGAGACTGACAAAAACCTCCGGGAACCGCACGGAAACCTTGGGTGGGGCGCAAAGTGTCCAGAGGTTTCCGTTCAGGTTTCCTAAGTGGGACAGTGGCATTAGTGGGACAGGAGCATTATGGCGCCACAGAACCGGGTTCGATCCTGACCACGGGTGCTATCTGTACGGAGTCCTCCGTGTGACCTGCGTGGGTTTTCTCCGGGAGCTCCGATTTCCTCCCACGCTCCAAAGACATGAAGGTATGTCGTTTAATGGGCTTTGGGTAAACATTGTGAATTGACCCTAGTGTGTAGGATAGTGCTAGTGTACGGGGTAATCGCTGGTCGGCGCGGACCCGGAGAGCCGAAGGGCTTGTTTCCGTGCTGTATCTCTAATGTTTAATGTTTTATGTGTCATTCCTAACTGTCACTGTATGTCATGTTGTCACTTGGGGGCGGAGCACCAAGGCAAATTCCTTGTATGTGAATACTTGGCCAATAAACTTATTCATTCATTCAAAGTGTAAAGTCTAAAGGCAGGGTAGAAGTCATTGCCTTTGAGATACACACACTGAGTGAGAATTGTGGTGAAATCGTGGTTTCCATCATTTTCCTTTCCATCTTCTCAAATTTACTCCCTCATACATAGAACAGTGCAGTACAGGAATAGGCCCTTCGGCCCACAATGTCTCTGCTAAACCAAGATAAACTAATCTCCTCTGCCTGCACGATCCAAATCCCTCCTTCACCAGCGAATTCATGTGCTTATCGAACAGCCTCTTAAACACCACTGTCGTATCTGCCCTCACCACCACCCTTGGCAGCGGGTTCAAGACACCCATCGCTCTGTGTACAAAACCTGCTCTGCAAATCTCCTTCCATACCTTTTCCCTCCCATATCTTGAGAGAGGGGATCGAACAGCCGACGGGAACTGAGGCGATCTAGAATCACAGTGCAATCTAATTTTAGTTCACAAAAACACAGGTCCAGACTTAGTATTTTTGTTTGGGTTTAGAGGTACGGCGTGGAAACAGGCCCACCGTTTCCATGCTGACCAGCAATCACCCCGAACACTAGTTCTATCCTCCACACTTTACAGAAGCTAATTAACCTACAAACTTGCATGTCGATGGAATGTGGGAGGAAACCGGAGCAACCGGCAAAATCCCACGCAGGTCACGGGGAGAGCGTAAAAACTGTGTACAGACAGCACCCGTAGACAGGATCGAACCTGGGTTTCTGGCGCCGTAAGGCAGCAACTCTGCCGGCCGAAAGATATCAACTTCAGAGCCAGGCTATTGGAGAGGCTGAGGCCATCAAACAAAAGACAGTGAGGGCATGAAGAAACAAATTACTTCAAACCATACGGATTTTGTTTTGAAGCAGGTAGAACCCTGCTGGGGAATAGCAGGTGTATCACAAGATATCACCCATTCACACTTCCAGACGACCTTGGATTTCTACAAATGGCCAGCATGGTGGTGCAGTGGTAGAGTTGCTGCCTTACAGCGCCAGAGACCCGGGTTCGATCCCGACCACGGATGCTGGTCTGCACGGAGTTTATACGTTCTCCCCGTGACGTGCGTGGGTTTTCTGCGGGAGCTCCGGTGTCTTCCCACACTCCAAAGACTTGCAGGTTTGTAGGTTAATTGGCTTCAGGTAAAAATGGAAAATTGTCCCGAGTGTGTGTTGGATAGTGTTCAGCGCCTGTCCCACTTGGCGATTTTTTTCGGCGACTGCCGGCATCATTGACTGACGTATCAGGCCACCGAAAAAGTCGCGGCGTGATGCGATGTGACGACGTCGCAACATTTTGTATGTCGCAACATTTTTTTGTCGCGGCTGGATTTTGAAATGTTCAAAATCTTTCGACGACCCTGATAGATCAGTCAATGACGCCGGCAGTCGCCGAAAAAATCGCCAAGTGGGACAGGCCCTTTGGTGTACAGGGATCACAGGTCAGCTCGGACTCAGTGAGCCGAAGGGCTTATTTCCACACTGTATCTCCACCCTAAAACTAAACTAAACTAAACTAAAGATGCACTGTCAAATGAAAAACACTTCGGTCGGATATTGGCATATCCATCTCTCTGTTCTATCACCATTTGATGAAACAGTGGACAATCAACTTGCTGATAAAATACTTAGGATGGATTTTGTTCACAGACAAGTGGGACAGTGTTGCAGCTGATGGAGCTGGTGCCTCACAGCTCCAGAGGCCTGTGTTCGACCCTGACCTCGGGTGCTTTCTGTGCACAGTTTGCACGTTTCCCCCGCGATCGTGCGGGTTTCTTCTGGGTGCTCCGTTTTCCTCCCACATCCCAAAGACGTGCGGGTTAAGTTGTTTCTGTAAATTGCCCCTAATGTACAGGGAGTGGGCGGGAAGTGGAATAACATACAACTCGTGTGAATGGGTGATCGATGGTCGGCATGCACTCGGTGGGCCGAAGGGCCTGTATCCACGCTGTAACTCTGAACTAAATCAAACTAAAAAAATGAATGTGTTGAAGTGACTCATAGAAACAAAGCAGTCAGCTGATGGCTAGACTTATATAAATCCTTGAGAGGAATAACTGCTCTAAATATAGTTATTCTGTGTCACATAAACTGATCTCCTTCATTCTCAAAACTGCCCATCACAACAGAAAGGTGCCCAGTATTGAGTTTTTAGTGAAACTCATGACTCATAAATTGAAAGTAGTTGCATTCATTTATAAAATGTGCCTCACATGCTCAAAACAATGTGTGATGGGCATTATTAGATTTCCCCAGGTACCGTTCATGAGTTGCCGATGACACATTGTTGTCAGGGTAAGGCTATATTAAAGCACCTCATGCAAATTGCAATATCCGACCACCGAGGTACCTTGAAGGTCGCAACATTTATATATCTGGTCAACTGAATGGAGCAAAACACAAAGTGCCGGAGAAACTCCGCAGGTCAGGCAGCATCTGTGGAGGGGAATAGACGGGTGGCGTTTCAGGTTTTCAGTCTGTTCAATCTGACTTGAATATTTAGTTCAAGAATCAAGTGTGTTTGATTGCCATACTTCCCAAGATAGGACAATGAAATTCTTACTTGCAGCAGCACAGCAGAATATGTAAACATAGTACACTGCGAACAATATCATAAATGAGAAAAAAAGTTCAGTGTGTGTACATACACACATACTCAAATTTTTACGCCACTAACTTTCCTGAATTATTCATATGTATATATGTGTGCATATCTATATATGAGATATATGTGCATATCTATATATATATATATAAATGTGTGTGCGTGTATATATGATTGTGTGTCTGTGTCTATACATACGGTATCTATACTGAAGAAGGGTCTCGACTAGGCTTGTATTCATTGACGAAAAGACTAGGCTTGTATTCACTGGAGTTTCGAAGGATGAGGGTGGATCTTATAGAGACAAATAAAATAGTAAGATTAAACGAGAACTTACCAGTTCGAAGTTTGATCGTTATTTTATGAGGAGTACGTTGAGGGAATACGTGAAGAACCCCGCCAGGACGCATGCGTGTCATTCTTCAAAGCAGCGGTGTGAAATCACAGATAATTGTAATGACTTAAACATAGTAAGATTAGAGAAGAAATACCAGTTGAGTATATGATCATGGGTGGGAGCGGAGGGCACGTATTCCCTCAACGTACTCCTCATAAAATAACGATCAAACTTCGAACTGGTAAGTTCTCGTTTAATCTTACTATTTTACTTCGGAGTCACATGAGTGACTACGTGAAGATTTTAAAGCTCTGTGATTTCATGCCGTGGAAACGAGTCCATGCATCACATCTGCCTTAATGACTGTAGGAGGAATTGTGTCAACATATTTTAGACATGAATCCGACATTGAAATCCATGAATTGATTAACACAAATTATAGCCCCTATTTATGGGGTAATTAAATTACAGAACTTAAATTGTTTCTGCAAATCTTCCAGGTTTAATGACTGGTTTATGATAAAATAGTTGGAATGTTTTTCCCCTGACCATCCTGCTGCCTTGAGGATTTGGTCCATTGGTACATCCAACTGCATAGCTGCCGATGTAGCTGCAGCCCTGGTGGAATGAGATTTAAACATATTAGTATCCACCCCAGCCTGTATTAGAACCTGGTTCAGCCATCTTGAGATGGTCTGGACCGTCACTCTTTTGTGTGGTTGCTTATGGCTGACTAAAAGTGCCTTCTCATTGCCTCTGATGATTTTCGTGTTCTCCATGTATAACGACAAATGTATTACTATACAGAGACGATCATCTGTTGGGTAAGACCTAAATTCGATATTGAGGCCCGCTGATCCCTGTCTGTTCTGTTTCACTAATTCATAAATATGAAACGTAACGTTTTTAGATGAAGAAGTCATGTTGTCCAGTCTTAATTTATGTAATGACTGTACCCTTTGTGCCGTGACCAATGCCATTAGCTTGACTGTTTTTAATGTCAGTCTATGTAGGGACAGAGCTGTTGCTGGAGACCAATTCCTGAGCATCTTCAGGACAATACTCACATCCCATATTTGGGAGTACCTGGTTCTTGGGGGATTGGTATTAAAAATTCCCCTCATAAGTTTTGTTACCGGTGGGTGAGTCCCAGCAGAGTGACGCTCTGTTCCTTGCCATAGATAAGTTGATAGGGCACTTCTGGCGCAGTTGATGGCACTATAACTGAGCCCCTCATCATAATGGAGGCCTGCCAGGTATTCCAGAACAGACGGGATGTTCATATCTCTGTAGGTGATGCTGTTTTTGTGACAATACATCTCCCACTTCCTGATATAGACCAGATACTGTTTTTTGGTGGACTGTCTGTGGCCCGCCGAAATCATGTTCACTATTCGGTCCGTCAGTCCCAGCTGTAGTAGTGGTATTTTTAAATTCTACAAATTAATAAATTCAAATAGTTATGGCATGGGTGGCTATCCCTTGTTACGGGATGAACCAATAAGTCTGGTCTATTCGGGATGGTGATACATGGTTCTAATACCATGTTCAGTATCACTGGGAACCATGGTTGAGTAGGCCAATCGGGTACTACCAAAATACCAGACGCAGAGTCTTGCTGTATTTTCCTTAATACCCGACTGATGAGGCAGAAAGGAGGGAATGCATAAATAAACAATTTCCCCCCCCCCCCAATGCAGCGAAAATGCATCTGTCGCCGCTGCCCCATGGTCTGGTTCCCACGAAACATAGTTTGATAACTGGTGATTAAGCCTGGATGCGAATAGATCGATATCTGGTGTTCCATATCGTGCTGTAAATCAGCAAATACTTTTTATTCAACATCCATTCGGTGTTTTCATTAAATTTGCGTGACCTGGTGTCTGCCACTAAATTTAGTTTACCTGGTAGGTAAGTAGCTGATATCCAAATATCTCTCTGGATACACCACTGCCAAATTGTATTAGCCAGATTGTCACATGATGTCGATTTGTTTCCACCCATGTGGTTGATATATGCTACCACGGTGGTATTGTCAATCTGTAGTCTAACATGCTGGTGATATGACCCAGTACAATATGACTTTAGGCCATAGAATGCACCCAACATTTCCAGGTAGTTTATGCCCAGTGTTAGTAATAATGATGCCTCCTGAGCAGTCCATCTACCTCCACAGCTGGAGATGGAATCGGTGGCACCCCAACCAAGTGCACTGGCATCAGTTTGTAGCACCATAGAAGGGTTGCTGATAATGATTGGATTGAAACAAAGCCAAATGTTATCTATCCACCATTTTAGTTCCATTATAGCTTTGATTGGTAGCTTCATAGGTCTGTCAAAATGACCAGCATTGATTTTGAGTGCTTGTATTTTTGCTCTCTGTAAATTTTGGTAATGTAAAGGTCCAAATTGTGTCGCTGGAAAAGCAGCCACCATTTTGCCAATTACTTTTGCTACCAATCTGATGGACGGTTACTGATGTCAATGAGGTTATTGCAAGCCTCTATTAAGTCTATAGCCTTTCCCTTTGGCAAGGTCACCGACATGTGAACTGAGTCAATGGTGAACCCCAAATAGTCCATAGTAGTGGAAGGCGTTAATTTAGATTTAACTGGATGGATAATAAACCCCAGTTTATCAAATAACTGTTTTGTGGCTGTTACAGTTTGTTTGGCCAATTCCAAAGTTTTGCCCACAATAAGTATGTCATCTAGATATGCCATGACCAAGTGTTTTTGTTTCCGTAGAAACGCTAGGGCTGGTTTCAAAATTTTAGTGAACAGCCTGAGCGCTCTATACTGCCAGTGCTGTCCCATCCAGTTGAATTTTAAGTAACATCTGTGGTCACCTTGTATAGGCACTGAATAGTAAGCATTTTTTAATCGATGCTAGCCATGAAGTAACCTTTGGAAATCAATTGTTTAGCAGTAACAAAGGTTTCCATTTTAAAATGAATATATTGTACAAATGTATTCAATTTGGTCAGATCTATGGTGATGCGACAACCACCATCTTTTTTGATTTTGGTAAAGATATTGGACACGAATTCTAGCGGTTCGTGTTGGGATTTTTCAATTACCCCTTTTGCGTAAAGCCGCTCCAGTTCAGCCTGCGCTTCTGATTTTTCTTTACCGGAAAGTACGAACATTCGGTTCGGTATATGTTGAAATGGAGGGCTGTACTTGTGTATAATTATATTGTATATCCCTGGATACTGCTTAAATATAAGTATCGGTAGTTAACATACTCCATGCATCGAGAAAGGAGAGTAATCTCCCTCCCCCCAACCTCCATGCTCCCTGTAATTTGTAGGGAACCAGACCCACCTACCTCCATAGTCACCAGTGGCAGGTTTACTTCTTTTTGTAAATCCTTCATTGATGTTGAGGCGTCGGTGTCTGGGTTTGTGGTTTGGTTGATGTTGGAGGTTTGCGTATCTTCCAAGAAGGCAGGTCTGGGCCATGGCCTAAGAAAGACTCATGTTTGGTGTACCGGACCTTCGAGCTTTCACCAGTCAGTCTTGTTCTACTGGTGGGTGCGTAAGGGTGCTGTCTATGGCCGTGTGTTGCAAAGCAGTGCCAGTGCATCCTGTTGGTCCTGCGACATGTCCTTCTCATCCACTGTGCGGGTGAAAGCTGTTATTCCCGCTGTTTAGGAGTTTCCATATACAATTATTTACTACAGGAAACATTCCGGGATATACAGTTACCCGGTGTCAGGTGTCCTCCAGGTTTTGGCCAGTCTGGTCTGGCTGTATGAAGTTGGACACCATGTCCAGTAGATTTTCACGTTCCTGCACCCCCTGCACACTTGATTTCTGTTCTGCAAACCCCTCTTCAGGATCAGCCCAGAACTGACCCCCAGTACTCCCCTCTGACGAGGGAGAAGCACTGTGCAGCCCTACAAGAGGTGCTGCTGTGGGTTTTACATAGAGCCCACAGTGACTCGACTCCATCTCCTGGAGCCTGTCACGTTGGAGCAAATGCTCCACACACCGCTCCATCCGGCTCCAGCGCTCACGGTCGCTGGCCGCCCGCGGCTGCTCAAAGTCGGACTCATCTGAGTCCACGACTTTGATGGTTTTTTGTCTTGCCTTACCGCCCGGCCGCGGCGTGGATCTGGCCGGTGCGGAGGCGACATCGGGCACAGCTGATCCCATTATAGGTGATTCAAGTGCCGCTGGCCGCTGCTAGCCCACCAGCTTTGTCGCAGCCCGTTGGTTTCTCCACCTGTAATCAGCACGGGAAAACACAAAAAGACCGCAGCTCTTACCTGCAGGTCCTGGGTTTAAATTGACGCTACGGGGGAACGTCGTTCCACCCCGCCTCCTGCCGTTTTCGACTTGTCAAAAGTCGACGGCCCCATTCTGAATAGTCTCCCACCCGGCCGTGGTGTTCTGGCCAGCGCGGGACCAAAAGTCGGCACAGCTGATCCCTTACGGGGCTTGTGCCTTCAGCTGCTGCTGGCTCCCGCAACTTCGCGGTCCTCCCCAGCCAGCTTCACTCACAGCACTTGTGGACACTATTTTGTCCAGCTTCCCCCCCCTGTGTAAAAACAGCGCGGGGACAAAAACTACCGGAGAGTAAATCACTTACCTGCAGGTCACGGTTTCAAACTTACCGCTGCGGGGGAACGCTCCACCACGCCTGTCGTTTCGCAAGCGTGAAAGCGATATGGCACGCATGCGTCCTGGCGGGGTTCTTCGCGTAGTCACTCACATGACTCCGAAGTAAAATTATAAAAGGACTGGACAAGCTAGATGCAGGAAAAATGTTCCCAATGTTGGGCGAGTCCAGAACCCGGGGCCACAGTCTTAGAATAAAGGGGAGGCCATTTAAGACTGAGGTGAGAAAAAACATTTTCACCCAGAGAGTTGTGAATTTGTGGAATTCCCTGCCATAGAGGGCAGTGGAGGCCAAATCACTGGATGGATTTAAGAGAGAGTTAGATAGAGCTCTAGGGGCTAGTGGAATCAAGGGATATGGGGAGAAGGCAGGCACGGGTTATTGATTGGGGACGATCAGCCATGATCGCAATGAATGGCGGTGCTGGCTCGAAGGGCCGAATGGCCTCCTCCTGCACCTATTTTCTGTGTTTCTATGTTTCTGCGACCCGAAACGTCACTCATTCCTTCTCTCCAGAGATGCTGCCTGTCCCTCTCAGTTACTCCAGCATTTTGTGTCTACCCTTTAACACATATATATGTGTGTATCTGTGTATGTGCCTGTAATTAGTGATGTAAATATATGAAGAAACCGATCAAGACTGTTATCCAACTGGTACCCATTCTCCTACACCTCAGTGTGTTGATTTTCAGGCGACTGAAATCTGCCTTCAGCATTTTTTCTGATAAAGAACATAGATCATAAAACAGTACAGCACAGGAATGGGCCCTTCGTCCCACTATATTTGTACTGGACATGATACGAGGTTAAAATGATCCCGTCTGCCTGCACATGATCTATAGTTCTCCATTCCCTGCAACTCTATGTGCCTATGTTAAAACCCTCTTAAATGCCACTATTGTATCTGCCTCGGCCACTACCCCTGCCCCCGCCACACTCTGTACATAAACGCTATCGCCTCACATTAACGCCATCCTACCTATACTCGGGACGATTTACGCTTATATCAAGCCAATTAACGTACAAACCTGTACGTCTTTGGAGTGTGGGAGGAAACTAGGGTGGCCAACTTTCTCACTCCCAAATAAGGGACAAAAGGTCAAAATAAGGGACAAATTCCCAATGGCAATTTGTTAGCCGACTCGGCCGTGGCTGGGTGAATGATGAGTTGGCCCAGGTGCTGGACTGCACACAAAGCCCAGCCGGCGGGCCAGCTGAGGCGTTTTGGCCCGGGCGACTTCGCGCGCAAAGTCCGGCACCCCATCCAAATGAACCGATGATCGGCCATGAGAAGGACGGGTTGTGGCGTCGGCGGTCAGCGAACGTCGGACAGCTGGCCGGGTTGCCAACCGGCGGGGCCACGGGCGAGGCGCTGCTGCTGCACTCCATGGGCTGCACTACATCGGTACGGGTGAGGCAGCGCTGGATGTGGCGCTCCGACCCGTCAGTCCCCTTGACCCGAGTGGTAGCAGTCAAATACTGGACAAGGGCGGTCCATATGGGACAAAAACCAATTTAGCCCAAAATACGGGATGTCCCGGCTAATACGGCACAGTTGGTAACCCTAGAGGAAACCTACGATCTCAGAGAAAACCCACACAGTACACAGGGTTAGCGTAAAATTCCGTACTGACAGCACCCGTAATCGGGATCGAACCCGGGTCTCTGGCATTGCTGGCGTTGTAAGGCAACAACTCTACCGCTACCCCACCATGCTGTCCACTTCTATCAGGTCTCCCCATAACCTCTGACGTTCCAGAGGCAATTACATTTTTTTTTAAGGCTGTTGCAAAGTCAAATTTCAAACCTTGTAAACTTTCTACCAATTCATGGACTTCCAGAATTGCCAGCCCCTAGTTGTATGATTTCAGTTTAAATTGATGCAGTCATTCAAACTTGCATCCTTAATCCAGAATCAAATACATTTCTGAAGTTTGGAGTAAATGCATATGTTTGCAGATACATATGCAGCTACTTCAAAAATGGCTATTTTAAATCCTGAAAGACGATTTTTTTTCTTGAAACCATCAGATTTTTTTCAACAAATAATTATCTCAAAAATTATTCCTTAAAAAGCTCGTTGAATCAGGTGTGACAATTGTTATTTAAATGGCTTTCTGAGCCATAATTAAAATGGTTCTGGCTCCAAGAAGATGATTTCATGTATGAAGTAAAGTCTAATTTACTTGGCATAAATATTTCTGAATTCCTGCTTCTGAAGACGAAGTTCTGAAGGGTAGCACAGGGGTGCAGCGGTAGAGACGCTGCCTGACAGTGCCAGATACCCCGGTTCGATCCTGACTACAGGTGCTGTCTGTACGGAGTTTGTAAGTTCGCCCCGTGACCTGCAGGGGCACGATTCTACTAGCTTCAAAATCAAATCCCTATGGCTGTAGCACTTTGTTTCTTCGTGTCTTCCCTCCATTTTGTTTGACGGCCTCAGCCTCTCCAAAAGCCCGGCTCTGGAGTTGCTATCTTTGGGTTGGTAAAGTTGCTGCCTTACAGCGTCAGAGACCTGGGTTCGATCCCGACTACGGGCGCTTGTCTGTGGAGTTTGTACGTTCTCCCCGTGACCCGCGTGGGTTTTCATCGAGATCTTCGGTTTCTTCCCGCATCCCAAAGACGTGCAGGTTTGTAAGGTTAATTGGCTTGGAATGAATGTGACTAGGATAATGTGCAGGTATCGCTGGTCGTTGCGGACTCAGTGATATTAACATTAACTCATCCTACATTAACTCTATCCTACACACACCAGGGCCAATTTTTACATCTGCCAAGCCGATTTACCTATATACCTGTACGTCTTTGGAGTGTGGGAGGAAACCGAAGATCTCGGAGAAAACCCACGCAGGTCACGGGGAGAACGTACAGACTCCGTTCAGACAGCACCCGTAGTCGGGATCGAACCCGGGTCTCTGGCGCTGCCAGAGCTGTAAGGCAGCAACCGTGCCGCCCACAATGGTTTGATGCTATCACACAGCCTCACAGCAAGAGAGTCCCGATTTCGCTGCTGACACCCGGGTGTTGTCTGTGTGGAGTTTGCAAGTTCGTGGGTTTCCTCCGGGTGCAATGGTTACATTCTCCGTGCAAGACTGTTTTACTGCGGTATGTCCCGCAACGGTAGAATGGTGATTCTTACATGCAGCGGCAGCGGCAGCAACAGGTTTATCAACGCACTACGAAATGGGTGACGTTTCGGGTCGAGACCCTTCTTCAGACTGAGAGTCAGAGGAGTGGGCGGTACAGAGATAAAATGCAGTCGGAGACTGTAAGAATGGTGGGAGAACTGGGAATGGAGAGAGAGAGGGGAAGCAAGGGCTACTTGAAGTTAATCATTAATTATTCAATTATTGGGAATCATCGCATCTTGCAATCTCTTCCCCCTTGGGCTCCATTACACTGCTACTGACTGCAAGAGCCAGATCAATATGTTGGATGCCTTGTTTCTTCCCAGCTGTTATCAGGAAACTGAACCGTCCTCTCACAATACACACAATACACAATACAATTTATATGTCACTTGAACCTCATAGAGGCTCAAATGAAATGTTGTTTCTGCAGTCATACACACAAGAAAAAAAGACCCAAGACACAACACAATTTACACAGACATCCATCACAGCGCATCTCCACCTCGCTGTGATGGAAGGCAAAAAAACTTATCTCTCCCCTGCACTCCCCATTCCCCTCCCGATGTCAGAGTCAAAGCCCCCGGCGGGCGATGGCAATTGTCCCGCGGCCATTAACGCCGCGCCGGGTGATGCAAGGCCCTGCTCCGGGTCTTGTTGCTGGAGCCCCCGGCGGGCGCTAGCAAAGTCCCGCAGCCGTTGAAGCCGCGCCGGGCGGTGATGTAAGGCCCCGCTCCAGGCACTCCTCGACCCCGCGACTCGGGCGGGTGAAGTCGCCGTTGCGGAAGCCCCGAAAAGCGGTCTCCCAGCAGGGACCCGCGGGCTCCCGGTGTCACTTTCCACCGGACCTGCGGTAAGCCTCCGAATCCCCGGCGTCGGGTCGCAGCAGCGCGCCACCACCGCTCCACCCGCTCCAAACTCGGCCAGCTCTACGATGGTGTGTAGGTCCGCAGCTCCGCGACTGGAGCCCCAGGTCGTTCCTGCTGGAGGCCGCTCCACGTTGCAGCCCCAATGACAACGGCGACCCGACAGGGAAAAGGTCGGGTTCTCCGTGCAGGGGAAAGATTTTAAACGTTTCTCCCCCCCCACCCCCCACACACACACACACACACATACCCCATCAAAAAAAAATAAAAACTACATTAAAACGGGACAAAAAATAACAAAAAGACAGACGGACTGCAGAGGCCGCTGCGACGTGAGTCGCGCCGCCCACCGGATATACCAATGCGAGAGCCGTCCTGACCTCCATCTATCTCATAGGAGACCTCCCTTCAAAGGCAGAGGGCCTAACCTGCTGTTTCCCGATATCCACCAAGCATTTCCCTTCCGCACACATCATCTTTCAGCATTAAACATTATCCCCTTTATCCTGTATCTGTAGACTGTAGACGGCTCGATAATAATTAATCTATAGTACTTTCGTTGACTGAATAACATGCAACAAAAAATATTTTGTTATAGCTAGATGCTCTCTCTATTTTGTTATCACTAGTCTCTTGCCCTGAGTAGGGGAATCGAGGACCAGAGGACATAGGTTTAAGGTGAAGGGGAAAAGATTTAATAGGAATCTGAGGGGCAACGTTTTCACACAAAAGGGTGGTGGGTGTATGAAACAACCTGCCAGAGGGGGTAGTTGTGGCTGGGACTATCCCAACATTCAAGAAAGTCAGACAGGTACATGGATAGGACAGGTTTGGAGGGACATGGACCAAATGCTGGCAGATGGGACTAGTGCAGCTGGGACATGTTGGCCGGTGTGGGCAAGTTGGGCCGAAGGGTCTGTTTCCACGCTGTATCACACTATGACTCCAAGTTGTACCACTTCATTACACATGACAATAATAAGCTAAACTAAACGGTGTGCACCGCGAAGAGTGTAACCGTCTCATCAGCGTGACTTTGGCATGTGTCCAACAACAGACTGAAATGTTAAGGATCTGAAAGACATCTAAACCTGACACCTTCGCCGAGCTGATAAACGAGTGTTTATTAGATTGCTTTGAAAAGCTGATGGGCCATTTTGCTTTGCCATTCCGTAGTGTGTAATTATTTATCAATATGGTTCTGGCTCTGTCTAGCAGAGCTGATAATGCATTGATCTCAAGACCTAAAACATTCGAAATGTCAAACGCAAGATTACAAGTGTGGGCGCTGAGGAAATGTCACTTCCATGTACTGACAGGACCCCAATCAGTAGCTGAACAGCCTGCTTATTTGTAAAGAGATAAGTACATTTATTTGGAATATCAAATCATTGGGTCCAACACACAAACCTTTGTATTAAAAAAGAACGCAGCAGTAGAGTTGCTACCTTACAGCGAATGCAGCGCCGGAGACTCGGGTTCAATCCCGATTACGGGTGTTGTCTGTACGGAGTTTGTACGTTCTCCCCGTGACCTGCGTGGGTTTTCTCCGAGATCTTCGGTCTCCTCCCACACTCCAAAGACGTACGGGTTTGTAGGCTAATTGGCTTGGTAAATGTAAAAATTGTCGCTAGCGGGTGTAGGATAGTGTTAATGTGCGGGGATCGCTGGTCGGCGTGGACCCAGTGGGCCGAAGGGCCTGTTTCCCCGCTGTATCTCTAAACTAAACTAAAGAATGATGGATCTTGGTTTCCATTTTAAACTAGGTTGAGTCACCAAGGCACGAACACATGGACAAAATTCCACAGTGTAATAAAAAAAAATATCAAGAACAATTAAGGGCGACTTAACGGCGCAGTAGGTAGAGCTGGTGCCTCACACCACCAGAGACGGGTACGATTCAATTCGGGTGTTGACATCAAGTGCTGTCTGTGTGGAGTTTGCACATTTTCCCTGTGACCGCGTGGGTTTCCTCAGGGTGCTCCAGTTTCTTCCAACACCTCAAAGATGTGTGAGTTGTCGGTTAAATGGCCCCTCGTATATAGGGAGTGGATGGGAAAATGGGATAACATAACATAACCTGGTAGGATGAGGGTCCTTTGCCATGCTGTATCCCTAACTCTAATAACAGGGGCTTGTACACTCTGGAGTTTAGAAGGATGAGAGAAGATCTCATTGAAACATATAAGAATGTTAAGGGCTTGAACACGCAGGAGGCAGGAAACGTGTTCCCGATGTTGGAGGAGTCCAGAACCAGGGGCCACAGTTTAAGAATCAGGAGTAAGCCATTTAGAACGGAGGCGAAGAAACACTTTTTCTCACAGACAGTTGTGAGTCTGTGGAATTCTCTGCCTCAGAGAGCGGTGGAGGCCGGTTCTCTGGATGATTTCAAGAGAGAGCTTGATAGGGCTCTTAAAAATAGTGGAGTCAGGGGATATGGGGAGAAGGCAGGAACGGGGTACTGATTGGGGATGATCAGCCATGATCGCATTGAATGGCGGTGCAGGCTCGAAGGGCCGAATGGCCTACTCCTGCACCTATTGTCTATTGTCTAATAGAGAAATATGAAATGTCCACGAGAGCATCATTTATTTATCACCAGCTCTTGTTATGAAATGTCTAGGGATCAATAATTATATTTTTTTGGCGATCGAACATTTTACTCCTTCAGTGATATTACATTCCAAGTCAGCCCTGGCATCAGGAAATTGAACCTTTATGTCATTAACAGTTGAAGGGATAGCAGCCCCGTGACAATCTACATGCAATGCCATCAAAAAGGCTTTGGGAAAAAATGGTTTAGTAAGTTATAGGAGCAGAATTAGGTTATTCAGCCCATTACATCTGCTCTGCCGTTCAATCATGGCTGATCTATCTAATCACTCTCAACCCGATTCCCCTGCCTTCTCCCCATAAACCATGACACCTGTATTACTCAAGAATCGGTCAATCTCTGCCTTAAATTTATCCATTGAATTGGCCTCTACAGCCTTCTGTGGCAATGAGTTTCACAGATTCATCTGACTAAAGAAATTCCTCCTCATCTCCTTTTCTCCTATTATTCTGGGGCTATCACCTCTGGCCCTAGGCCTGTACAATGACCTGCAAATAAGAATGTCATTGTTCTATCTGGGACATATGACAGTTAAACACTCTAGACTGTCCCACTAGCGGGAACATCCTCTCCACATCCGCTCTATCCAGGCCTTTCACTATTCTGTAAATTTCAATGAGGGTTCCCCTCCTCATCCTTCTAAACTCCAGCGAGTACAGGCCCAGAGTCGTCAAATGGCCATCATATGTTAACCCACTCGTTCCTGGGATAATTCTCGTAAACCTCTTCTGGACCCTCTCCAACACCAGCACATCCTTCCTCAGATACGGTGGCCAAACCTGCTCACCATGCTCCAAATGCGGTCTGACCACCGCATTCTAAAGAGGAGCAGCACCTCATATTTCGCTTGGGCAGTTCGCACCCCAGCGGTATGAACATTGACTTCTCTAATTTCAGGTAGTCCCTGCTTTCTCCTCCTCTTCTCAGCTCTCCCTCAGCCCACTGTCTCCGCCTCTTCCTTTCTTCTTCCCGCCCCACCCCACCCTCACATCCATCTGAAGAAGGGTCTTGACCTGAAACGTTGCCTATTTCCTTCGCTCCATAGATGCTGTCTCACCCGCTGAGTTTCTCCAGCATTTTTGTCTACAGCATTCTAAAGCCTCTGCATTACATCCTTGTTTCTATGCATCACACACAAGGTGAACACCTACCGCACTTAGATTTTTTGCAAGCATTTGTAGTTCAGGATTCTTCATGGCCGCACTTAAAATTTTGCTTGGATTAGTGAACAGTGAAATTATGTAATTACCAGCTAATACTTTTATTTTCCACATCAAAGTTCCATTCCAAAGCAATTCTCCTCCCTCTTAGAAAAAAAAGGGTGGCATCGTGGTGCAGCGCTAGAGTTGCTGCCTGACAGTGCTTGCAATGCTTGAGACCTGGGTTCGATCCTGGCTACAGGTGCTGTCTGTACAGGGTTTGTACATTCTCCCCGTGACTGCGTGGGTTTTCTCCGAGATCTTCAATTTCATCCCACACTCCAAAGAATTGCAGGTTTATAGGTCAATTGGCTTGGGGTAAATGTAAATTGTCCCAAGTGGGTGCGTGTAGGATGGTGTTAGTGAGTGGGGATCACTGGCCGGTGCCGACTCGGTGGGCCGAAGGGCCTGTTTCTATGCTGTTTCTCCAAACTAAACTAAACTAAGAAGCTGCCACTTACCTCCATTTTCTTTTTTATAAACATTGCAGCTAGCTGGTTGCATCCTTGACCTGGCTGCAGAATCGAGCATTGCATTGGGACTAGAGACGGAAATTAGCTACTGATTGGCTACAATCTCGCATATTTACATGCAAAATGTTAATTAATATGCACTGTCCCTATAAACAAAATATTATTATTATTATATTATTATTATTAATATGAAAACTCGCTGGCTCCTTGACAATTCGAGGCAGCAGTAGCCGGAGGAACAAAACCAACAAGAAAGGCAGTCTACAGTGCTAAACATCCCATGGCTACCCTCTCAACATGTTTGCTGCTGGCGTTTTGAATACAGTCAGTTGTCGTTATACTCTCCAGCTCCAGATGTACTCAATATTCACCTCATGAAAGGTGCAAACCAGATGGTTTAATCCTATTTTAGAACATAAGGAGCATTCAAAGTGTTTTTTTTTTAACATTTTAATTTTGGCGCATGTATTAATGCTAACTGCTCTATAATTACAGCAGTTGTAAATAATGTTGGAATTAATGCGTTTTAATAAATCTAATGATTGTGCCATTTATTTTCAAGGAAGCATTCTCAGAAACCAGGTATTTTGTAAACTATTTAAATAACCTTTTAAGATTGCAATGCTTAGAGAAAGAATAATATGCTAACTAGGGGACAACCCTAGTGGGTGGCATTGTGGTGCAGCAGCAGAATTGGTGCCTTGCAACGCCAGAGACCAGGGTTCGATCCTGACTACGGGTGCTGTCTGTACAGAGTTTGAACATTCACCCTTCTGATGTGTCGAGGATGTTGCTGGCTCGAAGGGCCGAATGGCCTCCTCCTGCACCTATTTTCTATGTAATCTATGATGTGGGTTTTCTCCGGGTGCTCCGGTTTCCTCCTATGCCCCAAAGATGTACAGGCTTGTAGATTAATTGGCTTCAGTGAAAATTGTAAATTGTCCCTGGTGTGCAGGATAGTGCTAGTGTACGGGGTGATCGCTGGTCGGTGCGGACTCGGTGGGCCGAAGGTCCTCTCAACTGGAAAGACTAAAGAAATCTATGTTTGGTTTGTCCTTTGTTTGGTGGTCTAACCGACCATGTCTCGGAGTTAGACACAAAATGCTGGAGTAACTCAGTGGGACGGGCAGCATCTCTGGAGAGAAGGAACGGGTGACATTTCGGGTCGAGACCCTTCTTCAGACTGAGAGTCAGGGGAGAGGGCTCACGACTCGGATTTGTCTATGAATGTCTTTGCCCTGTGGCCAATTCAAGAACCAAACACAGTGGCAGAGAAAAGCCAAAGCTGTATCACTAATGTCTAAAGTTTGAAACCGCACATAAGTTATAGAATTATCGAAAATAGGTGCAGGAGTAGCATTTGGCTCTTTGAGCCAGCACCGCCATTCAATATGATCATGGCTGCTCATCCTCTGGTCCTCGCTTCCCCCTACACTGGGCAAGAGATTCTGTGCATCTACCCAATCAATTCCTCTCATGATTTTATACACCTCTATAAGATATAACTTCTAGTGTCTGCCACACAGACTCCCTCCCTACACAAGAGATTAGTGTGCAAAATTAGAGCACATGGTATTGGGGGTAGGGTATTGACATGGATGGAGAACTGGTTGGCAGACAGGAGGCAAAGAGTAGGAATTAACGAGTCCTTTCAGAATGGCAGGCAGTAAAATATATATCAACGATTTAGACGAAGGAATTAAATGCAACATCTCCGAGTTTGCAGATGACACAAAGTTATTCTTTTTCACCTATTCTTTTTCTCCAGAGATGCTGCCTGACCCGCTGAGCTACTCCAGCATTTTTTGTCTGTCTTCTTCAACAGGCTCCCAGTGCAGAACAGAATCAATTTCAAGCTCCTTCTATATGTATACAAAGCCCTTAACGGGCTTGCCCCCACTTACATCAAAAACCTGCTAACCCACCATAACACCTCCAGGTCCCTCAGGTCAGCCGACTTGGGGCTACTGGCTATCCCGCGGTCCAGGCATAAGCTCAGGGGCGACCGTGCTTTTGCAGTAGCAACACCTAGACTGTGGAACAGGATCCCTCTTCTCATCAGAACTACCCCCTCCATCGACTCTTTTAAGTCTAGACTTAAAACCTATTTCTACTCACAAGCGTTTCTTGAGGTCCTCTGAGGTAGTGCTGTATCTATGTATGTATGTATGTATGTATTGTTAGATCTATGTACCATTGTATGTAGCATGTTAATACCTGCACTGATGTAAAGCACTTTGGTCAGCGAGAGTTGTTTTTAAATGTGCTATAGAAATAACATTGACTTGACGACTTGACTAAACTAAACCAAGGCAGCCCTCCACTAACACGGCTGCAGCTACAGGTAGAGCATTGAAACAAAACAGTCGGTTGACTTCTGCAATATGGAAAGCTGGCACAGACGGAAGCTCAGAGTTAACATTATCACGGTGGGATACGTACTTATGCATTGTTGTAAAATGTCATCTGTTTTTTTATTTGGATCAAATAGTTATCATCGTTAATGCCATCTTTCATTACCTACGCTACAGGCCAAGACATGCTGGATCAAAGAAAATCACCGTGACACAGATTTAGACCAGTCAGAATCTGTATTTAACTGGCTGCCAAAGTCTACTGAAGACTTTAGACTTTATCGATACAGTGCGGAAACAGGCCCTTCGGCCCATGGAGTCCGTGCCGGCCACGTACGTACACTAGCCCTATCCCACACACCATACGATACGATACTTTATTTACCCCAGGAGGGAAATTGACCTTGCAACAATCACAATAACCCAAGAGACATGAAACATGAAATTAAAGTGATGGGAAATTAAATTAAAGGGAAAGGCTTGGGTGATGTGCAAACATTGGGGAGGGAGGGGGGGGGAGGGGAGTCCGTCTCAGTCTATCCCATGACAGAAGGGGGAGCGTTGTAGAGTTTGATAGCCACAGGGAAGAAGGATCTCCTGTGACAATTCACAATTTTCTTTAATCGAAGCCGATTAACCTACAAATCTGCACGTCTTTGGAATGTGACAGGAAACCGGAGCACCCGGAGAAAACCCACACAGGTCACGGGGAGAAGGTACAAGCTCTGTACAGACAGCACCTGTGGTCAGGATCGAACCCGGGTCTCTGGTGCTGAAAGGCAGCGACTCTACCACTGCGCCACCGTGCCGCTCCGCCTGTTTTTATTTGATCAGATATTTATCGTCACAAGTCCAGCTTTCATTGCCTGATGCTGCAGGACAAATGATGATGCTTACCGAAGTGAGAGAGACAAAATAACAGAGATGTAGGTATAATCAAAATGACCTGCAGATGCTGGCTTGTATCAAAGAGATAGACATAAAATGCCAGAGTAATTCAGCGGGTCAGGCAGCATCTCTGGAGAAAATAGACAGCTGACGTTTCGGATCGGGGAGTCTGAAGAAGGGTCCTGACCCTGAAACGTCTCCTGTCCATTTTCGTCCAGAGATACTGCCTGACCAGCTGAGTTGCTCCAGCATTTTATGTCTATGTACGGTGATGTTGTGGGAGAACTTTGGCAATAGGAATTAATTGGCGACATAGTAACTGGGCACTTTAACTGGCACAGGATCCCTGTAGCCCAAACCTATACCAAATCCGATCAAGATAATACCTGTCCTTACACCTTGTTTAAGAAAGAACTGCAGATGCTGGAAAAATTGAAGGTAGACAAAAATGCTGGAGAAACCCAGCGGGTGAGGCAGCATATATGGAGAGAAGGAGCCACCACTTCAACTCCCCCTCTCATTCCGAAACCGACCTTTCTGCCCGGGGCCTCCTCCATTGCCATAGTGAGGCCCAGCGCAAATTGGAGGAGCAGCACCTCATATATTGCGTGGGCAGTTTACACCCCAGCGGTATGAACATTGACCTCCAATTTCAGGTAGTCCTTGCTTTCACCCTCCTTCCTCTCCCCTTCCCAGCTCTCCCACAAGCCTACTGTCTCCGCCTTTTCCTTTCTTTTTCCCGCCCCCCCACCCCCCGACATTAGTCTGAAGATGGGTCTCAACCCGAAACGTCGCCTATTCCTTCTCTCCATCGATGCTGCCTCACCCGCAGAGTTTCTCCAGCATTTTTGTCTACCTATGTCCTTATACCTTCCTCCCTCGACTCCATCCAGGGACCCCCCACAGTCCTATCAGGTTAGATTGAGATGCACATCTACCTCCTCCAACCTCGTCTACTGCATCCGATGTTCCTGATGTGGGCTCCTGTACATTGGCGAGAACAAATGTAGACCCAGCGACCGTTTTGATGAGCTTGGTCCGCCTAGGCCTACGGGATCTCCCAGTTTGCCGACCATTTCAACTCCCCTTCCCAATCCCACACTGATCTTTCTGTCCTGGGCCTCCTCCATTGCCAAAGTGAGGCCACACGCAAACTGGAGGAGCGGCACCTCGTATTTTGCTGGGCAAGGTTGCAACCCAGCGGTATGAATATTGATTTCTCTAATTTTAAACAACTTCATCTCATACTCCCCCTCCCAGATAGTGCACTGTGCCTGACATGCTTGCAGTATGAAATTGGCTCTCTACATCTTAACAACGCAATTAATAAACCCACTGGCAGATGAATAACTTATGGGCCTGTCCCACTTACGCAACTTTTTCGGCGACTGCCGGCACCCGTCATAGGTCGTTGCAGGTCGGCGAAAATTTTCAACATGTTGAAAATTCAGCGGCGACCAGAAAGACGCTACGACTCTCTGGGCGACTGAGGAGACGACTCACGACCATACAGGCGACACCCTGGCGACATGTCGCGGGGTTAAGCCTGTATGGTCGTGAGTAGTCGCCCAAAGAGTCGTACCTTGTTCTGGTCGCCGCTGGATTTTCAACATGTTTCGACCTATAAAGACCTATTATAGGTGCCGGCAGTCGCTGAAAAAGTCACGTAAGTGGGACAGGCCTATTAGTGTGAGGGCAGTTGAATGAAGAGATGAAAAAGTATGGCACTACCAGCAGAACCCACAAGTTTGGCAATTACATATTTCCCTTGCTTAATCTCTTAAACTAGTTTTGGGGTGGGAATAGAAACATAGAAAACAGGTTCAGGAGTAGGTCATTCGCCATTCGAGCCACCACCGCCATTCAATATGATCATGGCTGATCATCCAAAATCAGTACCCTGTTCCTGCTTTCTCCCCATACCCCTTGATTCTATTAGCCCTAAGAGCTAAATCTAACTCTCTCTTGAAAACAGTGAATTGGCCTCTGTTGCCTTCTAGCAGAGAATTCCACAGATTCACAACTCTCTGCGTGAAAAAGTTGTACCTCATCTCAGTCCTAAATGGCCTACCCCTTATACTTAAACTGTGACCCCCCCCGGGTCTGGACATCCCCCAACATCTGGAACATTTTTCCTGTCTGGCCTGTCCAGTCCCTTAAGAATTTTATATATGTTTCTAGAAGAACTGTAAACTTCATTTTCACGAGCGACTCCCCGACGAACTGGTTAGGTTTCAACCTTGAGGCTGATGATTTAAGGTGATGGAAAGTTGAAGATTTACATTGGCATCGTGCAAATAGTAAATACTGGGAGACGCTCACTGTCCCTCATGTCCCATCCCGCTGATTAAGTGCAGGTGAAAGAAAACAGTTTTAATGTAGCACAATAATGTGTATACACTAAATCTGAGAAATGTAATTGCATTGAATATAAAACGTGGTGTGCGATATCATTTCTAACCTCTCTTCCTCGAGAGGTTTTTAAAAAAAAAAACACATCAATAACACGTTTAACTTTTGGCAGATTCCTGGCAATTTTCACGTCGTTATCATTTAAACAACAATTCGCAATCTCTGCTGCCGAAGGTATACATCAATCTTATCCACCGCTCCAAAATGTTGTTCCTTAAAATTCATGAGTTGACATAGAAATCTTGAATGCGAGTGAAGTAAATGGAGATTTAGCCATCATTTACCTCTTGAACACGTTTCGATGAGCATGGATCAGTAACATAAAAGGAGCATAAAAGCATTTCATGCTTCCATTGGCATCAGTGTTGATTTACTTTTGTCACGTGTACTGAAGTACAGTGAGCAACTTTGTTTTGCATGCTATCCAGGCAGATCAAACGGTATTGTATGTAAGTATACACAGTGAATGGCTCGATTGTAATCATGTACTGTCTTTCCGCTGACTGGTTAGCTCACACACTAAAGCATGGAAACAATCCCTTTTGCTTCACCGAGTCCGCACCAACCAGCGATCCCAGCACATTAATGGGCCTGTCCCACTTATCGACTTTTTCGGCGACTGCCGACAACCGGCAACCCATTAGGATGTCCACCTACGACCACGCCTACGACAACCTACGTCCACCCGTGACAAGCTACGACAAGCAACGACCCTGTCGGCGACAACTGAAGACAATTCAGTCGCTGGTACCCGTCGCCAGTTGACGTAGGTAGTCGCCAATGGAATTCACCAAAGTCAGCACCTGGCGACAACCAACGTCACCTGGCGACAACCTGCTTCATCCTGGCGCCAACCTACGACAGCGCCTACGACAGCAGAAGGCAAGCTACGACAAGCCCACAGTCGCCGAAAAGTTTTGAACATTTCAAAATCCAGCGGCGATTAGAAAAACATTACGACTCTTTAGGCGACTTGAGGAGACGACTCACGACCATACAGGCGTCACCCCGCGACCATGTGAAAACAACCTAGTCACCTGTAGTCGCCGAAAAAATCGCCTAAGTTGGACAGTGGCTGTAGATAGTAGCTCAGGATACCCAATGCGGACTTGATGGGCCGAAGGGCTTCTTTCCACGCTGTATATCTAAAACTAAAACTAAAACTTAAAACACTGAGTAAACCTACATACACTGAGTCCCCGTGACCGGGTGGGTTTCCTCCGGGTGCTCCGGTTTCCTCCCACATCCCAAAGACATGCGGTTTACAGGATGATCGACCTCTATTGAAAATAAATCCCCCTAATGTGTAGGGAGTGGTTGAGAAAATGGGATAACATAGAACCAGGTGTGGTCGGCATGCACTCAGTGGGCTGAAGGGCCTGTTTACATGCTTTATCACTAACACTAAAACATCTGCTTCAACTGAGAGGAACGACCAACTAAGCATTATTTTTGCTTGATAAATTAAATTTACGTCAAGTAACAATTCCTTCAATTGATGTTTAAATAACTTGATCATTTAAAGTCTGGTAATTATAAAAATGGAATAGTTTAATTAATTGCTAATGTGTTTTTTAATGTTTGTGGAAATCAGCTTTCAGATCATTCACTTTCTTTCTGGTTTTGAAGCCAACAAAGTCAGGAACTGTATTTGTCTGGTTGCCAAGATTTATTTTAGACCTTAGACTTTCGAGATACAGTGCAGAAACAGGCCCCTCGGCCCACCGATCCGCGCCAACCATCGATCCCCGGATACGAAAACTATCCAACACACTAGGGACAATTTACAATTTTACCCAAGCCAATTAACCTACAAACGAGTACTTCTTTGGAGTGTGAGAGGAAACTGGAGCACCCGGAGAAAACCCACGCAGGTCACAGGGAGAACGTACAAACTCCGTACAGACAGCACCCGTAGTCAGGGATCGAACCCGGGTCTCTGGCGCTGTATGGCAGCAACTCTACCACTGCACCACTGTGCCACCCTAAGTTGTTCAGCATTTGTCGGCAAGGCTTGATCTGGCACCATCACAGAAAGGATATCGACTCTTAGGTGATCCTAAATGCTACATGGCATCACCCACTAGCATTGGCACAGCTTCTGGAAGGACATTTTTACTGGAATTTGACACAAATTAAGCAAGGACTTTGGGGATGGACAAGCTATTGGGATGTTCTAGGCCACGATCTCTCTTGCCTGTATCAGGCTAATGCATTCTCCAAGTCACCGAAGATAATTCACTGAATATTCACAGAGATGTCACATACCTGACCTTCATTTGGTCCCACAGGGATGGCACAGTGGTAGAGCTGCTGAATGACAATGCCAAAGACCCAGATCCGATCCCGACTACGGGTGCTGTCAGTACGCAGTTTGTAGGTTCTCCCTGTGACCGCGTGGGTTATCTCCGGGTGCTCCGATTTCCTCCCACACTCCAAAGACGTACACGTTTGTAGGTTCATTGGGTTTGGTTAAAAAAAAAACCAAGGTGTGTAGGATAGTGCTAGCGTGTCGGTGGTCGGCGCAGACTCAGTGGGCCGATGGGTCTGTTTCCACACTGTATCTCCAAGTTAAACTAAACGGAACTAAACTAATTTGAACTCCCATTCCCATATTGACCTTACTGTCCTTGGCCGCCCCCGTGGCTCCCAAGTGAAGGGCAGGTGTGAGCAGCATCTCTGAGAAGATTCACTGAATTGTCTAGGGATGTAATGCTGAGGCTCTATAAGGCGCCTGTAAGGCCGCAATTGGAATATTGTGAGCAATTTTGGGCACCATATCTGAGGAAGGATGTCCTGGCTCTGGAGAGTGTCCAGAGGAGGTTTACAAAAATTATCCCAGGAATGAGTAGGTTAACCTATGATGAGCGGTTGTCGGCACTGGGCCTGTTAGAAGAATGAGGGGGGACTTCATTGAAACATACAGAATAGTGAAAGGCTTGGATGTTTTACAGTATGTTTTTAATGTTTCTTTGTGTGTTTTGTGTGGGGGGGTGGTGTGGGGGAAACCGCTTTGGTCGCCTCCTCCACGGAGAGACGACTTTTTCCAGGTCGCCTCCCCCGTGGCCTAACAACAAGGATCGGCGCGGCCTTTCCCGGAGACGCGCCTGGGGCTTCAGCGGCGGGCGCAGCGTGGACTCTCGGCGTGGAGCGGGCGAGCCCTCGCTGGGGTTCGCCGGAGGGGAGCACTCCGTTTCGCTGGCCCGCGGCAGCCGGCAGCCTGAAGCCGCGGTCTGCACAGCTCCAGCTGGCGCGGCATCCACAGCCCGGGATCTCACGTTGAGGACTCGGGGGGAAGAAGAAGCTCCGAATGCCGGGGGTGGGTTTCCTCCGAGATCTTCAGTCTCCTCCGGCACTCCAAAGACGTACAGGTTTGTAGTTTAGGATAGACCCAAAAAAGCTGGAGTAACTCAGCGGGACAGGCGGCATCTCTGGCGAGAAATGGGTGATGCAGATGCAGACAAGAATTACCTCCAGAATATAATTTGCCTACTCCTGCACCCATATTTTATGTTTCTTCACATTCAAGGACAACACCATTGCCAAGTCCCCCACATTCAACTTTTCTGGAGGCCCCCATTGACCATAAACTCAACATGGTCAACTGCATAAATATGGCGGCTTCGAGATTAAGTCAGAACCTGTGGTGAGTAATTTACCTTCAACATCGTAGCACATAGCGGCATGGTGATGTAGCGGTAGAGTTGCTGCCTTACAGCGCCAAACATCCTGACTACGGGTGTTGGCTGTACGAAGTTTCTGTACGTTCACCCCCTGACCACATGGGTTTTCTGCCGGGTGCTCCGGCTTCCTCACAAAATCCAAACACGTGCAGGTTTGTAGGTTCATTGGCTTCTTTACATTGTAAATTCACAAGTTCACAAGTAGAATTAGCTCTGTTCGATATACAGTAGCTCTTTGGGCTAACAGAATCAAAGAGTGTGGGAAAGAGCAGGAACGGGGTATTGATTCTGGATAATCAGCCATGAGGCTTTGACCGCGGCTGGGTCATTCCGGTGCACAATGTTAACGAAGTGAGTGTAATCCATCACAAAAGTAGCCCATCGCTCCGCAATGTCAGCGTCAAAGACAAGGGGAGATGGCTTACGGCATGAGGATGCCATATCAGGGGAAACCCAACACTGGGCACTCGGGACAAATAAAAAGAAAACCGGTAAACGGGAGGCGCGCGTTTAACTAGCTGACACCATGTAAAGGAGTGATACCTGACACACTGTAACCTTTACTAAGTGTTTATTAAAGCACATGGCACACACGTCCCAGCACTGACTGCATCCAGCCTTCAGGCGTACCGGGACCAAGTGGGAAGAAACAAAGGGAGGATATCACAGTTATACTAATATGATGGGGCGTGGTTAGTGGTGATGAGGTAGCTACATTATAGGTTGCATGCATAAACCATCTACAATATTGAATGGCAGTGCTGGCTCGAAGGGCCAAATGGCCTACTACTGCAACTACTTTCTATGTTTCTATGCAATTAGGCCATTCGGCCCATCGAGTCTACTCCGCCATTCAATCATGGATAATCTCAACCGCATAATCCCATTTTCCTGCCTTCTTCCCATAACATTTGGCACCCGTTCTAATCAGGAACTTGTCTGTTCCAAGTTCCTATTGTTCCGCATTGAAATTGTTCCTAGTTTGTACGATGTTGTGGTGTGTGGGGCAATCGCTGGTTGGCACGGACTAGGTGGGCCGAAGGGCCTTGTGCACTCTTTATTTCTAAAGTTTAAAGTCTAAAGTGGTGCAGCTGATAGAGATGCTGCCTTAAAGCATCAGAGGTCTGATCTTATAGAAACATATAAAATTCTTAAGGGATTGGACAGGCTAGATGCAGAAAAAATGTTCCTGATGTTGGGGGAGTCAATAACCAGGGGGTCACAGTGTAAGAATAAGGGGTGGGCCATTTAAGACTGAGATGCGGAAAAATAATATTTACCCAGAGTTGTTGTGAATCTGTGGAATTCTCTGCCACAGAAGGCAGTGGAGGCCAATTCACTGGATGTTTTCAAGAGAGAGTTAGATTTAGCTCTTAGGCTAACGGAATCAACCTTGAATCGGACTTTACGGGACTTTATCTTGCACTAAACGTTATTCCCTTTATCATGTATCTATACACTGTGGACGGCTCGATTGAAATCATGTCTAGTCTTTCCATTGACTGGTTATTATGCCACAAAAGCTTTTCACTGTACCTCAGTACACATGACAATAAACTAAACTAAACTGAATTTCAGAACATTCCACTGCTGGGAGATAAACATTTAAAACTGACTATTTTGCTTGCTACAACATTTTAATAATTGCAATAAAATAAATCTTTTTTTTCCACTATGTAAATTTAATAGATGGAAGAATACCACATGACTGCTTTAAACTGTCCTTAATTAACACAGTGCAAATGTTTTCAGGCATTGCAAATTAAAGCCTTTGAATCAGCATTTAAAACTGAGGCTAATACTTGGCTGCAACATTTTGCCAGAACTTGTTTTAATAATCTCGTCAGCTCTAAGCATTTCTGTAGGTACTAAGTACTCTGAATGCTGGCAGTTTCCACATCCTACAAGTGTTTAGTTTAGTTTTTTTAGTTTAGAGATACAGAGGTACAGCACGGAAACTGGCCCTTCGGCCCACTGTGTCGGTGCCGACCAGCGATCTTCCCCTGCACTTGCACTATCCTACACTCAATACAATACAATACAATTTTATTTGTCATTTGAACCTCATTGAGGTTCAAATGAAATGTTGTTTCTGCAGTCATACACACAAGAAAAAGACCCAAGACACAACACAGTTTACACAGACATCCATCACAGTGCATCTCCTCCTCGCTGTGATGGAAGGCAAAAACTTATCCCTCCCCTACTCTCCCCATTCTCCTCCCGATGTCAGAGTCAAAGCCCCCGGCGGGCGATGGTAATTGTCCGCGGCCATTAACGCGGTGGTGCAAGGCCGCGCACCGGGTCTTGTTGTTGGGGCCCCCGGCGGGCGCTAGCAAAGTCCCACAGCCATTCCAAGCCACGCCGGGCGGTGATGTAAGGCCCCGCTCCAGGTAATCTTCAACCCCGCAACTCGGGCGGGAGAAGTCGCCGTTGCGGAAGCCCCGAAAAGCGGTCTCCCAGCAGGGACCCGCGGGCTCCCGGTATTACTGTCCACCAGACCTGCGGTAAGCCTCCGAATCTCCGGGGGTCCGGTCGCAGAAGCGCGCCACCACCGCTCCTCCCGCTCCGAACTCGGCCAGCTCTACGATGGTGAGTAGGTCAGCAGCTCCGCGACTGGAGCCCTAGGTCGTTCCTGCTGGAGGCCGCTCCACGTTGCTCAGTCCCAACGACAACGGAGACCCGACAAGGAAAAGGTCGGGTTCTCCGTGCAGGGGAAAGATTTTAAAAGTTTCCCCCACCCCCCGCCCCACACACACACACATACCCCGTCAAAAAAAATAAAAACTACATTGAAACAAGACAAAGAATAATAAAAAAGACAGACGGACTGCAGAGGCCGCTGCGACGTGAGTTGCGCCGCCCTTACATGCGCCAAATTAGCCCACAAAACTGTAAGTCTTTGGAGTACAGGGGGAAAACGGAGCACCCGGAGAAAATGTACAAACTCTGCACAGACAAGGAAAAGGTCGGGTTCTCCCTGCAGGGGAAAGATGCTAGAGACCTTTCTTCAGACTGATGCCAGGGAGGGTGGGGGGGTAATAAGATAGAAAGGTGGCGGAGACAGTAGGGCTGGTAGGAGAACTGGGAGGGGAAGGAGGCAGAAAGCAAGAGCTTAGTTTACTCTTTCATCTGGGACCATTCGCCATATCAGTCCAGCACCCTCATGGTGCACTGTTAAGGCATTGGCACCAATGGTCAAAACATATTGATACATGTTCATGCTCATAAACAGCTTAATATTAAATTACTCTGCCAAATAATGGAAATCTGAAGTAATACCATAAAAGCAAAAAAAAAAAGAAAATACTGGGAATTATGAGCTTCTGGCAAAAAACATCCACTTTGTTTTTCTCACTACCGGCATTGTGGGATCTGAGTTTTACCAACGTTTGTCGTTTTTAAACTAAATTATACAGATCCCTCGAAGCTCTGAGCAGTAGAGAGAGTCCTAAGTGCTGGCTGGAATTGCTGATCTCTCAACTTCAAAACGCATAAAAGCCCCCTCTGGCTCCTGAGTCTTGCCCAGTTCTGTCGAAAGGCAGCATTTCTAGCAAACTGTAGTTTAGATTCTCAGCAGTAAAAGAAAACGAGGGCAGGCTGGGTTAGTAAAATCTCATTAAATAAATCTTTTTAAGACGTTGAATGTTATTTATATGGAAAACAAAGGCACCCATTCTTCAGTAAGAGGGAACAGCAGATGCTGGTTTCTATCGAAGATAGGCAACAAAGTGCCAGAGTAACTCAGCGGGTCAGGCAGCATCTCTGGAAAACAAGGAATAGGTGATGTTTTGGGTCGGGACCCTTCTTCAGACTGAAAGACAGAGATGGGAGGGAGGGGAACTTGAGGCAAGAAAAGGCCAGAACAAAACATAGAAACATAGAAACATAGAAAATAGGTGCAGGAGTAGGCCATTCGGCCCTTCGAGCCTGCACCGCCATTCAATATGATCATGGCTGATCATCCAACTCAGTATCCTGTACCTGCCTCCTCTCCATACCCCCTGATCCCTTTAGCCACAAGGGCCACATCTAACTCCCTCTTAAATATAGCCAATGAACTGGCCTCAACTACCTTCTGTGGCAGAGAATTCCAGAGATTCACCACTCTCTGTGTAAAAAATGATTTCCTCATCTCGGTCCTAAAAGATTTCCCCCTTATCCTTAAACTGTGACCCCTTGTTCTGGACTTCCCCAACATCGGGAACAATCTTCCTGCATCTAGCCTGTCCAATCCCTTAAGAATTTTGTAAGTTTCTATAAGATCCCCCCTCAATCTTCTAAATTCTAGCGAGTACAAACCGAGTCTATCCAGTCTTTCTTCATATGAAAGTCCTGACATCCCAGGAATCAGTCTGGTGAACCTTCTCTGTACTCCCTCTATGGCAAGAATAGCCTTCCTCAGATCAAAACTGTACGCAATACTCCATGTGTGGTCTCACCAAGACCCTGTACAACTGCAGTAGAACCTCCCTGCTCCTATACTCAAATCCTTTTGCTATGAATGCTAACATACCATTCGCCTTCTTCACTGCCTGCTGCACCTGCATGCCTACTTTTAATGACTGGTGTACCATGACACCCAGGTCTCGTTGCATCTCCCCCTTTCCTAATCGGCCACCATTCAGATAATAATCTACTTTCCTGTTTTTGCCACCAAAGTGGATAACCTCACATTTATCTACATTATACTGCATCTGCCATGCATTTGCCCACTCACCCAGCCTATCCAAGTCACCTTGCAGCCTCCTAGCATCCTCCACACAGCTAACACTGCCCCCCAGCTTCGTGTCATCCGCAAATTTGGAGATGTTGCATTCAATTCCCTCATCCAAATCATTAATATATATCGTAAATAGCTGGGGTCCCAGCACTGAGCCTTGCGGTACCCCACTAGTCACTGCCTGCCATTGTGAAAAGGACCCGTTTACTCCTACTCTTTGCTTCCTGTCTGCCAGCCAGTTCTCTATCCACATCAATACTGAACCCCCAATACCATGTGCTTTAAGTTTGTATACTAATCTCTTATGTGGGACCTTGTCGAAAGTCTGCTGAAAGTCCAGATATAACACATCCACCGGTTAGACTAACTGGTCTGTAATTCCCCATTTTCTCTCTCCCTCCCCTTTTAAAAAGTGGGGTAACATTAGCTACCCTCCAATCCTCAGGAACTACTCCAGAATCTAAAGAGTTTTGAAAAATTATCACTAATGCATCCACTATTTCTGGATGCAACCCATTCTTGACCTGAAGTAGATCCTTGGGTTAATCAATCATTAAAAGCAGACTACAAAATCAGGCCCGGAAATCGCTGTCAAAACATGGGGGACACAATTTCTTGGCGGCCGCGCGCGCGCATGTGCACACATGCGAGTCTTCAGCTGTGGGCCCTGTCTAGTATCTTTGCTGTGGACGGTAACATCGGGAGCTGACCTGGATGGAGACCAACCCCGAACTCCAGCAACAGCAGATTCGTCCGCCCCAAATCGTGAGGCTTGAATCGGCCCCTTCACGGGGCCTTCCATCCCCCGGCTGGGGGCTTCAACGTCGGGAGCCTCGATCGTCTCGACGTAGCAATTTGACCGCGGGGCGCTGGAAGATCGGGCGGGCCGATTCAAGCTCCGCTCTGTGATCTTTGCTCCACCAGGACGTCTCCCTCCTCCAATTACCGCGCTCTATCCTCAGTCCCACCCCCCTACTTCCGCCTCTGACTGACATCTCCCTCCTGCAATCATCGCACTGAATCATCATGGTTCCCCCCCCCTCCCCCCATTGCCTGCTGACCAACGTCTCTCTCGTCCAATCGGCGCCCTCGATCATCAGTCCCACCCCCACTGTCGCGCGGAAAGCGGAGATTTAACCGAGTTTTAAATTCCGGATTACAAAAAATGGGGGGGATCGTCCCCCACCTCTCAAAACAGTCTTCCCCAAGTCCCCCCCCCCCCCCCGGGGGAAGACTTGGGGAAGTCCCCCCCCCCAGGATCTCCGCCCCATGTTTAACAAAATTACAAACGGACTACTTGTGGGTATTTGATTGAATGTCTGCTCAGTCTGTATTCCAATGTATCCATTGGCTGAAGTCGTAGAGACACACGGTATTGAATCAGGTTATTTGACCCACCAAGTCCACACCAATTGTCACGCACTTATTTGTATTAAAATTTAAACAGGATAAATCAACAATATAAACATGAAACGTCTAAACTTCAGTCTGAGGAAGGCTGCCAACCTGAAATATCATCTTCCCCTTTCCCTTCACAGATGCTGCCCGACCCGCTGAGTTCCTCCAGTAATTTGCTTTTTTTCCCCTCAAGATTCCAGTATCCCTATTCTTTTTTGTCTCCTGAACACAATGATCGCTACTACCGAAATGTGCGCTTCAGTCCATCAAGTCTGTGCCAATCATTTACACTAATCCTACACTAATCACATTTTATTCCCACTCTCCCATCAATATCTGCCGACTCACCCACGCACCACTAGGCACTTTTCAGTGTTGGTTTAACCTAAAGGCATGTCTTTAGGTCACGAGGTGAAATCTGAGCACCCAGAGGAAACCCAGGCAGTCGCATAGCCTGCAATAACTTGCAAACTCCACACTGACAGCACTGGAGGTCAGGGCCACAGTTTAAGAATAAGAGGTAAGGCATTTAGAACGGAGATGAGGAAACGCTTTTTCACGCAGAGAGTTGTGAGTCTGTGGATTTCTCTGCCTCAGAGGGCAGTGGAGGTCGGTTCTCTGGATACTTTCAAGAGAGAGCTTGATAGGGCTCTTAAAGAGTCAGAGGATATGGGGAGAAGGCAGGAACAGGGTACTGACTGTGGATGATCAGCCATGATCACAGTGAATGGCGGTGCTGGTTCGAAGGGCCAAATGGCCTACTCCTGCACCTATTGTCTATTGACTGAACCTGAGTGGTCAGTGCTGTGCGGTACCTCTCTTCACATGAGGTACAGGTCCACCACCGATTTTCCGGCACCCTTGGTTCCAGAGGCTTTCTGGATTATCCATTTTGCCGGAATCAACAGAGATCACAGACTCCGAGAGGAGTCCAAAGGTACCGGAACAGTCCGCCTAGTCCACCAAGGGGCCGAGATACCCGCCCGCAAAGTCGGCCGCGGAAGTCGGCTATGGGAACGGATCTGCCGGCTACGGGCCGGAGTTCCAGAGCCCCGGCCCCAGGAGGGCAAATTTGTCCCGCTGATCGGCTGCGGAAGTCCCGATGATGTCGAGTTCAGAAGCCTCACCTGGCCGAGGCGCCACATTTTCGGGGGGATTTCCAGGGGGGGATTTCAACTGCGCTCTCATCATTTTAAAGGAGGTGCCGGACTACCATTTGCCGGGTGGGCCTGTGCACATGGCGATGCTATTGAACCCATTCCCTGCAATCCCATCCATCCCACTCTCCCTCTTGTAATTTCCATGATTCCCTGAAACATATTCTCTCACCCACTGACCCCCCCCCCCCTCAGCTCCCATATGATTATTTTTGCCACCGATGAATACTTTGCAGGAGACAACTAACCTACCACTGCTCCCAGTAGGAATTCATGAATCCTGGCTACGGGTGCTGTCTGTGCGGGGTTTGCACGTTCTCCCCGTGACCACGTGGGTTTTCTCCGGTTTCTTCCCACACTCCAAAGACATACAAGTTTGAAGCATAATTGTCCCTAGTGTGTGGGATAGTGCTGGTGTCTGGGGTGATCATTAGGTCATAAGGAATGGGAATAGAATTAGGCCATTCGGCCCACCAAGTCTACTCCGCCATTCAATCATGGCTGATCTATCTCCCCTCCTAATCACATTCTCCTGCCTTCTCCCCATAACCTCTGGCACCAGTACTAATCGTTGGTCGGCATGGCATGGGTGGGCCAAAGGGCCTGTCTCTAAGCTGTTATCCCTCCAAAGGTCTCTAAAATGCTTTTTGCTCAGACTGTGTCAGATTTGTTACTGATTGCTCAAACTAATTTTCACTTCATAAGTCAAAATATTAATATTTGAGACTCCCATCACAGACATTAGTTTAATTGCCTATTGCATTTTTTCCAAATCCGACAGGAACAGAACCACAGTGGAATGCAGAATGTTCCATTAAGTAATACTTTTCATACCCTTTTACCTAATTAACTTAATTTAATTTTGCACTTAATTACATTTGAAAGTATGCGATGAGATGAACGCATTATAAAAACTCAACGAACAGCATATATATCTTATCACGGGCTTGACCAATGCCTGTAACCTTTGAGATTCACGCAATCTGCAGCAATCCCAGCAATGGAATTAAAGTCACATTTCAAAGTGAGACACAATATGCTGGAGTAACTCAGGTCCAGGGCTTCCTCCATTGTCAGAGTGAGGCCCAGTGCAAATTGGAGGAACAGCACACCATATTTCGCTTGAGCAGCTTACACCCCAGCGGTATGAACATTGACTTCTCTAACTTCAAGTCACCCTTGCTTTCCCTCTCTCTCCATCCCTCCCCTTTCCCAGCTCTCCGATCAGTCTGAATGGCCTCGATTATATTTTATCTCTGTTTGCTTTGTTGTCAACTTCTCCTCACTAACAATGATCTATTCTACATTTTCCGTCAGCTTTACCTCTTTCGATGCCCAGTTTTCATGCATTGGCCCTTCCTTATCTCTGTGTCTCCCTCACCCCTGACTTTCAGTTTGAAGAAGGGTCTCGATCCAAAATGTCACCACTTCCTTCTATCCAGAGATGCTGCCTGTCCCGTTGAGTTACTCCAGCATTTTGAGCCTATCTTCGGTGTAAACCATATGAGCCTATCTTCGGTGTAATACTGGCATCTGCAGTTCCTTCTTACACAACCTACAAACCGGTACGTCTTTGGAGTGTGGGAGGAAACAGAAGATCTCGGAGAAAACCCACGTGATCACAGGGAGAACGTACAAACTCCATACAGACAGCGCCCATAGTCAGGATCGAACCAGGCCCAGGGCGCTGGAAGGCAGCAACTCTACCTGTGAGCCACCGTGCCGCCCCCATTTCTTAACATTAGGAAACGCTCCACCTTTGTTCGTTGCACTGAAAGCAAACGGGTTAAATTTCCGTCGCAAAAAATCTGAGGCGTATTTTTATGATTATTCTTGCACAAAATGGCAACTTAAGCAAAATGACCTGCTGTGCAACACGGGATTTGAGAGCAGGTAGTTAATGCATGGACTGACGTCTCAAAACACATTATAATTTGCTGATTAGAAATAGCATGCTCTGTGTTCTAGTAGTTCAAGATCATATTGACTGGGACCTGCAGGCCACACGCAGTGGCAATCTATTCTATAAAACAGTTTAGCCTTGGTTCAGTTCATTGATTGCTTGAATATCGTCAGCCTGGGGATTGTAAGCGGACGTTCTCGGTTGCTCCACTAGAGGATGAGGAAGCAAAAAACATTGCGGGAATTTCCAGGAACAAAGGTTTGCTCTCCATGAATTACTTGGGAGAATCCAAGAAAAAAAAAATAATTGGACCTCTTCATAAGTGATAGGAGCAGAATTAGGCCATTCGGCCCATCAGGTCTACTCCGCCATTCACTCATGCCTGATCTGTCTCTCCCTCATAACCCCATACTCCTGCCATCACCCCATAACCTCTGACACCCATACTAATCAAGAATCTATTTATCTCTGCCTAAAAAATATCCATTGACTTGTCCTCCACAGTCTTCTGTGGCACTGAATTCCACAGAGTCACTAGCCTCAGAATAAATAAATTCCTCCTTCATCTTCCTAAAGTCTCCTTTAATTCTGAGGCTTAGTCCTCTGCTCCTGGACTCTCCCACGAGTGGAAACATCATCTTCACATGCACTTTATCCAGGCCTTTCACTATTCGGTAAGTTTCAATGAGGTCCCCCTCACTAAACTTCTCAACTCCATTGAGTCGAGGCGCAGTGCTCATTATTTGTTAACCCGCTCATTTCTGGGATAATTCTCGTACACCTCCTCTGGACCCTCACCAGCGCCAGCATATCCTTCCTCACTTACGGTGCCCAGTTGTGAAAATATTGAAGCCATTTTTTCCCGCAATATAGACACAAAACGCTGGAGTAGCTCAGCGGGACATGCAACATCTCTGGAGAGAAGGAATGGGTGATGCTTCGGGTCGAGACCCTCCTTCAGACTTTTCAAAAATATAGGGTTTTTTTTTTAAATACCATGGACACTGGGAGGTCCTGTGATTGAATTATAGGATTGCTTTCAGTTGCAGTCAACACATTTTGTGGACATATTGTTAATGAAATCCCACCTCATCCTTCCAAACTCCAGAAAGTATGGACCCAAAGCTGTCAAATGTTAATCGTGATCTCTGCATCTTTTTCCTGACCTCCGCTATGGCGGCTCGGTGGCACAGCCGTGGAGTTCACAAGTTCACAAATTAACAAGTTATAGGAGTAGAATTAGGCCATTCGGCCACATCAATGATCTGGACGATGGTGTGGTAAATTGGATTAGTAAGTATGCAGATGATACTAAGATAGGTGGGGTTGCGGGTAATGAAGTAGAGTTTCAAAGTCTACAGAGAGATTTATGCCAGTTGGAAGAGTGGGCTGAAAGATGGCAGATGGAGTTTAATGCTGATAAGTGTGAGGTGCTACATCTTGGCAGGACAAATCAAAATAGGACGTACATGGTAAATGGTAGGGAATTGAAGAATGTAGGTGAACAGAGGGATCTGGGAATAACTGTGCACAGTTCCCTGAAAGTGGAATCTCATGTAGATAGGGTGGTAAAGAAAGCTTTTGGTGTGCTGGCCTTTATAAATCAGAGCATTGAGTATAGAAGTTGGGATGTAATGTTAAAATTGTACAAGGCATTGGTGAGGCCAATTCTGGAGTATGGTGTACAATTTTGGTCGCCTAATTATAGGAAGGATGTCAACAAAATAGAGAGAGTACAGAGGAGATTTACTAGAATGTTGCCTGGGTTTCAGCAACTAAGTTACAGAGAAAGGTTGAACAAGTTAGGGCTTTATTCTTTGGAGCGCAGAAGGTTAAGGGGGGACTTGATAGAGGTTTTTTAAATGATGAGAGGGATAGACAGAGTTGACGTGGAAAAGCTTTTCCCACTGAGAGTAGGGAAGATTCAAACAAGGGGACATGACTTGAGAATTAAGGGACTGAAGTTTAGGGGTAACATGAGGGGGAACTTCTTTACTCAGAGAGTGGTAGCTGTGTGGAATGAGCTTCCAGTGAAGGTGGTGGAGGCAGGTTCGTTTTTATCATTTAAAAATAAATTGGATAGTTATATGGATGGGAAAGGAATGGAGGGTTATGGTCTGAGCGCAGGTATATGGGACTAGGGGAGATTATGTGTTCGGCACGGACTAGAAGGGTCGAGATGGCCTGTTTCCGTGCTGTAATTGTTATATGGTTATATGGTTATATGGAGTCTACTCCTCCAACCAATCATGGCCAATTTCTGCCTCCTGATCCTGTTTTCCTGCCTTCTTCCCATAACTCTAATCATAACCCGTTCTAATCAAGAATTTGTCTATCTTAAAAATATCCACCAACTTGGCCTCCACAGCCCTCTGCGGCAATGAGTTCCTCCTCACCTCCTTTCCAAAACAGCATCCTTTAATTCTGAGGCTATGACCTCTGGTCCTAGATTCTCCCACCAGTGGAAATATCCTTTCAAGTTGCTGCCTCACGGCGCCAGAGACCCAGGTTCGATCCTGACTACGGGACCTGTCTGTGCAGAGTTTGTACGTTCTCCTCGTGACCGCGTCGGTTTTCTCCAAGATCTTCTGTTTCCTCCCACACTCCAAAGACGTACCGGTTGTGTAAGAAGGAACTGCAGATGCTGGTATAAACCGAAGTTAGAGCTTAACCAGACTGAAGAATGGTCTCAATCCGAAACGTCACCTAACCCTTCTCTCCAGAGTTGCTGCCTGTCTTGCTGAGTAACTCCAGCTTTTTGTGTCTATCTCCGGTTCGTAGGTTAATTGGCTTGGTAAAAGTGTAAAATTTCCCTCATGTGTGTAGGATAGTGTTAGCGTGCGGAGATCGCTGGTCGCTGGGCCGGAGAGCCTCTTTCCACGCTGTATCTCTCAACTAAACTAAACTAAACTATGCAATCCAAGTGCCCTCTTCCAGAGCAGAAGGGCCAAGAGAATAAAACCTAATATGTCTAGAGTTGTGCGTTAGATTTATAACACAAACAACTGAAGGGAATCTGGCTCAAACTGCACATTTCTTCACGTCATGCAAATTAATCTTTTTGTATTATAGCAGGCACCACTCTGTGAAATGGAGAGAGAAATAAAGACTAGTGTCACCTAACCTTGGGGGGAAAAAAACGTAAAACGACTCCATTAGTGTGATGGTTTTAAAATAATGCTTTCTGACACCCATATTTATTACGGAATAATTCATCTGAGAAAAAAACTGGTGCTTTTCTCTTTGGCTCTTTAAAATGAAAACAGCCTTTTGTTTTTTTTTGTTTGAATGTAATCCCCTGGAGGCACGCTATTAATATAGTAGACAGGATCTTTACTAACTCAAAACTATGGAACTCCTCTGTTCCATTAGCGGGAGAGATAAATGACTGAGTGATGCAGATAATAACTAGCACTGTATCCCCGAGGTGAGCTTTCAGCTTCATGCTGATTAACTTCCATCAAGTGGTCTAATTATTTCCCTTAATTGTACAACAGCAGAACCCCATTAAACGTAACATTATACAGCACTGCTGCTCAATGACACACTTGACTAAATGAAACAGAATAAATATAACATTAAAGCATGCGCGATGCCATGTAAAATTCCAAGTAATGAAAAGAACACACTGGAAGAGCATGTAGCATAATTACAAGTGTTGTGCAAATTCCTGTTTTGGAGATCACAGGATCGCAGCATCTTCACAGCATCTTGCCTGATCCAAAATCCTTATACATCGGCGAGGCCAAATGTAGACTGAGCAATCGTTTCGGAGACTACCTTCGCTCAGTCCACCTGGAACTACCTGATCTCCTGGTTGCTAAACACCTTAATTCTCCTTCCCATTCCTACACTGACCTTTCTGTCCTGGGTCTCCTTCATTGTCTAGCGATGTTACAAAACCTACCATCAGCGGCGCTACAAATCTGCCACTGCCGGTGCGTGCGATTTACGGCAACGGCAACATTCCAATCGATCACATTCCAGAAACATCCACTCTCAAGATGATCAAAATCATTTTTTTTTTGGACAATCATGTCATAAGAGCATCTAAATCACCTATATGTTGTGTTATTGTCTATCCAAGATCAATATTTTCATACTAAATATCCACAACAGTTTTAGTCAGATGTATTGTGCAAAAGATAATGATTTCATCTTGAGAGTGGATGTTTCTGGATTAATTTATGGGAATTAAATATTAAATTCCTTCCATTTGGCATATAAATTCATGACAAAATGAGATTTTAAAATCATGCTATATTGGGAACGTGTGTGAATGGGATCAGTTTGTTATTTGTTATTTCTTCATAAATGGATAGATGTTTAGATCCAGTAATTGAATTTAGATGAATTTAACTGATTGATATGAATTTTTTGTTGGGTATTTACTATTTGTTTTAGCGTTTAACGTTATCATTTCTACCTTTTTTCTAAAACTGCAAATAATAACTTGTTTCTGTTAATGCTGTTCAGTGTTTTTTTTTACATTTTAAACAGATGTCTCTGAAGAAGAAATGCAAAATTGTCAATCCAAATGCCCAGCAAGAGAGACTGATTTAGACAGCATTCGTAGAGATTATCCGAATTTGGACTACTCCAAATGTGATGATCTACAGGACATTCTTAATGGGAAAGTAGTGGGCAGAAAGGCATGTCATGTGTGGTTTGAAGAGAAAAAACCTGTAGTTTACAATGCCAAAATTGAAAAGTTGAGGAAAAACAAGGTGTACAAAGTTGCTTATGGTTACAATCTGAGGAGTATGACGATGCTACTGATTATGATATGCCAATATAACAGCTAGCAACTGATCTTCTCCATAAAGACTTGGTCTATTGCTAGAAATTGGAATTTATTTACCTATCTGTTACAGACTTACAGAATATAATACAATAATATTATTCTGATCTTGCGAATATCACATTTTTGAATTTTCAAGGCAATCTGGTTGTTTATTACTATTTCCGTCACAACGGTCAATTTTGTAATTAGCTACAATTAGGTAATTAACTAATTAGATGCTTTAATTTCAGGTCATCCAGGTAAGATGTTCTATATTTGTTTCAGAATGCTTCAATCTATAATAACTGAACTTTTCATTCATTTCTCTTAATTTTATGAAAGTTATGGGCTTTTGACTGTCCTCGATCACAGCTTTTGTGTTAAGTCAATGGAAAAGCAATAGGGAACTAGATGGTAATTTCCAAGTATGAAAATGGCCATAACATGTTTTAATACTGAAGATATGAAAGTGAATTATGTATCAAATTAAAGTTATTTTTGATGCTTTATCTGATGGGATACATTACAGGCTTGATTTTTTAAATCTCAAAATTTTGTAACATTCCTACATTGTCAGAGTGAGGCTAAACACAAATTGTTGACAGCATCTCATATTTCGCTTGGGCAGCTGACACCCCAGTGTTATGAACATTGACTTCTCAAACTTCAAGTAACCCCGTCATTCCCTGTCTCTCCATCCCTCCCCCACCCAAGTCGCACCAGCTTCTCGTTTTCACCCAACAAACAGCGAACAATGGTCTTTTCCTTTATCATCATTACTTTTTTGCATATCTTTCATTAATTGTTCTTTATCTCTCTATATCTTCGTCTATATCTCTCATTTACCTTTCCCCTAACCAGTCTGTAGAAGGATCTCGACCCGAAACGTCACCCATTCCTTCTCTCCAGAGATGCTGCCTGTCTCGCTGAGTTACTCCAGCTTTTTGTGTCTATCCTTATAACACAAGTTCAGTTCAGTTTCGTTATTGTCCCGTGTACCGAGGTACATTGAAAAGCTTTTGTTGCGTGCTGACTAGTCAGCGGAAGGACAATACATGATGACAAACGAGCCATTTACAGTAGATACATGATAAAAGGATTAACATTTAGTGCAAGGTGAAGCCAGCAAAGTCCAGATCAAGGATAGTCCGAGAGTCACCAAAGAGGTTGATAGTATGTGTAGGAAGGAACTGCAGATGCTGGTTTAAACCGAAGATAGACACAAAATGCTGGAGTAACACAGCGGGACAGGCAGCATCTCTGGAGAGATGGAATTGGTGATGTTTTGGGTCGAGACCCTTCTGCAGAGTAGTTCAGCACTGCTCTCTGGTTGTGGTAGGATGATTCAGTTGCCTGATAACAGCTGAGAAGAAACTGTCCCTGAATCTGGTAATGTGCGTTTTCACACGTCTGTACCTTTTGTCTGATGTGCGAGGGGAGAAGAGGGAGTGGTCGGGGTGCAACTCATCCTTGACTACTACTCTGCTAATCCAAATAAAGACACAAAATGCTGGAGTAACTCTGTGGGACAGGCAGCACCTCATGTTTTGCTTGGGCAGCTTACATAGAAACATAGAAACATAGAAATTAGGTGCAGGAGTAGGCCATTCGGCCCTTCGAGCCTGCACCGCCATTCAATATGATCATGGCTGATCATCCAACTCAGTATCCCGTACCTGCCTTCTCTCCATACCCTCTGATCCCTTTAGCCACAAGGGCCACATCTAACTCCCTCTTAAATATAGCCAATGAACTGGCCTCGACTACCCTCTGTGGCAGGGAGTTCCAGAGATTCACCACTCTCTGTGTGAAAAAAGTTCTTCTCATCTCGGTTTTAAAGGATTTCCCCCTTATCCTTAAGCTGTGACCCCTTGTCCTGGACTTCCCCAACATCGGGAGCAATCTTCCTGCATCTAGCCTGTCCAACCCCTTAAGAATTTTGTAAGTTTCTATAAGATCCCCTCTCAATCTCCTAAATTCTAGAGAGTATAAACCAAGTCTATCCAGTCTTTCTTCATAAGACAGTCCTGAACCCACTGACTCACATGGCTATCTGGACTACACGTCTTCCCACCCTGCCCCCTGTAAAGACTCCATCCCCTACTCCCAATTCCTCCGCCTACGCCGCATCTGTTCCCAGGATGAGACATTTCATACCAGGGCATCGGAAATGTCCTCGTTCTTCAGGGAACGGGGATTCCCCTCCGCCACCATAGATGAGGCTCACACCAGGGTCTCATCCATACCCCGTAACACTGCTCTCTCTCCCCATCCCCGCACACGCAACAAGGGCAGAGTCCCTCTGGTCCTCACCTTTCACCCCACCAGCCGGCAAATACAACACATAATCCTCCGCCATTTCCGCCACCTCCAACGTGACCTCACCACTCGCCACATCTTCCCATCTCCCCCCATGTCTGCCTTCCGCAAAGACCGCTCCCTCCGCAACTCCCTCGTCAATTCTTCCCTTCCCTCCCGCACCACCCCCTCCCCGGGCACTTTCCGTTGCAACCGCAAGAAATGCAACACCTGTCCCTTCACCTCCCCCCTCGACTCCATTCAAGGTCCCAAGCAGTCGTTCCAGGTGCGACAAAGGTTCACCTGTATCTCCTCCAACCTCATCTACTGCATCCGCTGCTCTAGATGTCAGCTGATTTACATCGGTGAGACCAAGCGTAGGTTGGGCGACCGTTTCGCCGAACACCTCCGCTCAGTCCGCAATAACCTACCTGACCTCCCGGTGGCTCAGCACTTCAACTCCCCCTCCCATTCCCAATCCGACCTCTCTGTCCTGGGTCTCCTCCATTGCCAGAGTGAGCAACAGCGGAAATTGGAGGAACAGCACCTCATATTCCGTCTGGGGTCCTTGCGTCCCTATGGCATCAACATTGAATTCTCTCAATTTGGCTAGCCCGTGCTGTCTCCTCCCCTTCCTTCACCCTCTAGCTGTCTCCTCCCACCCTCCCATCCGCCCGCCCTCGGGCTCCTCCTCCTCCTCCCTTTGTCCTTCTTTCTTTCCCCACCCCCTATCAGTCTGAAGAAGGGTTTCGGCCCGAAACGTCACCTATTTCCTTCGCTCCATAGATGCTGCTGCACCCGCTGAGTTTCCCCAGCAACTTTGTGTACCTTCGATATTCCAGCATCTGCAGTTCCCTTTTGAACACCCTGACATCCCAGGAATCAGTCTGGTGAACCTTCTCTGCACTCCCTCTATGGCAATAATGTCCTTCCTCAGATTTGGAGACCAAAACTGTACGCAATACTCCAGGTGTGGTCTCACCAAGACCCTGTACAACTGCAGTAGAACCTCCCTGCTCCTATACTCAAATCCTTTTGCTATGAAAGCTAACATACCATTCGCTTTCTTCACTGCCTGCTGCACCTGCATGCCCACTTTCAATGACTGGTGTACCATGACACCCAGGTCTCGCTGCATCTCCCCTTTTCCTAGTCGGCCACCATTTAGATAATAGACTGCTTTCCTGTTTTTGCCACCAAAATGGATAACCTCACATTTATCCACATTATATTGCATCTGCCAAACATTTGCCCACTCACCCAGCCTATCCAAGTCACCTTGCAGTCTCCTAGCATCCTCCTCACAGCTAACACTGCCCCCCAGCTTAGTGTCATCCGCAAACTTGGAGATATTGCCTTCAATTCCCTCATCCAGATCATTAATATATATTGTAAATAGCTGGGGTCCCAGCACTGAGCCTTGCGGTACCCCACTAGTCACTGCCTGCCATTGTGAAAAGGACCTGTTTACTCCTACTCTTTGCTTCCTGTTTGCCAGCCAGTTCTCTATCCACATCAATACTGAACCCCCAATGCCGTGTGCTTTAAGTTTGTAAACTAATCTCTTATGTGGGACCTTGTCGAAAGCCTTCTGGAAGTCCAGATACACCACATCCACTGGTTCTCCCCTATCCACGCTACTAGTTACATCCTCGAAAAATTCTATAAGATTTGTCAGACATGATTTACCTTTTGTAAATCCATGCTGACTTTGTCCAATGATTTCACCACTCTCCAAATGTGCTGCTATCCCATCTTTAATAACTGACTCTAGCAGTTTCCCCACTACCGATGTTAGACTAACTGGTCTGTAATTCCCTGTTTTCTCTCTCCCTCCCTTCTTAAAAAGTGGGGTTACGTTTGCTACCCGCCAATCCTTAGGAAATACTCCAGAATCTAAAGAGTTTTGAAAGATTATTACTAATGCATCCACTATTTCTGGTGCTACTTCCTTAAGTACTCTGGGATGCAGCCTATCTGGCCCTGGGGATTTATCGGCCTTTAATCCATTTAATTTACCCAACACCACTTCCCGGCTAACCTGGATTTCACTCAATTCCTCCAACTCCTTTTTCCCCTGCTATTTCCGGCAAACTTACAACCCAACAGTTTGAATAATGATTTTTCCAACTTCAAATAACCCTTGCAATCCACCTCTCTCCGTCCCTCCCCCACCCAAGTCATTGTACCAGCTCCAAAGACGTCTTGTTAAGTCAACTGTGTAACTCATTTTCACTTAGTCCACAGCTACCAGTGGCCTGTCTCCTTTATCATCATTACTTTTATGCATATCTTTCATTCATTTGTTCTATATCGCTCTATATCACCGTGGTCTACATCTCTCGTTTCCCTTTCCCCTGACTCTCCGTCTGAAGAAGGGTCTCGACCCGAAACGTCACCCATTCCATTACGCCAGAGATGCTGCCTGTCCCGCCGAGCTACTCCAACATTTTGTGTCTATCTTCGGTGTAAACCAGCATCTTCAATTACTTCCTACTCATTTTGTCTGCGGAAATATTATCTGCGTTCATCTTTGCAGTTTTGCATGTTGCAGATATTGTAAAATTAACCTTAGCATGTTTTTAAATTAATCCAGAAATATGAAGAATGGGTTTTTTTTGCGTGAAGCACTTTTAACTTTGCAAACTACAACTTTTTCAGCAGACCTTGTACTAACTCTGCCGTACAGATAATTCAGAAATTAATATTCTCGTGGTTACTATTAATTAAATTCTAGATCGAATCAAAGCACTGAAATATCAATCTGAATCACATTATTTCACAGGTAAACCAACAATTCTAATTGAATAAGGCTATTTGCATTAAACACGTACTTGTGTTAAGATTCCTCCCCACTTAATGAACTCTTATTTGTTAATTGTTCACAATGTCCCCCTGGAGTGAAGATATATTGCAGTTTATTCCAAGGGAGATTTACCTGTGAATTAAATTACTTCTTCTTTATCTGCCCGATGGTCCCCTGACCAATTCAATGTTTGGAATTGTCAACCAGAGGTAAAGCTCAGTTATCAGATAGATCTGAAGATTTTAGGAAACATTGTTGGTAAGTATTGCTTTTAATGGATCCTGCCCTCCCAGCCAACTCACTGGAGACCATTGAACGGCTCCATTCATGGTGGTAGCCAGTGCCATCTTCTTTGCTGTCGTGTGCAGGAACAGCAGGGCGAAGGCTGTGGATGCCAATAGGATCAATAAGCTCATCAGGAAGGCTGGCTCCATCCTGGGGGTGGAGTTGTATTCACCGGAGGTGGTCTTGGAGGGGAGGATGCTCCTCAAACTGCGGAGCATCCTGGACAATACAGCTCACCCCCTCCATGACACACTGGTCAACCTGAGGAGCACCTTCAGCAACAGACTGGTTCCACCAAGATGCAGCACAGAACGCCACAGGAGATCCTTTTTCCCTGTGGCTATCGAACTCCCCCTTCTGCCCTGGGGCAGACTGAAGAAGGGTCTCGACCCCGATACGTCACCTATTCCTTTTCTCCAGAGATGCTGCCTGACCCGCTGAATTACATCAGCAATTTGTGTCTATCTTTAGTCTTTTCTTTGGCTGGATAGCACGCAAACCAGAAACTGTTCACTGTATCTCGGTACGTCTCTTGCCCAGAGTGGGGGAATCGAGGACCAGAGGACATAGCTTTAAGGTGAAGTGGATAAGATTTAATAGGAATCTGAGGGGTAACTTTTTCACACAAAGGGTGGTGGGTGTATGGAACAAGCTGCCAGAGGAGGTTGTTGAGGCTGGGACTATCCCCACGTTTAAATACATGGCTAGGGCAGGTTTAGAGGGATATGGACCCAAATGCAGGCAGGTGGGTCTAGTGTAAATGGGACATGTTGGCCGGTGTGGGCAAGTTGGGCCGATGGGCTTGTTTCACTCTGACTCTATGTGACTGTAATAACCTAAGCTTCTCTGTGGGTTGTCACCTTGTCGTGGTGGAGAAGGTTGTGTGGTCCTGAGATCCTGAGAGCGATGTCGTCTGGAGCTATGCCCCTGGTAGGGCCACCCATGGCGGTAAGGTCGAGGGGGAGGTCCCTGACAAAGAGCAATCCAACCAAGACCTCAACGGTGGAACAGGCGGAGGACGATGGCTGAACTTAGTGGAGCATCACAACGGCTGGGAAGGCGGATGAAGGCTGCAGCAGAAAAGCGTCTTGGACTCCATGCCACTGGATCCTGACCCAGATCTGTCAAGAACCGTGTGGTGGCTGTCTGTGCACCAGTCTCCTCACGTTAATCAAAGTCACGCACAGGCGTCCACCCAAAAGAGGACAGTCATACTCGCTTCGAGTGACCGCCGAAGATGAATAACCTAAACTAAACTAGTGCACTGCACTTGTGGTGTTTCTGTGCGAGAATTGGTGAGGGGTTAACGTTCAACTTGACTCCCTTTGCAGAAACTTGGCTCAGTGCCGACTCACTCAACGTGGAACCAACACAATTTCCACTCGATTGAAATAATTCATGTCGCCACGACGTGATAGCACTTACCAACTTTGAGGAAAAAATTACAACTTAACTCGGTGGACCGGAGTGAAAGGATGAAAGTGGAGTAGACAATTATATTTATATAGTGTTCTCCGTGACCTTCGGATGCCTCAAAGAGCTTTAAAGCTAATTAGATACTTTTGAAATGTGATCATTATCGTAAGGAACACGACTGCCAATTTCCTTGCACCGAGTTACCACATGCTGTAAAGAGATAAATGACAGGGCTATCCACTTAAAGCACGTTGAAGGTACGACAACTATTGATCAGCACATCGAGAGGAATTGCCCTGCTTTTCTTGTGGATTTTGCAACGAGATATCTTTACTTTAGTTGACTTTAGTTTAGCGATGCAGCGCAGAAACAGGCCCTTCGGCCCACCCGAGTCCGTGCCGACCAGCGATCAACCCGCACACTAGCACTGCCCTGCACACGGGAGATAATTTACTGTTTACAGAAGCCAATTAATCTACGAACCCCCACGCGTGTGGGAGGAAACCGGAGCTCCCGGGCAAAAACCGACGCAGGTCACGGGGAGAACCGTAGTCAGGACCGAACGCGGGTCTCTGGCGCTGTGGGGAAGCAAGTCTACCGCTGCGCCGCCGTGCCGCTTGTGATTGGCGGTGTCTCTCCAGCAGTGTCATGCACAGGAGAATTGTCCCAGATTGCACCTTCAATTTAAATGATAATGAGGAAACACAGCTGGGTGGCACGGTGACCTAGCCGGTAGACCTGCTGCCTCACAGTGCCAGAGACCCAGGTTCGATCCCGACCTTGGTGCTGTTTGTGTGGAGTTTGAACGTTCTCCCTGGGACCGCGTGGGCACCCTCCGGATGCTCTGGTTTCCTCCTACATCCCAAAAGGGATACAGGTTTGTAGGTTAATCGCCTTGCGTGTAAGGAGAGGATGAGGAAATGGGATAACATAGAGCTAGTGTGAACGGGTGATCGATGGTCGGCGAGGACTCGATGGGCCGAAGGGCCTGTTTCCATGTGGTATCTCTGGACTAGTGCAGACACGTTCAGTTGCAATTCATGCTTCCATGAGGTAGAAGACACAGTTTTTGAACATCCTAATTATTATAGAGTCATAGAGTTATACAGCGTGCAAACAGGCGCTTTGGCCCAACTTGCCCACACTTTTCAACATGTCCCATCTACATGTCCCACCTGCCTGCATCTAGCCCATATCCCTCCAAACCTGTCCTATCCATGTACCTGTCTAACTGTTTTTTAAACGTTATGATAGTCCCTGCCACAACTACCTCCTCTGGCAGCTGGTTCCATACACCCACCACCCTTGATGAAACATGAAATCTTTTTCATAATCAGGGCACAAGAAATCTGGAATCAGTTAAAATGAGATGATGAGAAACTTATTTTGACCACTTATGGGTGTTAATACCAGAAACTTTACATGAAGCAGTAAAAAAGCCCAAATTCAATCTGACTGCTTTTGTGGCGGAAAGAACTGCAGGACCCGGTTTATACCGAAGATGGACATAAAATTCAGCGGGTCATGCAGCAATTCTGGATAGAAGGAATGGTCTTGGTCTGACTGGAAACGTCACCCATTCCTTCTCTCCAGAGGTGCTGCCTGTCCCGCGAACAGCATTTTTGTGTCCATCTGACTGCTTTCGTTTTGCATCCTCTCAAATTATGTACCTGTACATAGACAATAGACAATAGGTGCAGGAGTAGGCCATTTGGCCCTTCGAGCCAGCACCCTGCCATTCACTGTGATCATGGCTGATCATTCACAATCAGTACTCTGTTCCTGCCTTCTCCCCATATCCCTTGACTCCGCTATCTTTAAGAGCTCCATCTAACTCTCTCTTAAAAGCATCCAGAGAACCGGCCTCCCTTGCCAGAGGGCAAAGAATTCCACAGATTCACAACTCTCTGTGTGAAACGGTTTTTCCTCATCTCTGTTCTAAATGGCCTACCCCTTATTCTTAAACTGTGGCCCCTTTTTCTGGACTCCCCCAACATCAGGAACATGTTTCCTGCCTCTAGCTTGTCCAATCCCTTAATAATCTTATATGTTTCAATAAGATCCCTTCTCATCCTTCATCGCTCCCTTCTTTCAACATTGTTAGTCCCGCCATCCCGGGAATTAACCTTGTGAACCTACGCTGCACTCCCTCAATAGCAAGAATGTCCTTCCTCAAATTTGGAGACCAAAACTGCACACAATACTTAAGGTGTGGTCTCACTAGGGCCCTGTACAACTGCAGAAGGACCTATTTGCTCCTATACTCAACTCCTCTTCTTATGAAGGCCAACATGCCCATTAGCTTTCTTCTAGTGGCTCCTAGTGGCGGCGCGGCTCTGGCTGCAGCGGCTCTCCGGCAGTCCTGTTTGTTTTGTGTTTTTTGGGTTGTTTATTTTCGTTTTGGTTAGTCTAGTTTTGGTTTTTAGTTTGTGTTTTTGGGGGCGGGGGGTTGAAACGGGGCTTGCTGTCTCTCCCTGCGGGGGAATGCGACTTTTTTGTCGTATTCCCCTTCTCTGCCTCCGTCTGCGCTGAGGCCTAATGGCGGAGCTGGTGACCTCGAGGCTCAGGAGGCAGAGCCCGCCAGGACTCGCACTGAGCTCGCTCCCGTGAGGACGGCCCGGCTCGGGGCTGGAACAGGGCTTTCGTGAGGGGCTTGTGACGGCCGGCCCGAGGAAGGAATGGTTGCTCCCGTCGGAGTGGCCGAGCTCGAGGGACGGTACGGAGAGGGAGAAGTGGGCCGGTCGGGTCGGCCAGCACGAGGGAGGAGCGGAGCCACGGTCGGGGCGCCCAGCCGAAGGGAGGAGCGGCGGCCCTGTCGGGGCGGCCAAGCACGATGGGAGAGCGGTGCCCGGTCGGGGCGGCCCCAGCCCAGAGGGAGGAGCGAGTGCCCGGTCGGGGCGGCCCAGCCCGAGGGAGGAGCGGCCGCCCAGTCGGGGGCGGCCTGCGCGAGGGAGGAGCGGACGGCCGGGCGCGAGGCGGAGGAGCTGCGGCCCAGGGCGCGAGGCTGAGGACAGGTGGCTAGTACTCTCAGCGTGAGGGCGATCCGGCTCGGGGCTGGAACGATGCTCCGGGGGCTGGGACGGCAGTTCTGGCGGCAGTGGCCTGAGACCGGGGGTTCGGCCGCGGGCAGGTCTGCAGGTCTGGTGAGCGGCAGCTTCGACTACCCCGGGCCGCGGTGTTTGAGCCGTGGGACAGGTTTTAACATCGCCCGGGGGGTATCGCCTCAGCGCAGAAGGAGAAGAGGAGGGAAGAGACTGCAGCCCTAAGACTTTTGCCTCCATCACAGTGAGGAGATGTTGGGTGGACTCACTGTGGTGGATGTTAATGTGTGTTTATTGTTGTTTTTTATTGTATTGTATTGTATGTATGACTGCTTAAATTTCGTTCAGACTTCGGTCTGGATGACAATAAAAGGCTATTCTATTCTATTCTATTCTATTCTATTCTATTCTATTCACTGCCTGCTGTACCTGCATGCATACTCTCAGTGGCAAAAACACCGTTTTTTTCTTTTAACTAATTGTTTGCTCCCTAAATAAAGTGACAACTGCAAATTCTTTAACACAAATAATACAAAATTAAGTTGATATTAGTTCTTAGCATCCAGCTGAATGTGGAGCTAAATTTTACCATCTGATTTATTACTAACATTATCCTGCACATTTTTCAGGACATTCCATACTCCCACCAAACTCCCACACTGCATGAACACAAACTGTTACTTCTATCATGCTGAATATTAATTTCTTAAATGCCGTCCACACCCGCATCTATTTCCCTGACTTTCACATTCATCTAAGCATTCCCGACCCATGTACCTGTCCAAAGGTCTGATAAATGTTGTTGTCCTACCTGCCTCAACTACTTCTCCAGGCAGATCGTCCCATCTGCCCACCATCCGGTATAAAAAGCTTTTTTTTAGAGATACAGCGCGGATACAAGCCCTTCGTCCCACCAAGTCCATGCCAACCAGCGATATCCCTGTACATTAGTTCCACCCTGCAGATCAGGGACAAGTTACAGAAGCCAATTAACCTCCAAACCTGCACGCCTTTGGAGTTCGGGAGGAAACCGGAACACCCGGAGAAAACCCACATGGTCACGGGGTTTCTCCAGGTGTTCTCTGGGTGTTCACCTGTTTTTTATTAAAAGTGACACTTTTTGGTCACAGAAGGTTGTGGAGGCCAAATCATTGGATATTCTTAAGGCAGAGATAGATAGATTCTTGATTAATATGGATGGCAGAGGTTATGGGGAGAAGGCAGGAGAATGGGGTTATGAGGGAGAGATAGATCACCCATGATTGAATGGCGGAGTAGATTTGATGGACGGAATGGCCTAATTCTACTATTCCTTTTTTTTAGGTTAGTTTAGAGATACAGTGCAGGAACAGGCCCTTTGGCCCACTGGTTCCGCGCCGACCAGCGATCCCCGCACATTAACACTATCCTCCACCCATTTTTTTAAACCTGCTTTTTTTTAATCACAAGGTGGTGCAGCGGTAGAGTTGCAGCATTTCAGTGAATGCAGCGCCGAGACCCGGGATCGATCCCGACTACGGGTGCTGTCTGTTCAGAGTTTGTACGTTCTCCCCGTGACTGCATGGCTTTTCTCCAAGATCTTCGGTTTCCTCCCACACTGCAAAAACGTACAGGTTTGTACGTAAATTGGCTTGGTAAATGTAAAAATTGTCCCTAGTGTGTGTAGGATAGTGTTAATAATAATAATAATAATAATGGATGGGATTTATATAGCGCCTTTCTAATACTCAAGGCGCTTTACATCGCATTATTTATTCACTCCTCAGTCACACTCGGTGGTGGTAAGCTACTTCTGTAGCCACAGCTGCCCTGGGGCAGACTGACGGAAGCGTGGCTGCCAATCTGCGCCTACGGCCCCTCCGACCACCACCAATCGCTCACACACATTCACACACATTCACACACAGGCAAAGGTGGGTGAAGTGTCTTGCCCAAGGACACAACGACAGTATGCACTCCAAGCGGGATTCGAACCGGCTACCTTCCGGTTGCCAGCCGAACACTTAGCCCATTGTGCCATCTGTCGTCCCGAATGTGCGGGAATCGCTGGTCGGTGCAGACCCAGTGAGCCGAAGGGCCTGTTTCCGCGCTGTATCTCTAAACTAAAGAAAACAAAACCCATTCACACGAGTTCTACATTATTCTAATTTTGCATCTACCCGCTACATACTTTGATGTATTTGATGTATTCAAGAGAGCGTTAGATATAGCTCTTAGGGCTACCGGAATCTAGGGATAGGGGGAGAAAGCAGGAACAGGGTACTGTTTTAAGATGATCAGCCATGATCATATTGAATGGCGGTGCTGGCTCGAAGGGCCGAATGACCTACTCCTGCACCTATGTTCTATGTTTCCATGTTTCTGTACTTGGGCCAATTTCCAGAGGTCAACTAAACAGCGAGTCCACGCCGACCATCAACTGCTCCGTCACTCTCGTTCTATATTATCCCACTTACGCTTCCGCACCCGACACACTGGGGACAATTCACAGAAGCCAATGAATCGACAAACCTGCGCGTCTATGGAGAGTGGGAGGAAACCGGAGCGCCTGGGGAAAACCCATGCAATCACAGGGAAAACGTGCAAACACCATGCAGACTGAAAGGATGGTAGAAAGGGCTGTGCCTCCATGCCGCCCACAACAGAAAAGAAGATGAGGCCTGTGCCAACAATGACTCAGTCCTGCTGCCTGAACAATGGAGCTACAAAAAAACTGCATGTTAAAAATGAATTGTGTACAAATATTCCTTTTAATTATTGCACATGCACTGGAAGTCTCCAATTAATCTTATCAAATATAATTGAAAAATGTAATCATACACTGCAAGACGTATAACTAAAAGATAAAATAACAAATGGGTGGCACGATGGCGCAGCGGTAGAGTCACTCACAGCGCCAGAGACCCAGCTTCGATCCTTGCTACGGGTGTCGTCTGTGCGGATTTTGTACGTTCTCCCCGTGACCTGCGTGGGTTTTTTCCAAGAACTTCGCTTTCCTCCCACACTCCAAAGACGTACTGGTTGGTAGGTTAACGTGTGGGGATCGCTGGTCGGCGCGGACTCAGTGTTTTCACGCTGTATCTCTAAACTACACTGATCTATTTTTAGAACAATTGATGAATTTCAACACTCCCAACATCGAGCCGTACTTGAAGGAGGTATAGAATGAAGAGTTGAAGTATTGGAGACTGATCTTTGGCCCTACGCTTTCTTGAAGTGCCAATCCATGAGAATTGCACGAAGCAAAGTGTAGAAGGAATGGGAATTATATATTTTTTTTTAAGAAGCTGGTTGTTCCACACTAACATACAGCTTGCAAAAGATTGAAAACATATAATTAAAGGCGAGTAGGAAGGAACTGCAGATGCTGGTTTGTAACAAAGATAGACACAAAATTCCGGAGTAAGCGAGCAGGACAAGCAACATCTCTGAAGAGAAGGAAAGGGCGCTGTTTCGGGTCAAAGAAGGGTTTCTGAAGACAGGTCTTAATCCGAAACATCGCCCATTCCTGCTGCCTGTCCCGCTGAGAGACCAACCATTCTGGCTACCCGTCCCGCTGAGTTACTCCAGCATATAATCATAGATGCCTGTTAAGAAGCATGTCTGTCTCACTCAATGACCACCGAGAAGATGAAGACAAAAGTCAATCTCTGATGTCCAGAATCTTGAATGGATTGAAGCCTTTTTACTCCATTGAAATTTATTTTTGATAAGGCTATCTGAGTTGTAGGACAGGTTCTTATAGCCATGAAACTACACCAAGATTTCTGAGTTAGACAAAAATGCTGGAGAAACTCAGTGGGTGAGGCAGCATCTATGGAGCGAAGGAAATAGGCGACGTTTCGGGTCGAGACCTTTCTTCAGACTGATCAGTCTCGATCTACCATGTCTTTAGCTCTTTCCCGGGCATCCTTTGAAAGATCTGTTTGCAATTGCATGCTCCGACACAGCATTTGAACTTTGTTTAGAAAGGTACCGCAGATGCCAGTTTAAACCGAAGATGGACACAAAATGCTGGGGTAACTCAGGCAGGCAGCATCTCTGGAGAGAAGGAATGGGTGATGTTTCGGTTCGAGACCCTTCTTCAGTCTCTCCTTCCTCTTTCCCCTGACTCTCAAGTCTGAAGAAGGGTCTCGACCCAAAACGTCAGCTATTCCTTTTCTCCTGGGATGCTGCCTGACCCGCTTTCATTACTCCAGCTTTCTATGCCTGTCTTTGGTTTAAACCAGCATCTGCAGTTCCACCCTTCCCATATCCTTTGATCTTAGAAATAAATCTCTCCTGAGTTTGTGTTTATTTTTGGAAACCTGCATCTACAGTTCCTTGTTTCCAAATCTACCTCCTTCTTGCATCTGTTTAATTTTCCTAGTTCCTTCCCATCTTGGTGTACAAACTTTCCTGATCTAATTTCCAAGTGGCGGGTACCGTAACGGCGATCTCCATTCTGCAAGCAAATCCTTCATGTGCATGAAGGAACAGCAGAGGCAACATCGCTGGAGAGAAGGAATGGGTCACGTTTCGGGTCGAGACCCTTCAGACATCCTTCCTCTATTGGGCCCGTCAGCTCCTATTAGAATTTTGTGTTCGTGTAGTTGTGCTTATCACAGTCATGTTTACAGAGGTACAGCGAAAAGCCATTTGTTGCGAGCTATCCATTTAGCGAAAAGACGATACATGATTACAGTCGAGCCAGGCACAGTGTACAAATACAGGAAAAAGGGTGTAATGTTTAGTACACGATAAAGTCAAGTCAAGTCTGATTAAAGATAGACCGAGGGTCTCCAGTGAGTTAGATGGTAGGTCAGGTCCAATTGTTAGCCGGTGAGAAGATGGTTCAGTTTCCCGATAACAGCTGGGAAGAAACTGTCCTTGAATCTGGAGGAATGCGTTTTCAAACTTCTGTACCTTTTGCCCGACGGGAGAAGGGAGAAGAGGGAGTGACCAGGGTGAGATTCGTCCCTGATTATGCTGGTGGCCTTGCCGAGGCTGCGTGAAGTGTAGATGGGGGTCAATGAAAGGGAGTTTGGTTTGCGCAATGTTCTGGGCTACGTCCGTAACTCCACGCAATTTCTTACGGTCTTGGAGGGCGCTGTTCCCAAACCTTGCTGCCGTGCATCCAGATAAATTGCAGCAGAGTTTCATTAATTCCTCTCCACCCCCGTGAACATAAACCACACTGACCCAATCTCCTCTCATATATCAGTCCTGCCATCCCAGTAACCAGACCAATAAACCTTTGTCAACCTCCCTCTACTGCAAGAACACCCTTCCTCAGATAAGGCAACCAGAACTGCACACAAATCCTCAGATGGGGTCTCACGCAGGATAGATGCAGCCAGACATACAGTGTTTCCTCCTGAATGCAAATCCTCTTGCAATGAAGGTCAATATGCCATTTGTATTCCTCACTGCTAGCTGCATCTGAACAATTGTTTTCACTGACCGCTGTAAGGTCTCTTTCCAGCATTATTTCCCACCCCAATTTTGTTTGTATTTTGTTGCTAATATTAATTTAACAAATTTATTCTGTTAAACATGAAATATGGCCCATCTTAATCATGAACAGTTCACATTCTGTTAAATGGAACAATGTGGCTTTTGGCACAATGGCCTTCACCAGCCTGAGTATAGAAGTCAATGGGAGGTCATGTTATATAAGAAGTTGGTGAGGCTGCATTTAGAGTATTCTGTTCATTTCTGGGCATCGTGTTATAGGAAAGATGTTGTCAAGTTGGAAAAGGTGCAGAGAAGATTTACAAGCATGTTGCCAGGACTAGAGGGACTGAGCTATAGGGAGAGGTTGAGCAGGCTGAGACTCTATTCCCTGGAGTGCAGGAGGATGAGGGGAGATCTTATAGAGGTGTATAAGACCATGAGAGGAATAAACACACAGTCTCTTGCCCAGAGTAGGGGAGTCAAGAACCAGAGGGTTTAGGGTTAAGGTGAAGGGGATACGATTTAATAGGAATCTGAGGGGTAACTTTTTTACACAAAGGGTAGTGGGTATATGGAACGAGCTGACGGAGGACGTAGTTGAGGGAGGGACTATTTCAATGTTTAAGAAGCAATTAGACAGGTACATGAATAGGGCAAAGTTGACTTGACTTGACTTGACTATTTCAATGTTTAAGAAGCAATTAGACAGGTACATGAATAGGGCAAATTTAGAGGGATATGGGCCAAATGTAGGCGTGGGACTAGTGCAGATGGGACATGTTGGTTGGTGCGGGCAAGTTTCAGATGAAGGGCCTGCTTCTGCACTGTGTCACCCCATGGCTCTATGACACTAAGGTGGAATAATTTCATTTCCTACACTTCCAAGTACTATTCAAACTATTGTGCATGAGTGCCTGACAGAAATTGACACACAAGCCAACATTACAACAGCAAAGTCTGCCTCTCTGAGACTCTGAGGGGGAGCGAGGAAGGGCAGTGTGGGGGAGGGGGTGTGGGGGAGGGGTGGGGGGTAGGGGATGGGGGTGTGTGGGAAGGGGGTGTGGGGGTGTGGGGGTGTGTGGGAAGGGGGTGTGCGAGGGGATGGTGTAGGGGAAGGGCGGTGGGGGAGGGGTGGTGTGTAGGCGTGGGGGAGGGGTGGTGTGTAGGCGTGGGGGAGGGGTGGTATGGGGGTTGGGGAAGGGGGGAAGGTGGGTGGAGGATGGGGGGGGTGTGGGGAGCGGGAAGGTGGGGTGGTTGCAGCAGACGCAGCTCGCATTCTGCTCACCCTCCACCTTCAGCTTTCGGCCTCACTCAATAGCTCCCGGTCCCACTCCAACTTCACTCAGAGGCTTCCGGTTCAACTTAACAGCTCCCGGCTCGTCGTGCTGGTCCCCGCAGAAGCTGGTCGATGCAGAAGCAGCCTGCAAGCTGCTCTCTGCCCGAACGCTGCTCACGGACTCAACTTTTCGAATATTTCACCGATCAGAAAAAAACTTGGTGCGCTTGGAGCAGAGAACGGTGAGCAAGGTGGCGAATAAATACTAGCGATATATGGCACAAATTTAAAAAAAACGCAAACCAGGAGAGGACAAGACGAGAGTTTTAGTGATAGTATGGAAGATTGTGCATGAGTACTGAAACAACAAACACTAATGTGGAATAATAAACTATTGTGCATGAATGCCTGACACAACTTGACACACACATCTGGTGCACCAACATTACAACAGGAAGGTCAGTCTCTCTGAGACATTCATTCACCATGTGTGACTCAAAGATGTGAAGAAAACTGACCATGTGTAATGAAGGACATCAATGACCAATAACTCACATCCACTTCAACAAGCGCTCCACTAATACCAAAGATAGACACTAAATAGTGGAGTGACTCTTAGTACAAGGCTGGAAGATGCATTTATAATGAACAAATATGAGCACATATGAGAAGATAATTTTACAAAAACCGCCTAATGCATCACTGCAAGGATAAACACAGATAATAATTTTGCAGACAAAATGTGTAGGAAGGAACTGCAGATGCTGGTTTACACCCAAAGACAGGCACAACATGCTGGAGTAGCTCGGTGGGGCCAGGCGGCATCTCTGGAGAAAAGGAATAGGTGACGTTTCGAGTCGAGACCCTTCTTCAGACTTCGGGTTTGTGAAGCATTTCCATCTGAAAAACATCGCCAAATTCTTAAACCAGAGATGCTGCCTGACCCCGCTGAGTTACTCCACCATTTTGTGTCTGTCTTCTCATACATGTTCACACTTGTACATCATAAATGCATCTTACAGCGCCTGTGACCCAGGTTCAATCCTGACTACGGTTGATGTCTGTACGGAGTTTGTACGCTCACCCCGTGACCTGCGTGGATTTTCTCCGAGATCTTCGGTTTCCTCCCACGCTCCAAAGACGTACGGGTTTGTAGCTTAATTGGCTTAGTACAAATGTAATTTGTTCCCAGTGTGTGTACGACAGTGCTAGCTTGCGGGGATCGGCGCGGACTTGATGGGCCGAAGGGCCTGTTTCCGCACAGTATCTCTGAACTAAACTAAACCAAGCCTAATCACCGCAATGTGCTTGTACTTAGCTGCTGTGTAAACTATTGAGACCCCACCATTATCCACTACTCCCACAATAGTCCCTAGCGTAAACCAGCACAGTGGCTCTGGCAGAAGTGTCTGCAAAAATAAAATTTATTAACATCACAGCAATGCCAACCCAACATATTTTTATAAATAACATGGTTGGTGGTTGAAAATAGTCAATGGGCCACAACTCTTAAAACTGGAGTGCCACATCCTCAGCTCTCAAGTCCTTGCGAAGAGATGAATAAAGGGCTACTTAAAAAACATCAACGTCAACTGAGAAAGAGGTGCAAGACTTGTCTTTGGTTCAGTTCTTTTGTTGCAGGTTGCAGGAGAGAATGTAAACAACCTTCGTTTTACTGCATACTGAACCTTTTTCTCAGAACCCTTCCCCCTAGGATGGACATGTCAAAGACTAGAGGGCAAAGCTATAAAGGCAAGAGAGGCAACGCTGACTGACAGAAGCTGTGGGGGGCAAGTTTTTTCCCCCCACAGAAGTTGGATCTTGCTGCCAAGGGTGTAGGCAAGCATGATAGTAGCGTTTAAGATGCTTTTACATAGGCATGTGGTTTTACAGTGAATTAAGGAATATGGATCACAAGCAAGAAGAGGAGATTAAGTTTCATAAATTCATATGTTGTAGGAGCAGAATTAGGCTATTCGGCTATTTGCTATTGAGGGAGTGCAGCGTAGGTTCACCAAGTTAATTCCCGGGATGGCGGGACTGTCATATGCTGAAAGAATGGAGCGACTGGGCTTGTATTCACTGGAATTTAGAAGGATGAGAGGATATCTCATAGAATGATATACAATTATTAAGGGATTGGACACGCTAGATGCAGGAAACATGTTACCAATGTTGGGGGTCCAGAAGCAGGGGCCACAGATTAAGAATAAGGGGTCGGCCATTTAGAACTGAGATGAGGAAAAACTTTTTCAACCAGAGAGTTGTGAATTTGTGGAATTCTCTGCCTGGATGCATTCAAAAGAGAATTGGATAGAGCTAGCGGAATCAAGGGTTATGGGGAGAAGGCAGGAACGGGGTACTGATGGTGGATGATCAGCCATGCTCACATTGAATGTCGGTGCTGGCTCGAAGGGCCGAATGGCCTACTCCTGCATCTATTGTCTATGTATCTACGTATCCATCAAGTCTACTCTGCCATTCAATCATGGCTGATCTATCACTCCCTCCTAACCCCATTCTCCTGCCTTTTCCCCATAACCTCTGACACCCATACTAATCAAGAACCTTAAAAATATCCATTGACGGCCTCCACAGCCGTCTGTGGCAATGAATTCCACAGATCCACCACCCTCGGACTGAAGAAATTCCTCCTCATCTCCTTTCTAGAGGTACGCCCTTTTATTCTGAGGCTCTGACTTCAAGCCCTAGACTCTCCCACGTGGAAATATCCTCTCCAAATCCACTCTATCCAGGCCTTTCACTATTCGGTGCATTTCAATGATGTCCCCCCTTCCCCCCCCACACCTCATCCTTCTAAACTCCAGTGGATACAGGCCCAGTGCCATCAAACGCTCCTCATACATTAATCGAAACATCCCAGGGATCATTCTCGTAAACCTCCCCTCGTCCTTCTCCAATGCCAACACGACACAACGGTGATCGACGCAGGTGACACAACGGTGATCAGGCTGATCACCAACAGTGATGAAACACACTACAGAGGGGAGGTGCAGAACCTAGCGGACTGGTGCTCAGATAACAACCTGTCCCTAAACACTTCTAAGACTAAGGAGCTGATCATCAACTTCAGAAGGTCACATAATGGGGATTACACTCCAATCTTTGTCAACGGGGACAGTGTGGAGATAGTGTCCAGGTTTACGTTTCTGGGCACTCACATTTCGGAGGACCTCACATGGTCCATCAACACCGCTGCGCTGGTCAAGAAGGCACAGCAACGACTGTTTTTCCTGATAACACTGAAAAAGACTGGTCTGCCCCAACAGCTGCTGACAACCTTCTACCGCAGCACCACAGAGAGCATCCCAACATATGGCGTCTCTGTGTGGTATCTCAGCTGCACGGAGGCGGAGAGGAGAGCTCTTCAGCATGTCATCCACAGAGCGTAGAAGATAATTGGGACACAGCTACCAGCCTTGGAGGGCATCTACAATACACGGTGCGTCAGGAAGGCCTTCAGCATTCATAAAGACTCCTCACACCCTTGCAATAGTCTGTTCGAACTGCCATCTGGCAGACGTTACAAGGCCTTCCACGCCCGCACCTCCAGACTTAGGAACAGCTTCATCCCCAGAACTATAGCTGCTCTGAACCGGTCCTGCTGAGTGCCCCCACATGAACTGTCTCCCTCGGATGGTCACGTCACACATCAACCAGGCACAGACCTATTTGCACTTTATACTGCTTTAACAGTTTTTAAAAAATCGAAGTTATTACATCGGATGGAAGTTGCATTCCAAATCTTGTTGTACCTCTGCGCAATGGCAATAAAGGTATATTATTACTATTATCCTTCCTCAGATATGGGGCCCAAAACTGCTCACAATACTCCAGATTTATCCTCACATTATGTCCAGCACATGGATATGCTGGTGATGGAGGGATATGGATCATGTGCCGGCAGAGAAGATTATGCCTGGCACAGATTTGTGAGCCGTAGGATCTGTCCGTATACTGTACAGCTGAGGAGTTTTTGCCCGGGCGCCGGACTTTGCGCGCGGAGTCAAGCGGCCCAGGCCAAAACTCCTCAGCTGGCCCGCCGGCTGGGCTTTGTGTTCTACTGCACGCAAAGTCCGGCACCCCATTCAACTCATGAATCAGCCCTGATCATATTGAATGGCGGTGCAAGCTCGAAGGGCCGAATGGCCTACTCCTGCACCTATTTTCTATGTTTCTATGTTTCTATGAATCGATGGTCGGCCACGAGAAGGTGGGTGGTGGTGTCGGCGGTACACGAAGGTACAAAGGTCGGACAGCTGGCCGGGTTGCCGACCGATGGGGTCACAGGAGAGGCGCTGCTGCTGCACTCCACGGGCTGCACTACGTCGGGATGGGGCGGGACGCGGCATTCCGACCCGACAGTTCCCTCGACCCGAGTAGTAGCAGTCAAACACGGGACAAGGGTGGTCCCGAACAGGACAAACCAATTTAGCCCAATATATATGGGATGTCCAGGCTAATACGGGACAGTTGGCTAATAATAACTGTAGATTTTTATGAAATATAGAAGCACACACAAAAGTCTAATGGTGAGGAAGGCTTGAGCGTCTTAAAGGGCCTGTCCCACTTTGACGATTTTTCAGCGGAATGCCGGCAACTATCAAGCTTGCGGCACTCGCCTGAAAAACCAGGAACTGGAATGGCGACTGTCAGAGTGGAACACACACACACACGCACACGCACGCACGCACACACACGCACATACACACACACACACATCGCAAAGGTGGGGGCTAGGGAAAGCGGGGAGGCGCTGTCTGGAATTCACACGGTGCAAAGCCAAGGTGATACAGACACACACCCGATGAACAGGAAGGTTAAGACGGCTAGCACAGTGTACGATAAGTCATTTAAAAGAGGGGGAGGGGGGAGGGGAGGAAGGTTTACACCGAGACTGCAGTAAATTAAACCCTGGAGAGCTGAACGAAGGCACAGCAGTGCTGGCGGAGTGATTAAAATCAAGGATGTGCAATGGGCCAGTAGTCAGAACACAGGTATCTGAGAAGCTTGCAGGGCAAGGAGGTTATGGAGACTGTGAGCAGAGAGCCAGTGCATGTCTCTGAAAACGAGGGGGAGAATTTTAATGCCAGAGCTGCCTGACTAAACAAACCCAGATTGTAGACACAAAAAGCTGGAGTAAAGGGCTTGTCCCACTTATGCGATTTTTCATCGGACTGCCGGAGACAGTCAAGTACGCGGCACTCACCTGAAAGACCGCGAACTGGAACGGCGATTGTCAGAGTGGAACACACATACACAAACACATCGCAAAGGTGGGGGCCAGGGAAAGTGGGGGAGCGCTGTCTGAAATTCACACGGTGCAAAGCCAAGGTGATACAGACACTTTCTGGGGTTACGTCTGTGGAAATGGAATACGCCCTGTCCACGGGCACCCGGGAGGAGTTCCAGGACCGCTGGGCTCCGGAGGGTGTTGAATGCATCCTCAATAAGGATTGTAACATAGTTGTATAGTACTTTATTAAGGATATTTGTTTGTATTGTATTATGGTGGTGGGTTCTGGTTTGTTTTATTGTAGTGTAATATAATTTTTTAAATAATTGAATACATTTTTTGAATAATAAAAAAAAGGTGATACAGACACAAGCCGTGATGAACAGGAAGGTTAAGAGGGCTAGCACAGTGTACGGTAAGTCCTTTAAAAGAGGGGGGGGGGGAGGGGAGAAGGGGGGAGAAGGGCCCGGTCCGCAGAGGCGATTAACTAAAACTACCTACGACTACCTCGACTACTTATAACTACATGGCGACCCCACTACAACTGCACCTACGACTACAGGATTATCGATTTTCTCCATGGCGACAAATGTTGAATAATTTGCGGCGACCATACTGAGGCCGCGACTAGTTCCCAGAATGCGGGAACTCCTCGCGACCGTGTAGGAGACTCACCAGAGGCCACCAGCGAACATGTGGCGATCATGAGGCGAGCGCAGAGTCTCCTGCACTCGCCTAAAAAGTCGCCTAAGTGGGACAGGCCCTTTACTCAGCGGGCCAGGCAGCATTTCTGGAGAAAATGAAGAGATGATGTCTCGGGTCAAGACCCTTCTTTAGCCTTCTTCAGAGATGCTGCCTGACCCGCTGAGTTACTCCAGCTTTTTGTGTCTATCTTCGGTGCGGTCTTGTGTTGATCTCATGTCCAGCATCTGCAGTTCCTTCCGACACAAACCCAGATTCTAGTTTTTGTTGGGTGAACAGCAAATGCCAAAGCAGATATGATGTATTAAATGGTCACCTTTGGTCTTTTGACAATTTAACTATATAATTCCAGTTTTCCATGGAATCGTTTCATTGAAGCCCTCATTAGTACCTGGGTTCAGGAGAATAGAAGCAATTGAACTGGGTTTTGAAGAGCAAAACACCACGTACTTTGCTTGAAAGGCCGAGATAGAGTGGACGTGGCTAGGATGTTTCCAGAAATGGGAGAGTCTAGAACCAGAGGGCGCAGTCACAGAATAAAAGGACGTGCCTCTAGAATGGAGATGAGGAGGGATTTCTTTAGCCAGAGGGTGGAATTCAAGATATTGGTTGTGTATTTTTAAAGCGGAGATTGATAGGTTCTTGATTAGTAAGAGCGTCAAAGGTTATGGGGAGATATCAAGAGAATGGGGTTGAGAAAGGAAGATGAACCAGCAGAGTAAAGTCAACGGGTTAAATGGCCAAATGCTGTCGTAGAGTCATAAAATGATACAGCGTGGAAATAGGCCCTTCGGCCCAACATCTCACAGCCTACCTGCCCGAGTTTAGTCCATATCCCTCCTAACTTGTCCTACCCATGTACCTGTCTTACTGTTTAGTAAATGTTGGGATAGTCCCTGCATCAACCACCTCCTCTGGCAGCTTGTTCCATACACCCACCACCCTTTGTGTGAAAAAGTTACCCCTGTGATTCCTGTTAAATCTTTTCCCCTTCACCTTGAACCTTTGTCCTCTGGTCCTCGATTCCCCTACTCTGGTCAAGAGACTCTGTGCATCTGTTCCTCTCATGGTGTTATATACCTCAATAAGATCACCAACCTGTTCCACATCTCCCTATAGCTCAGGCCCTCTAGCCCTGACAACATCCTTGTGAATCTTCTCTGTACTCTTTCCAGCTCGACAACATCTTTCCTATAAACACGTAGGGCCCGGAACTGAACACAATACTCTAAATGCGGCCTCACCAACGACTTATACAACTGCAACATGACCTCCCAACCTCTATGCTCATGTTTTATGCAGTTCCTATGTCTTATGCAGGAGGACCTCAGCCAGTTAAGACAACATTTGTAGAGGAAATGCACACTGTTTCTTCAGTCTGAACAAGGGTCCCCGACCCGAAACGTCGTCTGTCCATTCTCTCCACAGACCCGCTGAGTTCCTCCAGCACTCTGCAGTTCTCCGCGTCCGAAGAGACTTTGAAGAGTTTGGTGCAGATATTTGTCTGTTCTAACTGCTGCAGAAACGGAGACCCTGGCCCAGCCCACAGCTACAGCCATCTCCGAGGGTCATCAGTATCACAACCACTTTGGTAGATTTAACCATTCTATCTTGCTGCATCTGGAATCCCTGTTCCATCCCTGCAATCTGCCTGAATTGTATCATACAACATTCTGATTCATTTTGCTACACAAATCTAATGACTTGCAGGTTTTTAAAGGTTAATTAGCTTGGTATAAATGTAAATTGTTCCAAGTGTGTAGGATAGCGTTAACGTGCGGCGATCGCTGGTCGGAGCGGACTCGGTGTGCCGAATGGCTTGTTCCCTATATCCCTAAACTAAACTGAACTGAACTAACATGATTTCCCAAAGAAATGTGGCATCGGGGGCAATGAACTAGATTCCATAAATCTTTTTTGCCCTTTCCTCTTTGCAGCGAGAGTGACTGACTTTCAATGTAACTCTAATATTAAATATACATTTACAAAAACACGCATATTTACACCAATAATTGGCCAAATCTTGGATATCTCGTTCCACAAAATGATTTGTGTAGGAAGGAAGTGCAGGTGCTGGTTTACATCGAAGATAAGACACCAAATACTGGAGCAACTCAGCAGGACAGCAACATCTCTGGAGAGAAGGAAAAGTGAAGGGTCTCAATCTGAAACGTCACCCTTTTCTTCTCTCCGGAGATGCAGCCTGTCCCACTGAGTTACTCCAGCAATTTTTGTCTATCTTTTGTTTAAACCAGCATCTACAGTTCCTTCCCACACAGAGATCTGAACTGACTGTTATTATGCAAAATGACAACATTGAATTGACTAAAAAGCAGATATCTGCCCTTATTTATATGAGCAAACATGCACAAGCCAATCTTTGTATGAATTATGCAGATTCATTTGAGTTTCAATATATTAATACATTTTGGAACAACTATTAAATCATCACAAACAATTTTCTTTTAAAGTTTTGAAAATACCATTACACTTAGACCTTCAGAACGCTGAATGCTGGAAATCGATTCGAATTTGGGAGCAGCGAGAATTAGAGTGTTAAAAAGCACGCCCATTTATACAACGAATGCATGGTGAAGGCAGTTCAAGTCTAAACAGTACTGGAGTTACACATCATGATCAAAGGCAGAAGGAAAGATTGTAACGTACCATGGTCATCATAGAAATCGTCTAGAAAAAGAAAGCAGCATGCAGAGTTCGGTTAGATGCTAATGAACAGGTAGCAACGTGATCATAAAAACAGAATATGCTATATTTTCTATACTTCCAGCAGAGCACAGCATTTAGAAAAGTAAGAGGAAAGAGATAGAGTCTGTGGAAAAGCAGGCACGGTGAACCATCTCACAAAGTTGAGAAAACTAAATCAAAATGTTAAAGATAACAGTAAAACTGTTAAAACCATCTGTATATAGGCAGAGATGAAGATTAATTCCAATTAGGATTGAGAGGTTATTCATCTTTGATACAACCAGCTTTGATTTAAATACGTTTTTTACATTCAGTGGATTATTTCGTCATTCAATATGGAGGTTTATACAGAGCTTGTACAGTTAGAAATCTGTGGTAAAAATCCTGCTGTATCCATTTTATACTCTTCCCTCTTCGACAGGGTTAAAGATGCTGCACTGCTCTCGTAGCAACTCAAGTGGTTCAATATAAAAATCAAAGTTTAACTCGTCTAAAAGCAGAATAAAAGTAGTCAACATTAGCTAACCTTCACTTCCTCTGGTGAATACAAACAAATAATTCATTTTTCTCCTAAAAATACAAATTCATTTTTTATTTGTAATATGCACCCAATCTCCTGTTTTCTTCGCTATTTTAACTCTTATTGAAAAATAAAATCTTTCTTTGTCTCCTTCACCTTGTTGACTATTCTGACAGTACAATCACCTGCTGCATAATTCGTACGATTCTCACTTCGAAAACAAGCCAATTCGCAGCACAAACAAAATGAGTGCAAAATTAAAGATTATAACTAAAAACAAGTTTTCGAAAGAGAAATAAAATTTTACTCAAAACGTTGCAAAGGCAATGAACTGAGAAATCCGATTGAAAAGAGATCGGTGCCATGTCGAATTTTGGCAAAAGTAATTCCTGGCAAACACAAATATTCAAAGTTTAAGACATTTAATAGAACTCCAGTCTCCGAATGGTCTCGTTTCTCTTGCCTTTTTGATGATTAATTATCTCACCTTCAGGATCTTGGGCAAAATTCAGCGTTGCCAGGGTAACGAGTTTGAGTCCAACAATCAGCCACCATGGCCAGGAAATCATTTTCTTTCAATCTCTACTTGATATGAATCTGAAATTGGAAAATAACACATTCCATTAAAACACACTCAATTATCAGTCAAAGAAAATGCTGTTAAATGTCAGCAGTGCACTCAATGTTATCCCCCCCCCTCCCCCCCCCCCCCAAACCTCATATCAAAACCAGAGCGATTAAATGATGATCCACAAACCATTCATTTAAATCCGCAGAAAATTATAGTGCGCGCCACCACAATTTCCAGATACCTTGCGCCCGTCATTCTCAATTTCTGCCTGGAGTTATGAATCACACCTGGGGAGTCAAAGAAACTGCTTTTTTTTCTTCTTGCTGTCACTATTTTTAATACAAACGTTAAGATGTTGAACAAGCAGACGAGGACATGCCGATAATTGGAAAGACTTTAACAAGCTAAAGGGTGCCTGGACATTTTGGAACCAACTCAAGAAGCCAACTTTTTACGTGTGATCCTGTGGTCACCTGGTCATTTGTTATCGGACGCCTTGGTTACCACAGATTTTGTCCGCTACAACCAAAGTCCACTGTAACGAGGCCCGTAATAATGGGGGAGGACTGTACACTGCCAATGAGTTGCTTTCAGGCAATGGGAGAAGGAGCCAAATGAGGAGAATAGATCGGGTGGAATCACAGAGTCTCCTGCCCAGAGTAGGTGAATCGAGGACCAGAGAACATAGGTTTAAGGTGAAGAGGAAAAGATTGAATACGAATCTGAGGTGTAATTTTTTCACACAAAGGGTGGTGGGTGTATGGAACACGCTGCCAGAGGAGGTCATTGAGGCTGGGGTTAACATAGAAACAGTTAGACTGGTACATGGATAGGGAAGGTTTGGAGGGATATGGGCTAAATGCAGGCAGGTGGGACTAGTATAGCTGGGACATGTTTGTCGGTGTGAGCAAGTTGGGCCAAAGCGCCTGTTTGCACGCTGTGTCACCCTATGACTCTAAGGCTCTCTAGTAATAAAAGTGGATCAGGGATATTCAAAATCATGCTTTGGAATGGTGTGTAATATGAAAACTACTTGTATAAAATTTGCCGACATGTAATGTACCCACTTTAATTGAAGACTACCTTTGCAATCTTTGTGCATATAACTAAAAAAAGGAATTGAAGGTAGACAAAAGTGTTGGAGAAACTCAGCGGGTGCGGCAGCATCTATGGAGCGAAGGAAATAGGCAACGTTTCGGGCCAAAACCCTTCTTCAGACAGTCCAAAAAAGGATTTGTACTTATATAAACACGAGAACATCAGAACTATTATACCCGTTCTTCTCTGTAGCCAGTGTAGTTGATTTCATGCATTACCAAAATAAAATCCTTCGAATATGCTTATATTAATATTTCTTTTCATTTAGTTCTGTTTACTGTCACATGGTACAACAAAAATAATATTTTGATGCATGCTATCCTGTCAGGGGAAAGACTATAAATTATTGCAATCAAGCCGTCATCGGTGTACAGTACAGGTAAGGAGAAAGGAATAGATAGATATAGTCCAGTAAAGTCCGATTAAAGATAGTCCAAAGGTCTCCAATGAGGTAAATAGTAGTGGAGGATCACTCTCAAATTGGTGATAGGATGCATCAGTTGCCTGATGTAAGCTGGGAAGAAACTCTCTGTGAATCTGGAAGTCTGCCTGTGTTGCCACTTCTGCACCTCCTGAATATATGTCCAATACTGAATCGAGCAGCTTCGGGGACGGCACGGTGGTGCAGCGGTAGAGTTGCTGCCTTAGTAGCGCCAGAGACCCCAGTTTTTTCTCCCGGATGATCCGGTTTCCTCCCACACTACAAAGATGTACAAGTGTGTAGGTTTAATTGGCTCGGTAAAAATGTAAATTGTCCCTAGTGTGTGTCGGATGGTGCTCGTGTGCGGGGATCGCTGACTCAGTGGGCCGAACGGCCTGTTTTACGCGCTGTATCTCTAAACTAAACTAACAGAAACACAGAAACATAGACAATAGGTGCATTCGGCCCTTTGAGCCAGCACCGCCATTCATTATGATCAAGGCTGAACAAAAAAAATCAGTACCCCGTTCCTGATTTCTCCAGATTTCCTTTGATTTGGTTAGCCCTGAGCTATATCTATCTATTTCTTGAAAACATCCAGTGAATTGGCCTCCACTCCGTTCTGTGGCAGAGAATTCCACAGATTCACAACTCACTGGGTGAAAATGTTTTTCCTCATCTCAGTCCTAAATGGCTTACCCCTTATTCTTAAACTGTGAACCCTGGTTCTGGAGTTCCCCCAATATCGGGAACATTTTTCCTGCATCTAGCCTGTCCAGTCCCTGAAGAATTTTATATGCTGCTTGCTATCAGATCGTTAAGCATATGCTAGCTTTATATTACGTAATCTTGCAATTCGGTCGGAGTTTATCTAGCTTGCTTGCCTATGAAATGGAACCTACAGGGCTGACACTGCAGGGATTCAGCATTGTCTTTGTACTTCTATCTTGATCGGACTTGCAACCATCCCGGGGGAGAAATATACATTCAGAAATTAATAACTCTCAGAGAAAGCACCAACCAGCGCACAACTTGCATTAATGCAACGAGACAGTGTGAAGCCAGAGGGATTTTGTTTAAAATAAAACATACATCTCATCGGTGCTGGCCCTGCAATTTAGTTTAGTTGAGTTTAGTTCAGAGATGCAGCGCGGAAACAGGCCGTTCGGCCCACCGAGTCCGCGCCGACCAGCGATCCCCGCACACTAACCCAATCCCACACACACACTCTAGGCACAATTTTACATGTTATACCAAGCCAATTAACCTACAAACCCGTACGTCTTTGGTGTGTGGGGGGAAACTGAACATTTCGGAGAAAACACACGGGGGTCACGGAGAGAACGTGCAAACTCCGTAAAGACAGCACCCGTTGTCAGGATTGAACCCGGGTCTCTGGCGCTGTAAGGCAGCAACTCTACCACAGCGCCACTGTGCCACACTTCTTGTGTCTCTAGCCTTCACTGGGGACATACTTTTTAAACAGGTATCAAATATAGGTAATAGAATTTAATGATATAACTCACAACAAATAACAGTTTTTGGTTTGGAGGTACGGCATGGAAACAGGTCCTTCAGCCCACCAAGTGCGTGCCGACTAGCGATCCCTGCACATTAACACTATCCTACACACACACTAGGGACAATTTTACATTTTATACCAAGCCAATTAACTTGCAAACCTGTACGTGTTTGGAGTGTGGGAAACCAAAGATCTCGGAGAAAACCCATGCCAACTAAACTAAACTAGTGTAGATCAAACAGCAAGTACAGTTCACAAGTTCAATTAGAATTAAATGTACGTAGAAATAGGCTATTTGACCCATCAAATCTACTCTTCCATTCAATCATGGCTAATCTCTGCCTCCTAATCCCTTTTTCCTGCTTTTTCCCTGTAACCCATGAAACCCGTTTGGATCAAGTATTTTCTCTATCTCTGCCATAAATATCCACTGAATATCCAGTGCCAGGGAGTGAACAGGGCTCGGTGCAAGCTGAGACACAGTAGGCACGAGCCACAGAGTTACGTCCTCAGGTCTACAGGGAGTAGAATGCGCGCTGCCAGGCAGAACAGTGTTTGAACATCAAGCCAAGAGGTAACCAAGGCTTTCAGCAGGAGATGAGCAGAGGAAGGGGCAGTCAGGCTTTGCTACTTAGGTGGAAACAAGACATCTTAGTGATGGATACTAGCGGCAACAGATAATTCAAGGTCAAAAATGACAACATCATTATAAAGACTCTGGTTCGATTTCAGACAGTTGCCAGGGAGAGGGATGGTGTCACTTACGGATTGGAGTTTTTTTGAAAGGGAGGGAAGCTGACAGCTTTCATCTTCCAGCACTTAACTGCAGGAACCGTCTGCTCCAGCGGTGATGGATGTCAAACTAAGATGATGGATAAGGAGCGTGCAAGGGTTTTGAGAAGAAGCGTGCATGATGTAAGGAAGGCGGGTGGTCAGCTGTTAACAGGGCTGCAGCGGTGGAGTTGCTGCCTTACAGCACTTTCAGCGCCACAGCAGCGGGTTCCATCCCGACTATGGGCACTATCTGTATGGAGTTTGTACGTTCTCCCCGTGACCTGCGTGGGTTTTCTCAGAGATCGGTTTCCTCCCACATTTTGAAGGCGTACAGGTTTGTAGGTTGATTGGCCATCAGGTATAAGTGAAAAATATCCCCATTGTGCGTAGATAGTGTTAATGTGGAAAACCCGGGGAAAACCCACGCTGGTCACGAGAGAACATACAAACTCCATACAGCCAACGTGGAGATACATCGTGGAAACAGGCCCTTCGGCCCAACGAGTCCATGCCGACAATGATCACCCCGTACAATAGAACTACACTTGGAACAATTTACAGAAGGCAATTAACATACAAACCTGCATGTCTGTGGGAGGAAACCGCAGCAGCACTGTGATGCAGCGGTAGAGTTGCTGCCTTACAGTGCTTGCAGCGCTGGAGAGCCTGGTTGGATCCCGACCATTGGTGCTGTCTGTGCGGAGTATATACGTTCTCCCCGTGAGCAGCGTGGGTTTTCTCCAAGATCTTCGGTTTCCTCCCACACTCCAAAGACGTACAGGTCTATAGGTTAATTGGCTTGGTACAAGTGTAAATTGTCCCTAGTATGTGTAGGGTCGTGTTAATGAGCTGGGATGGCTGGTCTGCGCGGACTCAGTGGGCCAAAGGGCCTGTTTCCGCGTGGTATCTCTAAACGGAGCTGGACACCCAGAGAAAACTCATGCAGGTCAAGTGGAGAACGTACAAACACCGCACCGACAAGCACCCCATAGTCACCATGCTCTTGGTGGTGCAGCGGTAGAAGTTCACCAGATAGACCTTCTTCAGTCTCCTCAGGAAGAAGAGACGCTGGTGAGCCTTCTTGACCAGAGTTGAGGTATTGTGGGTCCAAGAGAGGTCATCGGAGATGTTGACCCCCAGGAACCTGAAGCTGGAAACACGTTCCACCTCCGTCCCGTTAATGTGGATGGGGGTGTGCGTGCCGCCCCTAGACTTCCTGAAGTCTACAATGAGCTCCGTGGTCTTCTTGGAGTTAAGGGCCAGGTTGTTGTCAGCGCACCATGCTGCTAGGAGCTGGACCTCCTCCCTATAGGCCGACTCATCGTTGTTGCTGATGAAGCCAATCACCGTTGTATCATCTGCATACTTGATGATGGTGTTAGTACCATGTACAGGTGTGCAGTCATAGGTGAAGAGGGAGTAGAGGAGGGGGCTCAGCACACAGCCCTGTGGAACGCCAGTGTTCAGGGTGAGGGTTGAAGAGGTGTGCTTGTCTAACCTAACAGACTGGGGTCTGTTGGTTAGAAAGTCCAGTATCCAGTTGCAGAGGGGGGGGTCGATGCCCAGGTCACCGAGTTTGGTGATCAGTTTAGAGGGTATAATGGTGTTGAATGCTGTGTCACAGTATGGTATGGCAACTGCTCTGTCTCCGACCGGAAAGCACTGCAGAGGATGGTGAAAATTGCCCAACGCATCACCGGTTCCTCGCTCCCCTCCATTGAGTCTGTCCAAAGCAAGCGATGTCTGCGGAGGGCGCTCAGCATCGCCAAGGACTGCTCTCACCCCAACCATGGACCGTTTACCCTCCTACCATCCGGGAGGCGCTACAGGTCTCTCCGTTGCCGGACCAGCAGGTCCAGGAACAGCTTCTTCCCTGCGGCTGTCACACTACTCAACACTGTACCTCGGTGACTGCAAAAACGTGACGCAGGGCATCGATGGGCACAGATCGCCGATCCTTGTGAACTCAGCCATTTCCTTGAATCAATGGGTTTCCACTCCATTAGCCTGCAGGTGGCATTGCGAATGCAGCCAGCCCTTTGAGCTGTTCAATGCCCGTAATCCTGGCAGGATTCGCAACATCCTTATTCTGCAGCGATCTTTACAGAACCACTTTAGCTGGGTAATGCAGTGCTCACAGAATAACCCAACAGAGGAAGATGCCTAGGAAAGAACTGCAGACGCTGGTTTAAATCGGAAGAGAAGACACACAATGCTGGAGTAACTCAGCGGGACAGGCAGCATCTCTGCAGAGAAGGATTGCATGACGTTTTGGGTCGAGACCTTTCTTCAGACTGATGCTAAGGGAGTGGGCGGTACATAGGCAAGGAAGTGTTTAGATAAGGAAGTGTAAGGTGTGAACACGGGACAAAGGGAATGGAGATCAAGGAAAATGTAGAATAGATCATTGTTAGTTGGGAGAAGGTAACTACAAAGCAAACAGAGATGTAGTCGGAGATCTGGGAAGGGGGAGGGGATGGAGAGAGAGGGAAAGCAAGGGCTTGTTGAAGTTAGAGAAGTCACTGCTCATACCACTGGGGTGTAAGCTGCACAAGCGAAATATGAGGTGCTGTCTGTGTGGAGTTCCTTCAATTTGCACTGGGCCTCACTCTGACAATGGAGGAGGCCCAGGGCAGAAAGGTCAGTGTGGCAATGGGAGGGGGAGTTAAAGTGCTGAACAAACAGGAGATCAGGTAGGTTCAGGCAGACTGAGCGGAGGTGTTCAGCAAAACGATTTGCCGATCCCGCGCTTGGTCTCGCCGAAATACAGGAGTCCACACCTGGAACAGCGGATACAGTAGATGAGGTGCAGTAGGAGGTGCAAGTGAACCTCTGCCTCACCTGAAAGAGACCGTCGGGGTCCTTGGACGGAGTCGAGGGGGGAGGAATAGTGACAGAGGAAAATACCAATGGTGTCATCAATAATTCCAGTGGCCGGACTGAAGCCTGAACCCAGGACTAGATGAATAGTTATATTCTCTGACCTACGGACCGATCTCCTAAGTTGTATTATTGATAGTTTATCCTATTTTCTAATTTCTTTCGTACCTTCTTTATTTTTCCTATCTATAAATATAAATAAATAATTAGAGGCAATGTTAATATGTAACCGATAAAGAAGGATCCCAGCTACTTTGGTAACTGGGTCCCTGCAAACCTGGATATTTAATATGTAACCGTTAAACAAAGTCTGTATTGGTTTGGACTATGATATGCAGATGCCTCTAATTAAAAAAATAAAATAATAATAATTCCAGTGGCAATATGAGTCATTTCTTGCCATTCTGCAGCCCGTGTGTTGATGAGCTCCTAATGGAAGACACGGCTTAGAGACAGAGCGTGGAAACAGGCTCGTCAGCTCACCGAGTCCGCGCCGACCAACGAACACCTGTGCACCAGTTCCATCCTAGACATTTGGGAAAACTTACAGAAGCCAGTGATCAACCCATCTGTGCACGGACAGGTTTATCTCGTGGAACAGACCCTCTGGCTCACCGGGTCCGCGCCGACCAGCGATCACCCGTACACGAACATTACCCCAGACACTCGGGACAATTTACAATTGACAGAATTTGCCCAAGCACAGCAATTCAAAGGCCGGCTACAAACTCAGCGGTAGAGTAGCTGCCTTACACCTCCAGAGATCCCGGTTCGATCCTGACCACGGGTGCTGCCTGTACGCAGTTTGTACGTTCTCCCCGCGACCTGCGTGGGATTTCCTCACGAGTCCCAGTTTCCTCCCATACTCCAAGGCCGTGCAGGTTTGTAGGTTAATTGGCTTGGTAAAATTGTAAATTGTCCCTAGTGTGTGTATGATAGTGTCAATGTGTGGGGATCGCTGGTCGGCGAGGACTCAGTGGGCCGAAGGGCCGGTTTCCGCACTGTATCTCCAAACTAAACTAAACTAAAGAATTATTAAAGACACCATTGGCATCATCCTACACTGGCTCGTGCCGTGAGAACCGCAGTACTTTGTTAAAGTGATATCAAGTTTGAAAAGTTTTGCACATTTTATGTACAAATTGTACACTCTGGAGTTTAGAAGGATGAGAGGAGATCTTATTGAAACATATAAGATTATTAAGGGTTTGGACACGCTAGGGGCAGGAAACATGTTCCCGGTGTTGGGGGAGTCCAGAACCAGGGGCCACAGTTTAAGAATAAGGGGTAAGCCATTTAGAAAGGAGACGAGGAAACACTTTTTCTCACAGAGAGTTGTGAGTCTGTGGAATTCTCTGCCTCAGAGGGTGGCGGAGGCCGGTTCTCTGGATACTTTCAAGAGAGAGCTAGATATGGCTCTTAAAGATAGCGGAATCAGAGGCTATGAGGAAAAGGCAGGAACATTGGGGATGATCAGCCATAATCACATTGAACGGTGGTGCTGGCTCGAAGGGCCGAATGGCCTACTCCTGTACCTATTGTCTATTGTATATCTACCTATACTATTACTAAAACTCTCATCTTGACCACTTCTGATCTGCGTTGTTTTTAAATTTGCGCAAAAACGGTACCGTATATCACTAGGATTTTTTCGCCACCTTACTCACCGTTCACATCTGCTCCAAGTTTTGTTCCGATCGGTGGAAGATTACAAAAGTTATGAGGGTTTAAAAAATCATGAGGTCAGCAGATTGGTCTTCTCGCCTGTCAGTCACCATGAAGGTAACGGCCCTTCCGGCACCCACTGGAGAATAAAATCCCGGAGGTGGGGCTGAGTCCGTGAGCACGTCCTGAAGCCGCCCGCCCAGAAGCCGTCCGCCCAGAAGCCGCCGATAATAAAGCTGAAGCAGCGGAGTGTGGGCGGTGTTCCGCAGGCGGGGTCGGGTTGTGTTTGCGGGCGGGGGCTGTGAGCGCAACAGGCGCAATAGACGGGAGCAGCTGAGTCCGCAGCCGGGTCCTTGAGCCAGGAGTGCGGTCAGAGCTGGGGCCGGGAACCTGTGATCCAACACAGCCCCCCTCCCTCACACCCTGCCTCCGCCACACTCCACCTCTCCCACACCACCCCTCCCCCACACACCCCCCACCAGCCCCTGATAGGCCCCGCCTGAAGCCGTCCCCCTCCCCTGTCTGCAGGCTCTTCCCGCCTGAAGCCTTCCCCGTCCCCCGGCTACAGAACGCTCCCGCTGTTGCGTTGGGGGAACAGGTGAGTGGTGGAATATTGCATTGGGGAATGGGTTGCGTTGGGGGACCAGGCCTCCCTTGTGACTGGGACCCAACGGATCCCACTTAGTCTAGTTGTGTATATGTTTCCACCAACTGAGGGGAGCAGCCTTGGCCCAATTTATAAATCAACAAGCTAGGAAGAAGAATAAGGAAGATAAATAAATCATAGACTATAGGCTGGAAGTGCAGATTCTAGTTTATATCAAAGATAGACACAAAATGCTGGAGTAACTCAGTAGGTCAGTCAGCATCTCTGGAGAGAAGGAATGGGTGATGTTTCGGGCCTGAAGGGTTCCAACCCAAAATGTCACTTATTCCTTTTCTCCAAGAAATGCAGTCTGACCTGCTGAGTTACTCCAGCATTTATTGTCACGTGTACCAAGGTACAGTAAAAAGCCTTTGTTGCGTGCTAACCATTCAGCGGATAGACAATACATGATTACAATTGTCTTTCCAGGTAAGACAGAGGTTCACCTGCACCTCCTCCAACCTCATCTATTGCTGCTCTAGGTGTCAGCTGCTCTACATCGGTGAGACCAAACGCAGGCTTGGCGATCGCTTCGCCCAACACCTCCGCTCGGTTCGCACGAACCAACCTGATCTCCCGGTGGCTCAGCACTTCAACTCCCCCTCCCATTCCGAATCCGACCTTTCTGTCCTGGGCCTCCTCCATGGCCAGAGTGAGTCTTACCGCAAATTGGAGAAACAGCACCTCGTGTTTCGCTTGGGCAGTTTACATCCCAGCGGTATGAACATTGACTTCTCCAATTTAAGGTAGTCCTTGCTTTCTCCCTCCTTCCCGTCCCCTTCCCAGCTCTCCCACAGCCTACTGTCTCCACCTCTTCCTTTCTTCTCCCGCCCTGCCGACCCCCACAACAGTCTGAAGAAGGGTCTCGACCCGATACGTCACCTATTCCTTCGCTCCATAGATGCTGCCTCACCCACTGAGTTTCTCCAGCATTTTTGTCTGCCTTCGATTTTTCCAGCATCTGCAGTTCTTTCTTAAACAGATGATTACAATTGAGTCATTCAGGTGCAGCCAGTAAACCGAGGGTCACCAATAAGGTAGATAGTAGTTCGGGACTACTCTCTGGTTGCGCCAGGATGGTTCAGTTGCCTGATAACAGCGGGGATGAAGCTCTCCCAGAATCTGAAGGTGTGCATTTTCACACTTCTAGAAACATAGAAAATGGGTGCAGGAGGAGGCCATTCGGCCCTGCGTGCCAACACCGCCTTTCATTGTGATCATGGCTGAGCATCCCCTATCAATAACCCGTGCCTGCCTTCTCCCCATATCCCTTGATTCCACTAGCCCCTAGAGCTCTATCTAACTCTCTCTTAAATCCATCCAGTGACTTGGCCTCCACTGCCCTCTGTGGCAGGGAATTCCATAAATTCACAACTCTCTGGGTGAAAAAGTTTTTTCTCAAATGACCTCCCATTTATTCTAAGACTGTGGCCCCTGGTTCTGGACTCGCCCCACATTGGGAACATTTTTCTTTCATCTAGCTTGTCCAGTCCTTTTATAATTTTATATGTTTCTATAAGATATCCCCTCATCCTTCTAAACTCCAGTGAATACAAGCCTAGTCTTTTCAATCTTTCCTCATATGACAGTCCCACCATCCCAGGGACTGCAGAAGAACCTCTTTACTCCTATACTGAAATCCTCTTGTTATGAAGTCCTTGATTACGCTGCTGGCCTTGCCGAGGCAGCGTGAGGTGTAAATGGAGTCAATGGAAGGGAGGTTGGTTTGTGTGTGATGGTCTGGGCTGCGTCCACAATTCACTATGTAATTATTTTCCTTTTCAGACTGCCATTTAGTTTTAATAGGTGCTCGTAATATCGGGTTATATTTATGCATGCAGCCAACAGTAGGGGAAACATTGATTCCTTATCTGATTCACTTAAAACAGCAGAGAGCACAAGTTTAGATCACCAACTGCCATGCAATATATAATCTCAGTTTATTTCCATACTCCAACCTCTTCATCTGTTTTTCGGGGAGGGGGTGGTTAATCGAGCAGCGATGATTGCATTCTCCCCCCTGTATTTTATCCCAAAATAAGCATGCAAGATAAAAAATATATATCTTCATTGATCTGGGTTCATCGGAATAATGTGATGTTATGTAGACGCTGGGAACAGTGTCAACAAAGACGCATCTGTGCTCACGTTAAATCACAACGCAGTGGCATTAGCACTAGAAGGCACGACACATTTAGATGTTTGTGATTAATTCAGGAGGTTTTCTGCTGCCATTCTGCCATTTTCCACTGCAATTATACTTGGTTTAGAGATACAGCGCGGAAACAGGCCCTTTGGCCCACCGAGTCCGCGCCGACAAGTGACCCCTGCACATTAACACAAACCTACGCACACAATTTATACTCACACCAAGTATAGAAACCCAAGCCAAATAACCTAGAAACCTGTACGTCTTTGGAGCGTGGGAGGAAACCGAAGATCTCGGAGAAAACCCACGCGGTCACGGGGAGAACGTGCAAACTCCGCAGGGACAAACACCCGTGGTCGGGATCGCGCCCGGGTCTCTGGCGCTGTAGGCGCTGTCGGACAGCAACTCTACCCCTGCGCCACCGTGCCGCCTGTATCTCTAAACTGAACTAAACTAAAACACTAGCACTAGCACTGTGCTATCTTCAGCTCTCAAGTGGAACTAAACTGAAACATTCAGAACCGACTGCATCAACAGCAATTGGGGTCAAGGAAAGAGCGTTCACGTCGCGGCCCTGTTTCCACCAATCTTTCCACCACCACTCACAAGAAGCGACAAGACAGACACCATTGTATGCAGATGCCGAGAAGTGTGTTCAGCTCTGGCTGAACAACTAATCTTGTGTGTGGACTCGATAAGAAGAACAGCAATTTGAAAAATAAAATACGGCTCAATGCTGATTTTTTTGGAAGTTGAACAAAATGAACTTATATGGATGGATTGTGAGGCAAAAAGAAAATGACATAAAATACGCGGCATATTAAATACTCATTTGATCCAACTGGTCTGTACCAATTCTAATGAGCCTTAACACAATGTGCTTTAACCAGATCTTTCTGATACCCAAAGTTAAATGCTGAGGAAATGTAGGAACTAGAAACTGAAGGGACACGGTGTGGGAGTGGTGGAGTAGCTGCCTTCCAGCACCAGAGACCCGGGTTCAATCCTGACTACGGGTGCTGTCTATACTTAGTTTGCACGTTCTCCCCATGACCACGTGGGTTTTCAATGGGAACTCCAGTTTCCTCTCACATTCCACTCTCAAAGACGTGGGATTTTGCAGGGTGATTGGCTTCTGAAAATTGTCCCCAGAGTGTAGGACAGTGTACTGGTGATCTCTGGTTGGCACGGACTGGGTGGGCCGAAGAGGCTGTTTCCATGCTGGATCTCTGAACTAAACTGAACTGTGTAGGAAGGAACTGCAGATGCTGGTTTATACCGAAGATAGACACAAATAGCTGGAGTAACTCAGCGGGTCAGGCTGCATCTGTGGGGAAAAGGAAGAGGAGACATTTCGGCTCGAGACCCTTTTCGGACTGAGGCAGGGTTGAGAGAAAAGATAAGAGATACTTGAAGCATATAGTACAAAAGGTACATAGAACAAATGAATGAAAAATATGCAAAAGAACAAATCAAGGCCAAAACTAAACGACAATATGGTACAATAGAACTTTATTTATCCCAGGAGGGAAATTGATCTGCCAACAGTCATAAAACACAAAATACATGAAACATTAAATTAAAGTGACAAGTGGAAAGGATTGGAGATGTGCAAAGATTGGGGAGGGGGTAGGGAGTGGAGTCAGTCTCAGTCTACCTCACAACAGAAGGGGGAGGAGTGGTACAGTTTGATAGCCACAGGGAAGAAGGGTCTCCTGTGGCGTTCTGTGCTGCATCTTGGTGGAACCAGTCTGTTGCTGAAGGTACTCCTCATGTTGACCAGTGTGTCACGGAGGGGGTGAGCTGTATTGTCCAGGATGTTCTGCAGTTTGAGGAGCATCCTCCCCTCCAAGACTGTAAATTGCTCGTTCTAAGCTTCCCCCCAGTCTAGTTCCAGTCAAAAATCACTGAGTCAAGCCCCTGCACATCTAAACTTTATTTTGACAAAACACAATTACAGTTCCCACTAATGTACCTAACAACCATGGGTTCGATCCTCGTTTCTGCCTGATCAAGCCTTCTTGGCCTCGCTCAAACAGAGACACTACAGAAGGTCACACAGTCCGAAACGCTCTCCCAGGAGATCGACACAGGATCTCGTGGTAGCGGACTTTTATAGGTCCCCAGACCTCGAGAGGGCGAACGACATGGGGTGGTCTCTTTCCAATCCAATTACAGATACCAATTATCCCTTACATGACAGACATTTCCCTAACCCAATAATAGTGGCCAATACCTTGTATTCTAACAGTGTTTCTCAGAGGAAACGAACATTGCAACAGGTGCCCTGACATGCAAAGTAAACCAGACAAGGCTCAATACTTAATCCAATCAACATCCAGTAAAGTAGAGCTTGGCAACATTATTTACAATATATATGTCTGGTTTGCATTCATCCAATCCATTCTATGCATTTTGCACCTAATTGTCTGGGTCTGCAGATGTTCCCATCCTCTTCCTGCAGCTCTGATCTAGGCTCTAGACAAACTGGCACCACTCTTCAGCTTGTCCCATTTCTACAGAAATCACTTTTAAATTGACCAAATGGCCTAGCAGCCCCAAAGCCTTCACTCAATTTTAGTGTCCTGGCCTCTCCAATGTGGCCATGTTTAACAAGACCACCTCCCGTGAATCCAATTTCTGCTCCCAGGACAGAGACAGCCTTCCTCATGAGTTTGGTGATCTCATTGGTGTCCGCGGCCTTCGCCCTGCTGCCCCAGCACACGACAGCGAGGAGGATGGTACTGGCTACCACCGATTGGTAGAACATCTGCAGCATATTACTGTAAACGTTGAAGGAGCGGAGCCTTCTCAGAATGTACAGCCGGCTCTGTCCCTTCCTGTGCAGGGCACCAGCGTTCTTGGACCAGTCCAGTTTGCTGTCCAGATACCCTCCAAGGTATTTGTACTCCTTGGTAAACAGTACAACGGGAAGGGGAGCTCTTAATTAAATAGGGACACCCCAATATTGAACACCGGTGGCTGTTATTCTGCCTGCCGCAAAGAAGATTATACTTAAACTTGCTTGTTAATATTGTACAACATGCTTTAAAACCGTTCTTACATTCATGCGTTCACCCGGTGTGAACTTTTAATATCCCAGCTGTTATCAGTCATTTGATAGTCAAGTATTTTATTTCCTATATGAAGGCAAGAAGCCAACCTTGCCTTCACGTCAGTGTAGTCGAGACCTTGCCAGAAAATTCAATTATTACTTCCAGTTGTTCAGATGTTAGTTCAAATGCATTTACTTCAAAATTGAATGGTCCTTGGAAACAGACTGTCATATTTTGCAGATACCAGACTGTGCTGCATCAATGGAACCTTACAATGAAGCCTTATGCACGCCAGTATTAACCCCCTGTTCAACTGTGAAAACTTAATAACACGACTGGTGCAAATAAAGTGCAAACGAGAATAAACGTGGCTGGCACAATCATATTCTGACAATTAACATCGCTGTTAGGGCAACGATAGAGTCACTGCCTCACAGCACCAGACACCCGAGTTTGATCCTGACTATGGGTGCTTGTCTGTGCGAAGTTTGTACCTTCTCCCTGTGACCTGTGTGGGTTTTCTCCGAGATCTCCGGTTTCCTCCCCCACTCCAAAGGCGTACAGGTTTGCAGGTTAATTGGCTTGGCATCAATAGTCGCTAATGCGTGTAGGATAGTGTAAGTGTGCGGGGATCGCTGGTCAGTGCGGGCTCGGTGGGCCGATGTTCCTGTTGTGTCGCGCGCTGTATCTCTCAACTAAACCAAACTAAACTAATCATACTGGAACACATTGTCAGAACAATAGCATTGTGTTATAAAGGTTGTGCAAAGACTGTGCAATGCACTGATCAGTAAACAGTGTTGGGTAATTTTTGTGAGTGATATGCCTCCTGTTATTTGTGGTGCCTAGCTGGAAATGGTTCCTCAAATCAATTGCATATCTCTGCAAAAAAATGGAGACCGTGGGCATTATGAAGAACGCAGAAGGCTGAACATAATTCGGCGGGTACTTTAAATCTGAGCTGGGATGATGTCGCTGGAGTGATGTAAGGTGCTGCAGATGTTCTATGAATCGGTGGTGACCAGTGCCATCTTCATCGCTGTCGTGCGCAGGGATGGCAGGGCAAAGGCCTCAGATGCCAACAGAACCGACAAGCTCATCGGGAAGGCTGGCTCCGTCCTGGTAGTGGAGTTGGAGTCACTGGATGTGGCCTTGGAGGGGAGGATGCTCCTCAAACTGCGGAACATCCTGGACAATACAGCTCACCCCCTCCATGACACGTTGGTCAACCTGAGGAGCACCTTCAGCAACAGACAGGTTCCACCAAGATGCAGCACAGAACGCCACAGGAGATCCTTCTTCCCTGTGGCTATCAAACTGTACAACTCCTCCCCCTTCTGTTGTGGTTGCCGGGTTTTCAGGCGACTGCCGGCAACTTGACAGTCGCCAGCAGTCCGCTGAAAAATCATCTAAGTGGGACAGGCCCATAAAGCAGCAAGTCTGCCAACCCGCAGACTTTTTTTGTTTTTAAGTGAATGTCACGGAAAATCTTTATTTTCGCTATGACAAAAATAAAATAGGTGACATGGATTTCTGTGGAGGTTCCTCCACATGCTTCGGAGACCTTGGGAAATTATTTAATTGTTGCTCACATCTGTTGTCAGGGCTTTCTTAGTCCTTCCTCCGAAGTCATGTTGAATGTGCGAAAAGGTCTCCACAGAAATCTATCACCATGGAAACACCATGGAAGACACAATGGTGTCTTCTCCAGACTATTTTTTTTTTAAATCTTTGCTCGAGCATCTTAGGCTAGATGTCCCCTATTTCCTGGTGGATATTGGGGCAATTAGAAGCAAAGTTTATGAGTTTGTTGATTCACAATTCCTGTCTAATGCTGAAGATCTCACCAAGAAAGTTGAACATTTTCAGAAGGATGACAAGATTCACCCCCATACCACACAAAGAGCCCCATCACTATGCGGGGTTCTTTTAAACATAAATTACGTACATACTTGGGTGACAGTGCCTGGTTCAATCCTTCCCTCGGGTACGATGTTTAGTTTAGTTTGGAGACACAGCGCAGAAACAGGCCCTTCGGCCCACCGAGCCCGCACCGACCAGCGATCCCCGCACATTAACACCACCCTAAACACATACTAGGAGGGACAATTTATTATTACACCAAGCCAATTAAACCTACAAACCTGTACGTCTTTGTAGTGTGGGGCGGAAACCGAAGATCGCGGAGAAAACCCACGGGGAGAACGTGCAAACTCCGTGCAGTGGGCACCCGTAGTCGGGATCGAACGCGGGACCCGGGCACTGTAAGGGAGCAACTCGACTGCTGCGCCTCCGTGCCGCCCATCAATCTGGGGAGAATTTGTGTGGAGAACCATCTGAATTCATGGGTTTCCTCCGGGTGCTCCAGTTTCCTCCCACTTCCTAAAGACATGCGGGCTGATAGGTTAATAGGCCACCATAAATAATTGTCCCTGGTGCGTGGGCTTGCGGAGGAATCTGAGGGGTTGGGGGGGGTGGGGGTGATCTGAAGGTGAGGATGAATAAAGAAGGGATTACTGAAGGATTGGCGCCAAAATAAAATGGTCAGCTTGGATTTAGTGGGCCGAATGGCATTATTCCCATGCTGCATCTCCCCGTGGCTTTATGACACTGTATAATAATATGTGACTGACTCCATACCACGTGGTCATCAAAAGGCTTTCAAGAAACATCTGACAAAAGGGCCAGTGGTAGATTTGCTCCTTACAGCGTCAGAGACCCGGGTTCGATCCTGGCTACGGGTGCTTGTCTGTATGTTGCCCCCGTGTCCTGTGTGGGCTTCCTCTGGGTACGAAAGAACTGCAGATGCTGGTTTAAATCGAAGGTTGACACAAAATGCTGGAGTTACAGGCAGCATCTCTGGAGAGGAGGGATCTCTGACGAAGGGTCTCGACCCGAAACATCACCCATTCCTTCTCTCCAGAGATGCTGCCTGTCCCGCTGAGTTACTCCAGCATTTTGTGTCTACCTTCGATTTAAGCCAGCATCTGCAGTTCTTTCGTACACGTGTTTGTCATTTAGATTAGTTTTAAGTTTAGAGACACAGAGCAGGACTTTCTCCGGGTGATCTGGTTTCCACCCACAGCTTTGTAGGTTAATTTGCTTGGTAACATTGTAAATTGTCCCTAGTGTGTGTAGGATAGCATTAGTGTACAGGTTGATCGTTGGCTGGCGTGGACTCGATGGGCCAAAGGGCCTGTTTCAGTGCTGTATCTCTAAAGTCTAGCAATCAAATTCATGTAAACACAAAGAACTGCAGATGCTGGTTTATTTTATTTTAAAAGACACAAAGTGCTGGAGTAACTCAACAGGTCAGGCAGCATCTCATGAGGACATGGATAGGTGGGGGTTTCAAGTCTGAAGAAGCATCCCGGCCCAAATCGTCGCCTATCCATGTTCTCCAGGGATGCTGCCTGACCCGCTGAGTTACACCAGTGCCTTGTGTCTTCACGTTCACATCCATCGCTGTCACGCTGACATGCAGACTGTGCAGAGGGACCACACGATGTTCCGACGGAAAAGCCACAGCACGAGAGGGCAATCATCCGACTGCGAATCAGCGAAACGAGAATGAAGAAAAAGTCAAAACTTTGCTTTCAAGCCGCAGACTTTGAGAGTAAAACGTATTTGCTGTGACAGCTCAGACGCGTGGGTGCTCAGAGATCTCTCGCAGGCTAGTAGCATTTTCTCACTCATCTCCTTCAAGTGTCAGTATCGCCAGTTGACCAGAAATCAGAGATCATCGCACAAATCCACAAGGAGCCACTTCGGATATTCAATTACGGGACATAGAAAAGCAGGAGTACGCCTTTCAGCCCCTCGAGCCAGCACCGCCATTCAATATGATCACGGCTGATCACCCAGAATCAGTACCCCGCTCCTGCTTTCTCCCCATACCCCTTGATTCCATTAGCCCCGTGCTATATCTAACTCTCTCTTGAAAGTGCTATATCTAACTCTCTCCACTGCCTTCTGTGGTAGAGAATTCCACAGATTCACAACTGTCTGGGTGAAAATGGATAGGACAGGTTTAGAGAGAAATGGGCTAAACGCAGGCAGGTGGGACAGGTGTAGCTGGGACATGATGGTCGGTGTGGGCAAGTTGGGCCGAAGGGCCTGCTTCCATGCTGTATCACTCGATGACTCTTGGATAAAGGTGGATCAGGAATATTCAAAGTCACAGTTTTTTGTTTTTTTTTTGTCTTTTTTTTTTTTTTTTAATATAAATTTATTCAATTATTAAAAAATATTACACTACAATAAAACAAGCCAGAACCCACCACCATAATACAATACAAACATGTAATAAACTACTATACAACTATGATACAATCCTTATTGAGGATACATTCAACACCCTGCGGAGCCCAGCGGTCCCGGAACTCCCTCAGGGTGCCCGCAGACAGGGTGTATTCCCTTTCTAATCCCACCCGGGCACGGACGTAACCCCGGAAAAGGGGCAGGCAGCTGGCTCGGGTCAAAGTCACAGTTTGGAGAGGTGTGTAACATGAAAAATATTGATTGAAAAATGTGTGCTCTAATCACACAAATTCACAAGGATGCACTTTGGATTTCAATTAGTGGACAGCGTCTGACTCATGATTTATGCAAAACTCCATGTATAACGACAGCTAGGAATTTTACTATTTTACTGCGGAGCATCCTGGACAATACAGCTCACCCCCTCCATGACACACTGGTCAACCTTACCTTCAGCAACAGACTGGTTCCACCAAGATGCCGGACAGAACGCCACAGGAGATCCTTCTTCCCTGTGGCTATCAAGCTGTACAAACCCTCCCCATTCTGTCGTGGGGCAGACTGACTGACTCCCTCCCCCCCCCCCCAAATCTTTGCACATCCCCAATCCTAACACTCGTCACTTTAAATCAAGGCAGACAAAAATACCGGAGAAACTCAGCGGGTGAGGCAGCATCTATGGAGCGAAGGAAATAGGCAACGTTTCGGGTCGAGACCCTTCTTCAGACTGTATCTTGTTCAGACATGTATCTTGTGTTTTATGACTGTTGGCAGATCAATATCCCTCCTGGGATAAATAAAGTTCTATCATATCGTATCCTATCATCAAGACCAAGAACAGAAAATGCTGGGGCTAACAGGTTTGGCAACGCTCCAGTTAATGTTTCAAATCGAAAATTGTACTTTTGCCACAATATTACTCGAACAAAATGTCTGCTTTTTAAGAAGGGTCTCAACCTGAAACATCTCCCATTCCTTCTCTCCAGGGATGCTGTCTGTCCCGCTGAGTTACTCCAGCATTGTGTGTCTGTCTTCGATTTAAACCAGCATCTGCAGTTCTTTCCTACACGTCTGTCTTTTAGTTTAGTTTTAAGTTTAGAGACACAGCGCAGAAACAGGCCCTTTGGCCCACCGAGTCCGCGCCGACCAGCGATCCCCGCCCATTAACACGATCCTACACACACTAGGGACAATTTGACATTTTTTTATATACCAAGCCAATTAATCTACAAACCTGGATGTCTTTCGTGTGTGGGAAGGAATCCGAAGGTCTTGGAGAAAACCCACGCAGGTCATGGGGAGAACGTGCAAACTCTGTACGGACAGCACACGTGGTCGGGATCGGACCCGGGCTCCTGGTGCTGAAAGTGCTGTAAGGCAGCAACTCTACCGCTGCGCTACCATGCCACCCAATCTGTCATTGAGTTCATTGATATATTCATCTCGTTATAACCTGATGGTATGTTCTGACGTTAGGCTTTTAAATGAAATGGAAGTGGATAGGTGCAGAAACTCAGCAAAGCCTAGAGCAAACGAGATCCAATTATGATACCACTTGTCAGCCACTGAATAGTAACATAACGGAAGATAGACCCAAAAATGCCGGAGTAACTCAGCGGGACAGGCAGCATCTCTGGAGAGAAGGAATGGGTGATGTATCGGGTCGAGATCCTTCTTCAGACTGATGTCAGGGAGGGGAGGGTGATACATAGATAAGAAAGTGTAAGGTGTGAAAACAGGGCAAGGGGAATGGAGATCAAGGAAAATGTAGAATAGATCATTGTTGACTGGGAGAAGGTAACAACAAAGCAAACAGAGATAAAATGTAGTCGGAGACAGGCAGACTGGTCGGAGAACTGGGAAGGGGGAGGGATGGAGAGAGAGGGAAAGCCAGGGTTACTTGAAGTTGAAGTTACTTGAAGTTACTTGAAGTCAATCTTCAGAAACATAATGGACCTGAACACTTATTTGTCAGATTACATTTTTAATGGCTTTCGAGCGTTGAAAGGTTGCACAACCTTGGGCTAAAAATAAAGTGGTTCTGCTAATGCTCAGAGCAGAGTTCCATTGCTCATGCCACTGTCATCAGGCACAAGGTCCTAGATCACAACAGCGCCGGTCTCTCAGGCACACAATGCAGTCGCAGGGTGACCTCAACAGTGTTTGCACCGGGTTACCAGGAAGGACGGGCCAGGCCGCAACGGAAAAAAAACCACGCAAATCTGACCAGAAAATATCCGGGCACTCACGATGTTGTTTGTGCTCGAAGGTATGCTGGAGTAACTCAGTGGGATAGGCAGCATTTCTGGGGGGTTGGAATGGGTGACGTTTCGGGTCGAGACCCTTCTTCAGACACCACCAGGGGATGCTGAACAATGGCTGCCTCGCCAACAGTCTGTCTCATCTTTTTCCTTCTTTGTGTCTTTAGTTAGTTTTTAATGTATGTTTTAGTTTATCTTTAGTTTGGTATTACGCAGAGGGTGGTGGGGGAACTTTTTTTAAAATCTCTTTCCTCGATAGAGATGCAACTTTTTCCGTGTCGTATCTCCATCTGCGCTGCGGCCTAACATCGTGGAGTTGGCGGCCTCTTGCTGGGCCCTCGGCGCTCCAACCCACGGGAGCCTGCGGACTTTAACATCGTGGTGCTCGCAGTCCCCGGTTGGAGACCGAATTCGGGAGCTCCAAGCCGCAGGAGCTTCGACCGCCCCGATCGCGGGAGCTTCAATCGCCCCGACTGCGGATGGTTCAACTCCCTCGACCGCAGGAGAAAAGGAGGAAAGAAGATAAGATTTATTGCCCTCCATCCCAGTGGGGAATGTGGGGGAAACGCTGTGGTGGATGTTTATGTCATTTTTTTATGTAGTTGTGTATCTTGTTGCTTTTTTTGTTATGACTGTCTGGCAAACCAAATTCCTCGTATGTTGCAAAACATACTTGGCGAATAAATGATTATGATTGCTGGAGTAACTCAGCGGATCAGGCAGCATCACTGCAGGGAAGGAATGGGTGACCTTTCGGGCTGGCAGGCAGCAAAATTTGGCGGTCACGGTGGTGACTTACAGCGAATGCAGCGTTAGAGACATGGGTTCGATCCTGACTACGGGTGCTGTCTGTACGTAGTTTGTACGTTCTCCCAGTGACCTGCGTGGGTTTTCTCAGAGATCTTCGGTTTCCTCCCACACTCCAAAGACGTACAGGTTTTTAGGTTAATTGGCTTGGTAAATGTAAAAATTGTCCCTAGTGGGTGTAGGATAGCGTTAATGTGCGGGGATCGCTGGTTGGTGTGGACCCGGTGGGCCGAATGGGCCTGTTTCCGCGCTGTATCTCTAAACTAAAATAAGCTAAACTATCAGACACCTCTGCATTTACGTCTCCACTTTCATGGAACTATGGCCGTGGACTCCAAGATTGCAGTCACTTGCTTCAATATATTTATTTATAGTTAAAAGTTGTATAAAACACCACCGAAAAACCTCCAACATTAACGACTTTGCACAACACTTGCAAGCGAAGTCCTAGTCTGAGGGTCTCGACCCGAAACGTTACCCATTTCTTCTCTCCAGAGATGCTGCCTGTCCCGCTAAGTTACTCCAGCATTTTGTGTCTATCTTCTATTTAAACTGCCATCTGCAGTTCCCTTCCCTGCATGCCCTAGCCTTCCAGTCGCTTGTTATTTTAATTCTCCAACACACACCTAACTTTACCTCCTTCAATTCCAATGAAGCTGAAAGCAAGGCCTAGTATCAATTCACGAGAAGAATAGATCGGGTCAACGCACAGAGCTCTTGCCCAGAGTAAGGGAATCAAGAACCATAGGATTAAGGGTAGGGGGGAAAGATTTAATAGGAACCGGAGGGTTAACCTTTTCACACAAAGGGTAGTGGGTGTATGGAAGAAGCTGCCGGAGGAGGTAGTTGATGCAGGGACTATCACAACGTTTTAGAAACATTTAGACAGGTACATGGATTGGACCGGTTTAAAGGGGTATAGGCCAATTGCAAGCTGGTGGGACTAGTGTAGGTGGGGCATGTTGGCCGGTGTGGGCAAGTTGTGGCCGAAGGGCCTGTTTCCACTCTAACACCAGCGAAGCACGTAACAGCCTCGTACACTCAAATAATTCTGATGGAAATTCTGCTCTTGCCATTTGTTCCACTTCATGTCCGTTGTGTTGTTTTGTTTCTTCACATGAACCATGACCATTTTCTCATGACATTAAATCTTTTGTGTGCCCTCCAATCTCAGACATGTCCTGACCCTCTGCACCCGCATCTGAAAGCTTCTGACGAAAGGCCGTCGACCTGTAATTTTTGACGGTCAGTCCCGTCACGGACCCTCTGCAGCCTGCCAATGTTCTCGTGTGGACACAGAATGCTGGAGTAACTCAGCGGGACAGGCAGCATCTCTGGAGAGAAGGAACGGGCGCTTTTTTTATTTCAAGTGTCGCCACATTTTTCTTGTCGCCGCTGGATTTTGAAAATGTTAAAATCTTTTGGCGGCACTGATATGATGCCGGCAGTCGCAGAAAAAAAATCTTCAAGTGGGACAGGCCCCTTACTCTTCATATGTCCCGCGATGGAACAATGGAATTCTGAATTGTAGCAGCAAGTGTTGCCCCTTCCATGGGCGGCCATGGTGGCGCAGCGGTAGAGTTGCTGCCTTACAGTGCTTGCAGCGCCGGAGATCCTGGTTCGATCCCGACCACGGGTGCAGTCTATACGGAGGTTTGTACATTCTCCCTGTGACCCATGTGAGTTTTCTCCGAGAACTTCGGGTTCCTCACACACTCTGAAGACGTACAGGTTTGTAGGTTAATTGGCTTGGTGTCTAAAAAAAGATATAGCTCCAATTCTATCTCACACACCAGGGGCAATTTAGACAAAGAAGCCAATTAGTCTGCAGACTCGCACGTCATTGGAATGTGGGAGGAAACCGAGGCAGCCGGAGTAAACCCCTACAGTCACGGGGAGAACGTACAAACTCTGAACAGCCAACACCCGTAGTCAGGATCAAAACCAGGTATCTGTTGCTGTAACTCTACCACTGCACCACTGTGCTGAATCGATAACACAACAAACAAACATTTAAAGAAGTTCAATCAATAAAAAAAACCCCAATGAGGTGCAAAAACAAAACAAAGCCTAAAGTCCCCGGTGCAACCTAGGCAGGTTGTGGTTTGGTTGGAGTTGTAGTGTTCAATTGAAACCAATTTCCACCAATAGAATTTCCACCAAGTTCCAAGAAATATCACCATGGTAAGTAGACACGACATGCTGGAGTAACTCAGCGGGTTAGGCAGCATCTCTCGAGAAAAAGGAAGGGTGACGTTTCGGGTCGAAACCCTTCTTCAGATTTGCTCGCGCACTCAGAAGACGTACAGGTCCGTAGGTTAATTGGCTTGATACATTTATAACTTGTCCCTAGTGTGTATGTATAGCGCAGTGTTAATCTACAGGGATCACTGGTCGGTGTTAACCTTGGTAAAATCATATATCGTCCCCAACGTGTAGAATGGTACAAGTGTGCGGGGATCGCTGGTCAGCGCGGACCCGGTGGGCCGAAGGGCCTGTTTCCACGCTGTATCTCTAAACTAAACCATTTTAAACTAAAATTCAGAGAATTTAGACACACACGCCGACCAGCGATCAGCCCGCACACCAACACAATCCCACACGCTAGGGACAATATGCAATTGAGAAATTTTTTTGGCAATTTTGTACACCAGAGTGTCGCTGAATATATTAAAAAATATGAAATGGGTAGAATGTTGCACTCTAAACTAAACATCAGTGTTTCAAGCTGTCAGGGCTTCCCTGCTTTTGTTTAGGTTTAGGTTTACTATTGTCACATGTACCGAGGCACAGTGAAAACCTTCTTCCCCCTGCCATCCAAGCTGATCGGGTAAACCATACAAGGTAAGGTGGGCAAAGTTGCTGGAGAAACTCAGCGGGTGAGGCAGCATCTATGGAGCAAAGGAATGGGTGACGTTTCTGGTCGAGATCCTTCTTCAGACTGATGAGGGGATTGGGGGGGGGGAGAAGAAAGGAAGAGGCGGAGACAATGGGCTGTGGGAGAGCTGGGAAGGGGAGGGGAAAGAGGGAGAAAGCAAGGACTACCTGAAATTAGAGAAATCAATGTTCATACCGCTGGGGTGTAAACTACCCAAGTGAAATATGAGCTGCATTCGGGAAGAAGGTACAGGAGCCTGAAAACTGTAATGTCCAGATTCAGGAACAGCTTGTTCCCTATCGATCAATATATATATATATATACGTATCTGTGAGCATGTGTATATGTACACACACAATGAACTTATTTTCACTCTCGTTTATCATATTGTCTAAAGTGTACTGTGCTTACATAGTCTGTTGTGTTGCTGCAAGTTGCTGTAAGTTTTTCCTTATCTCAGTCCTAAATGGCCTACACCTTATTCTTAAACTGTGACCCCTGGTTCTGGACTCCCCCAACATCGGGAACATTTTTCCTGCATCTAGCCTGTCCAACCCTTAAGAATTGAATATGATTCTATAAGATATCCTCTCATCCTTCTAAATTCCAGCAAATACAAACCCAGTCGATCCATTCTTAAATAATCCTTACTTTCTTCTGGTGATATAGACCAGTGAGCATCTAAAGATGATCTATATATATGAGTATTTGCATATGTACACACATTGAACTTTTTTTTCTCTCTCGTTTATAACAGCGTGCTATGTTTACATATTCTGTTGTGCCGCTGCAAGTGAGAATTTCATTGTTCTATCTGGGATACATGACAATAAAACACTCTTGACTCTCGCCCCAATTAGTTGACGTCCCTACAAGGTAACGTTGAGCTGCGAGTGTGACAATGACCAGATTCCCCCAAATCCTGCAGCATTCAACCCACACATTTAAACAAGTTTCTGCTTTTCTATTCTTCCCTTCACAATGGATTAGATGTTCAAGGTGCAAGTTTATTTGTCAATTGAAGTGGCATACTCAATTAACCTCTTCAGCTCCTCACAACTTATCAACCCTTCTCATTCTACATTGTCAGCAGGTCTGGCTCCAATAGACTTGATTGTTTCATCTGACTCATTGATGTGTACGGTTGATAATCGAGCCTCCGACAGCAAACCACTTACCGCAGCTTGCCAACCTGAGAATGACCTCGTTATCTGAAGAGGAGTCTGAAGAAGGGTCTCGACCCAAAACGTCACCCATTCCTTCTATCAGCTGATGCTGCCTGTCCAGCTGAGTTGCCGCAGCATTTTGTGTCTGTCTACCCTGGAAGTTAATTAATTTCTGATCAAACAGTGTCACTCCCAACCCAGGGTCAGTCCAGCTGCCCTGAGACGAAAGAGAACAAATGTGTTTTTTTAGCGAAATGTATATTAACAACCATAAGACAATTCTGACCAAGCAGGTCACCTGTCCGAAGAAAAGTCTTGAGCCGAAACTTCATCCATTCCTTCTCTCCAGAGATGGTGCCTGTCCCGCTGAGTTAAGGGCCTGTCCCACGAGCATGCGACTCCATGCGGCGAGCGCGACCTAAAGGGCCGGTCCCACCAGCATGCGCCTGCATGCGGCAAGCACGACCTAACGTGAGCCGTACGGCCTCGCGGGGCTGGTCCCACTTCGATCGCCGGAGCCGTATGGAGTTATGCGGAGCTGGTCCCGACATCTTGCGGGGCTCCGAAAAACTGACCGTGTTCAAAAACTCTGCGCGGCAACGGCCTGCCGGCCCGCAGCCACCTCGACGCCGTACATCACCGCCTCAAACTTCACGTCACTCACTCGACATCCGCCCCCGCTTCTGATTTGGTCGCACTTGCTGCATGCAGGCGCATGCTGGTGGAACCGGCCCTTTAGGTCGCGCTTGCCACATGGAGTCGCATGCTGGTGGAACCGGCCCTTTAGGTCGCGCTTGCCGCATGGAGTCGCATGCTCGTGGAACCGGCCCTTTAGGTCGCGCTTGCCGCATGGAGTCGCATGCTGGTGGAACCGGCCCTTTAGGTCGCGCTTGCCGCATGGAGTCGCATGCTCGTGGGACTGGCCCTTTAGGTCGCGCTTGCCGCATGGAGTCGCATGCTCGTGGGACCGGCCCTTTAGGTCGCGCTTGCCGCATGGAGTCGCATGCTCGTGGGACAGGCCCTTCACTCCAGCATTTTGTGTTTATGTTGACTCAGTTTTCACTTAGCTGGTCAATCCTCTAAACATATTACCCCTTCAAGTCTTTTAGTTTAGTTTTTAGTTTTAGAGATACAGCGCAGAAACAGGCCCCTCGGCCCACTGAGTCAACACTGGTCAGCGATCCCCGCGCATTAAAGGGCCTGTCCCAATTTCACGACCTAATTCATTAACTTTTTTATTCGTGGACATTTTTCATCATTTTTCATGTTGATAAAACGCCCCGACTTCGCTTGCTCGTCTGTAGGAGCTCGCGATTTCTATTTAGGTTGTGTTGATTCCAACTCAACAGCGGCCATGATCACAATGAATGGCGTAGCTGGCTCGAAGGGCCGAATGGCCTCATCATGCACCTATTTTCTATGTTTCTATAACCGGTCACTGGGCATTCAAATGAAATGTGTTCTCTTCACCAGATTCAATCATCTGAGTTGTATCGACCCACATTGTCCAGCTTCACATTTTAAACTCAAATATTCTTGGAAGGGATGACATGTTATTGGGGATTTCATGGTAAAATCTAACCCCATTCTACTGCCTTTTCCCCATAACCACTGACACCCGTACTAATCAAGAATCTGCCTATCTTTGCCTTAAATATATCCACTGACTCGGCCTCCAAAGCCTTCTGTGGCAAATAATCCCACAGATTCGCCACCCACCGACTGAAGAAATTCCTCCCCATCTCCTTCCTGAAAGGAACGTCCTTTAATTCTGAGGCTATGACCTCTGGTCCTGGACTCTCCCACTAGTGGAAACATCCTCTCCAAATCCACTCAATCCAAGCCTTTCATTATAGACAATAGACAATAGGTGCAGGAGTAGTCCATTCAGCCCTTCGAGCCAGCACCGCCATTCAATGTGATTATGGCTGATCATCCACAATCAGTACTCCGTTCCAGCCTGCTCCCCATATCCCCTGACTACGCTATCTTTAAAAGCCCCATCCAGCTCTCTCTTGAAAGTATCCAGAGAACTGGCCTCCACTGCCCTCTGAGGCAGAGAATTCCACAGACTCACAACTCATCTGGTAGGTTTCAGTAAGGTTCCCCCTTATTCTTCTAAACTCCAGCGAGTCCAGGCCCAGTGCCGTCAAATGCTCATCATATGCTAACCCACTCTTTCCTGGGATCATTCTTGTAAACCTCCTCTGGACCCTCTCCAGAGCCAGCACATCCTTCCTCAGATATGGTGCCCAAATTTGCTCACAATACCCCAAATGAGGCCTGACCTGCGCCTTATAGAGCCTCAGCTTTACAACCCTGTTGTTGTATTCTAGCCCTCCCAAAATAAATGCTAGCAATGCATGTGCCACTATTAAATACAAGTGTTAAATACAAGTATTGCTTGTGTTCGCCTGCTCTCACTCGATGGGAATTAACACGAAATCAGTGCCTGTGTTTACGCTGCAGAGAAACGTATTTTAAACAGACAGACATTGTCACTGCGCTACAATCATTTTGAGTTTGCATTTCCTGTTTTCGCCAGCGAGCCAGGGCGAAATTGACCATGGGAAAAAGTGTGGGGAAAAATAACAATCCTTATCTATATTAGGCTGCCACAAATGACTGACAGTGGACGGGACGATTGCAGAGGCGAAGCAATATATAGTCTGTGAACAGCAACAGGTGCAAATGGTGATATAATTGAGTGCTATCTTTTAGCAGCAGATCTGGCTCGCTGCAAAATGGCACAGCACCCGACTGCATACACACTGATAAAACATCGCACATGATGTCAGTTGTCACTAAACCATCTACTCGAGAAACCTGAGGATTCAGTAATTGTATTTAACCTAAGCCTGCTGTCATAAGCTTGTTAATACAACGGTGTTGTCTTTGCACATGCAGCCTCTTCGATTAGCTTGCACTAAACGTCATTCCCTACACAATGCATCTGTGGACGGCTCGATTGTAACCATGTATTGTCTTCCCGCTGACTGGTTAGCACGCAACGTAAGATTTTCACTGTACCTCGGCACACGTGACAATAAACAAACCGATACTAACTGTAGATTAGTCGGCGCGGCCTGTGGACTTTGGGAGCCGTGAACTCCGGTAGGAAGTGGCCGACTCGGAGCTCCAAGCCGCTGAGTTTGTTCTCCCGGTCCGACGTCCAGTGACGGACTGGCCAGGGTGTCAGCTTGCCCGATGGCAGGTGGGCCCCTGATGAAGTGGGCCCCCTATATCAAGTGGGCCCCTGATGAAGTGGGCCCCCTTTGTCTCCTGGCAACCAATATTTTTAGACCCAGTCCGCCACTGCTGACGTCGGAGTTCCATCATCCCGGCGAGCGGGCCTGAACATCGGGCCGCCCGTAGCGGCGACTGCGGAGGGCTCAGGAGGCCCCGCCCACGGGTGAACATCAAAGATCATCAGAGGAAGATGACTGAACTTTTTGTGCCTTCCCTCACAGTGGGAAACTTTGATTCTGCTGTGTGGGGAAGTTTTATGTTGGAGTCTCTCGTGTGTTGTGTTCTTTTTTTATTCCTATGGCGGTATGGTGATCACACATTTCACTGTACATGTGACAAATAAATGTATCTTGTATCTTATCTTGATTAGTCTGTTTTCACTATAAATATATATATCACCACAGATTATGCATCCTACACATTCCTTATGTAGACCAGTCCAGATCTTCATCCCTACACTAGACACACTGGTCCTGTTAGTTTGTGCGTCTCTGTCTCTCAGTAGATTTGATGCAGACCGCGGGGACAAAAGCATGTTATGTTCCCTCCGCTTGTACTGTAATAAATGCTATGAGTTATAACCGCTATGTGTGGGTCTCATCATTCATCATTCAACACTAACTAACTAGCAACTGCATGGTAGGCAGAGATCATAATGCTTTGCGAAGGATCGCTTTACAGGTACATTTAATTTCATATGAGACAATATCCAATTATATTTTCACTTTGACTAATCTTTATAAAATGGAAGTGGGTTACGGGGTGGCACGGTGGTGCAGTGGTAGAGATGCTGCCTTAGAGCGCCAGAGACACGGATTTGATCTTGACTATGGGTGCTGTCTGTACAGTGTTAGTACGATCTACCTGAGACCTGTGTGGGTTTTCTCCGGAAGCTCTGGTTTCCTTCCACACTCCAAAGACGTGCAGGATTGTAGGTTAATTGACTTGGTATAAATCTTGGCTTGGTTAATTGGCTTGGCTTGTCCCTGGTGTGTGTAGGGTGGTGTTAATGTGTGAGGATCGCTGGTCGGTGCAGACTCGGTTAGCTGTACGACCTGTTTCCGTGCTGTATCTCTAAACTAAACTAAACTAAAATCAATTCCTTTTTGGGACAGAGAAAGTAAGAACTTCGTCTGAAGTTTACTGAAGGACTAACTCAATATGACCACTGTAGGATGAGTGCAAAGGTGAAAACGAAATTTGCTTGGGCAGCTTACAGCCCAGTGGTATGAATATTGATTTCTCTAACTTCAGGTACCCCTGACATTCCCTCTCTCCCCATCCCTCCCCCCACCCAAGTCACACTAGCTTCTCGTTTTCACCCAACAAACAGCAAACACTCTACACCTCCATCCCCCACCAGGATGGCCTCAGAGCCCTCCGGTTCTTCCTCGACCAGAGGAGCAACCTATACCCAGCCACTGACGCTCTCCTCCGCTTAGCGGAGTTGGTCCTCACCCTCAATAACTTTACATTTGACTCCTCCCATTTCCTCCAAACACAAGGCGTAGCTATGGGCACACGCATGGGCCCCAGCTACGCCTGCCTCTTTGTCGGGCACGTTGAACAATCCTTGTTCGAGACGTATCAGGGCCCCATCCCCGACCTCTACCTCCGTTACATTGACGACTGCTTTGGTGCCACCTCCTGCACCCACACACAACTGACTGACTTCATCCACTTCACCACCAACTTCCATCCGGCACTCCAATACACCTGGACGATTTCCGACACTTCCCTACCATTCCTTGACCTCACCATCTCCATCGCAGGGGACAGACTCCTGACCGACATACATTACAAACCCACTGACTCACATGGCTATCTGGACTACACGTCTTCCCACCCTGCCCCCTGTAAAGACTCCAACCCCTACTCCCAATTCCTCCGCCTACGCCGCATCTGTTCCCAGGATGAGACATTTCATACCAGGGCATCGGAAATGTCCTCGTTCTTCAGGGAACGGGGATTCCCCTCCGCCACCATAGATGAGGCTCACACCAGGGTCTCATCCATACCCCGTAACACTGCTCTCTCTCCCCATCCCCGCACACGCAACAAGGGCAGAGTCCCTCTGGTCCTCACCTTTCACCCCACCAGCCGGCAAATACAACACATAATCCTCCGCCATTTCCGCCACCTCCAACGTGACCCCACCACTCGCCACATCTTCCCATCTCCCCCCATGTCTGCCTTCCGCAAAGACCGCTCCCTCCGCAACTCCCTCGTCAATTCTTCCCTTCCCTCCCGCACCACCCCCTCCCCGGGCACTTTCCGTTGCAACCGCAAGAAATGCAACACCTGTCCCTTCACCTCCCCCCTCGACTCCATTCAAGGTCCCAAGCAGTCGTTCCAGGTGCGACAAAGGTTCACCTGTATCTCCTCCAACCTCATCTACTGCATCCGCTGCTCTAGATGTCAGCTGATTTACATCGGTGAGACCAAGCGTAGGTTGGGCGATCGTTTCGCCGAACACCTCCGCTCAGTCCGCAATAACCTACCTGACCTCCCGGTGGCTCAGCACTTCAACTCCCCCTCCCATTCCCAATCCGACCTCTCTGTCCTGGGTCCCCTCCATTGCCAGAGTGAGCAACAGCGGAAATTGGAGGAACAGCACCTCATATTCCGTCTGGGGACCTTGCGTCCTTATGGCATCAACATTGAATTCTCCCAATTTGGCTAGCCCGTGCTGTCTCCTCCCCTTCCTTAACCTTCTAGCTGTCTCCTCCCACCCTCCCATCCGCCCGCCCTCGGGCTCCTCCTCCTCCTCCCCTTTTCCTTCTTTCTTTCCCCACTCCCCATCAGTCTGAAGAAGGGTTTCGGCCCGAAACGTCGCCTATTTCCTTCGCTCCATAGATGCTGCTGCACCCGCTGAGTTTCCCCAGCAATTTTGTGTAACAGCAAACAATGGCCTGTTTCCTTTATCATCATTACTTTTTTGCATATCTTTCGATCATTGTTCTTTATCACTCCACATCATCGTATATATCTCCTTTTCCCTTATCCCTTACCAGTCTGAAGAAAGGTCTCGACCCGAAAAACATCACCCATTCCTTCTCTCCAGAGATGCTGCCTGTCCCACTGAGTTACTCCAGCTTTGTGTGTCTGTCTTCGGTTTAAACCAGCATCTGCAGTTTCTTCCTGCACACTTATGCAGATTTTTTTGGGCAGTTTAACCATAGTTTCAGTAGAACTCCAGGGATGGCCCGTGTACTTTTACCTGCAAAGTATAACGCGTTCAATTATCCCCGCAGGAGGTGAAGCAGTTGATAAACAACATGCGCCATGTCTCCACGTACGTGGCCTCCCGCTAGCTCTTCGATACCGAGCAAATGAATTCAAGTTGAGAAAACATTAAAAAAAAAAAGCAGAGATTTGCATTGAATCGGAATTAGGAGGCACAAATGCTGAAATTACTGGTTCCCCCAGCTGCTCGAAAATCTGGCAAGTTTACTTCTGTTTATTGTGGCTCTTATAACACACAGCAGGCACAACTATATAAGAACCAGCCTTGCACTATTATCCTTATGCGTAGGAAGGAACTGCAGATGCTGGTTTAAACCGAAGACAGACACAAAATGCTGGAGTAACCTAGCGGGACAGGCAGCATCTCTGGAGAGAAGGAATGGGTGACGTTTAGGGTCGAGACCCTTCTCCAGACCTTATGTGGTACCGACGCACACATAACAAAAACATTTGAACTGTCAAGTGATTTTACATTCTCTCATCAATTTTCATATTAAAATAGACCCGACGTTAATATGAAATATGTCATATTTTATAGGCAGACCTATACCAATAAAAAAGTGACAATGTTTGACTAATATTAAATTACCCTTTGGTTACCTTTGATAATATACCACCTCCCTAATATTGTGAATATTGCAAATTATTTTTTTAAATAGATTTAATACTGCGGCAGTTCTCACAGGATTCAACATAGTTGATTAGTTATTTATGATGCTTCAATACCTGCTTTGTTACTAATAGTGGAATTATGTACTTGTAATATACCGTAGAACATGGCACTACTTTCCAATTTAGCTCCTAAGGCTAAGTCCAATCAATTCCTGTAAGAGCCCTTGATAAAGTTGGAAAAATATGTTATTTCTTAAGTTAGTATCATTTAAAGTGTTGACAGACAGTCTGAAGAAGGGGTAACAACCCGAAACTTCACACATACTTTTTTCTCTAGAGGTGCTGCCTGAGTTACTCCAGAATTGTGTGTCTATCTTCTATATAAACCTGCATCTATAGTCCCTTCCTACATATGATTTGGTCATAAGGGATAGGAGTAGAATTAGGCCATTCGGCCCATCAAGTCCACTCCACCATTCAATCATGGCTGATCTATTTCCCCCTCCTAACCCCCCATTCTCCTGCCTTCGCCCCATAACCTCTGACACCCATACTAATCAAGAGTCTATCTATCTCTGCCTTAAAAATATCCACTGACTTGGCCTCCACAGACTTTTGTGGCAAATAATTCCACAGATTCACCACAGAGACTAAAGACATTTCTCCTCATCTCCTTCCTAAAAGAACGTCTTTCAATTCTGAGGCTACGACCTCTAGTTCTACACCTCCCCACCAATGGAAACATCCTCTCCCCATTCACTCTATCCAAGCCTTTCACTATTCTGTACATTTCAATGAGCCCCCCACCCCCCTCTCATTCTTCTGAACTCCAGTAAGTACAGGCCCAGTGCCGACAAATGCTTATCATAGGTTAACCTACTCATTCCTGGGATCATTCTTGTAAACCTCCTCTGGACCCTCTCCAGAGCCAGCACATCCTTCCTCAGATATGGGGCTCAAAGGGAAGGGTACCGGATTTCTCACTATGACAATGTCCGTTGCCTCATTGAGAGTATGTTAAGTCTGAATTGATTGTAAATATACAAAGAAAAATGTATTCAACTAAAATAGATCTTACGTCACACTTATTCAGTACTTGCCACTTACTGTTGAAAGATGCAATAACATATGATGGAAAATGCTCAGCCTAGGAATTAAATCCATTTGCACCTGTTTTTCATGCAAAACAATTGGGCATGAGATTGATTTCTGTTTTTAGTTTTGGTTTTGGAGATACAACACAGAAACAGACCCTTCGGCCCACTGAGTCAGCGCCGTCCAGCGATCCCTGCACACTAACACTATCCTATACACACTATGGACAATTAACAGCTTTATCAAGCCATTTTAGCCTACAAACCTGCAGGTCTTTAGAGTGTGGGATGAAACCAGTGCACCCGGAGAAAACCCACGCGGTCACGGGGAGAATGTACAAATTTTGTTCAGTTGGCTCCCGTTGTCAGTCGAGTCTCTGGGACTGTAAGGCAGCAAGTCAACCGCTGTGCCACCGTGCCATTTGACTAATTTTAGAATGTGCTAGTCATCAGTTTTGAGAGAAATGCCCCTTCAGAAACTTGGCTAGGTTCCCCCCTGTGCAATTCTCGTTCGTATGGCAAGGCAAGGCAAGGCAACTTTATTTATATAGCACATTTCATACACGAGGCAGACTCAAAGTGCTTCACATAAAAACATGTCATACAATAAAATGAAACAATAAAATGAAATAAAATAGAAGAATTAAAAGAAAAGAAAAGCAAAATTAAAAATGCATTATAAAAAGTGCAAAAGTTAAAAGTGCAATGCAGTTAAGATTTAGCTGAAAGCTAAAGTAAACATAAAAGTTTTCAGTCTTGTTTTAAAAGTGGTCAAAGTTGAGGCAAGTCTTAAATCTTCAGGAAGTTTATTCCAGCTATTTGTTGCATAGTAACTAAATCCTGCTTTCCCATGTTTTGTATTTACTCTGGGAATCACTAGCAGATTGGTTTCAGAAGATCTTAGCGGTCTAGAAGGCTTATATAGTGGAAGCATGTCAGTGATATACTTTGGTCCTAAACCATGTAGTGATTTTTAGGTGAGCAGCAGGATTTTGAAATCAATTCTCTGACATACAGGGAGCCAATGTAAGGATATAAGAATTGGTGTAATGTGTTCAAATTTTTGGTCTTTGTTAGAACTCTAGCAACAGCGTTCTGAACAAGCTGTAGCAGCCTGACAGTTTTTTTCGGAAGACCTGCAAGGAGACCGTTACAATAATCTAGCCTAATAGTAATAAAGGCATGTACAAGTTTTTCTAAGTCTTGAGCTGACATGAGTCCTCTTAATCTTGCTACGTTTTTGAGGTGATAGTAGGCCGACTTTGTTACTGATTTGATGTGACTGTCGAAATGTAAATCTGAATCCATAATAACCCCAAGATTTCTGGCTTTGTTTGAAGTTTTCAGGGACCGAGAGTGAAGGTGTTGGGTTACTTTAAGCCTTTCTTTTTTAGCACCAAAAACAATTATCTCCGTTTTGTCCTTATTTAGTTGGAGGGGGGGGGGGGGTGAGAAGAGGGGAGGGAGGGGAGAGGAGGAGGAGGAAACAAGATAGATTTGGGAGGGAAAGCAGAGCGGGGTAGGGGGTGAGTGATGGGGAGAGAGATGTGGGGGAGGGGGGATGGGGAAGGTGAGGTGGAGGGAGGGAGGGGGAGAGGGGTGGGGGAGAGAGGGGAAAGAGTGGGGAGGGAGAGTGGAGGGGAAGGGGGAGAGAAGTGGAAGAGTGGGGAGGGAGGTGGAGAGGGGTAGGGGGAGAGAAGGAAGAGGGACAGAGGGATAGGGGGAAGGGGGTGGGGGGGGAGAGGGAAGGGGGTGGGGTAGAGAGGGAAGGGGGGTGGGGGAGAGAGGGATGGGAGAGGGAGAGGGGTGAGGAGAGGGGGAGGGGGAGGAGAGAAGGGGGAGAGAAGTGGGAGAGTGGGGAGGGAGGGAGGGGTAGAATGGTAGCGGGAATGGTGGAAGAGGGACGGGGGAGTGGTGGAAGAGGGACGGAGGGGTAGGGGAAGGGGTGGGGGAGAGAGTGGAAGGGAGGGGAAGCGAGAGGGGTGGGGGAGGGAGAGGGGTGGCATAAGGGGATAGAAGTGGAAGAGTGGGGAGGGAGGGGTAGGGGGAGTGGTGAAAGAGGGACAGAGGGGTAGGGGGAAGAGAGGGAAGGGTGGTGGGGGAGAGAGGGATGGGTGGGAGAGGGAGAGGGGTGAGGAGAGGGAGACATAGAAGCATAAAAATTAAGTGCAGGAGTAGGCCATTCGACCCTTCGAGCCTGCACCGCCATTCTATATGATCATGGCTGATCATCCAACTCAGTATCCTTTACCTGCCTTCTCTCCATACCCCCTGATCCCTTTAGCCACAAGGGCCACATCTAACTCCCTCTTAAATGTAGCCAATGAACTGGTCTCAACTACCTTCTGTGGCAGAGAGTTCTAGAGACTCACCACTATCTGTGTGAAAAATGTTTTCCTCATCTCAGTACTAAAGGATTTCCCCTTTATCCTTAAACTGTGACCCGCTTGTCCTGGACTTCCCCAACATCGGGAACAATCTTCCTGCATCAGACACATGCAATTCAGGACTCTTCTCTTCACAAGCAAAGTCAGAATGACGGTTAGTGAAGATTTCGAATAATCGCTGAGCGTTCAGATGCTGCGCGCGCCTCCTGCACCAAAGGGGGGGGGTGGGGGGGGGGCGTGTGTCGTCACACACATAGTCTTGTAGCGGAGAGCTCCACTATAAGATCTTTGGTCACATACTAAGCACGCGCCTCCACAAACAGATGAGCGTCTTCTTGAATGGAGAGCGAGTGGCCGCCTCCACAAACAGTCACACACACTGAGGACCCGCCCCCACAAAAAATATTGTGTGAGGAAGGGGAGGAGGAGGGTGGAGAGGGAGGGGGTGGGGGGGGGGGAGAAGAAGAGGGGGAGGAGAGGATGGGGGAGAGAGGTGAAGGGGGGGGGAGGGGTTGGAGCGGACGTGCATGAGTCGAGAGAAGAGAGAAGGGCAGAGAGAGAGAGAGGCTGGTACAACAACAAAAATGCTGCATAATCTCAGCGGGTGCAGCAGCATCTATGGACCGAAGGAAAAGGGCAACGTTTTTGGCCGAAACCCTTCTTCCGGGTTTCGGCCAAAAAAGTTGACCATTCAATTCGCTCCATAGATGCTGCCGCACCCGCTGAGTTTATCCAGCTTTTTTTATGTCTACCTTCGATTTTCCAGCATCTGTAGTTCCTTCTTAAAGACAGAGACTGTGCACGGTAAAGGAATGAGGAGGGAGAGGGGGAAGAGTGTGGAGGGGGAGGGGGGGAGAGAAGTGGAAGAGTGGGGAGGGAGGGAGGGAGGGGGAGAGGGGTAGCAGGAGTGGTGGAAGAGGGACAGGGGAGTGGTGGAAGAGGGACAGAGGGGTAGGGGAAGGGGTGGGACAGGGAGGTGAAGAGAGGGGTGAGGGAGGGAGAGGGGTGGGGTAAGGGGAGGGAAGTGGAAGAGTGGGGAGGGAGGGGTAGAGGGAGTGGTGGAAGAGGGACAGAGGGGTAGGGGAAGGGGGCGGGGGGAGAGAGGGAAGGGGGTGGGGTATAGAGGGAAGGGGGTGGGGTAGGGAGGGAAGGGGGTGGGGGTGAGAGTGATGGGTGGGAGAGGGAGAGGGGTGATGAGAGGGAAACATAGAAATTAAGTGCAGGAGTAGGCCATTCGGCCTTCGAGCCTGCACCAACATTCAATATGATAATGGCTGATCATCCAACTCAGTATCCTGTATCTGCCTTCTCTCCATACCCCCTGATCCCTTTAGCCACAAGGGCCACATCTAACTCCCTCTTAAATATAGCCAATGAACTGGCCTCAACTACCTTCTGTGGCAGAGAATTCCAGAGATTCACCACTCTCTGTGCGAAAAATGTTTTTCTCATCTCTGTCCTAAAGGATTTCCCCCTTATCTTTAAACTGTGACCCCTTGTTCTGGACTTCCCCCCAACATCTGGAACAATCTTCCTGCATCTAGCCTGTCCAACCCCTTAAGAATTGTGTACGTTTCTATAAGATCCCCCCCCAATCTTCTAAAATCTAGCGAGTACAAGGCGAGTCTATCCAGTCTTTCTTCATTTGAAAATCCTGACATTCCAGGAATCAGTCTGGTGAACCTTCTCTGTACTCCCTCTATGGCAACAATGTCTTTGAGCATTGGGCATTGTGACATCACACGATGGAACGTTCACCAGGGGCTGGGGCTGGGGCTGGTGCTGCTTCTATGGGTGAGAAGCCAGTTTATTTTTGAAATATTGGGGGGGGGGAGGGGAAGGATTTGATTAAAAATGTGTACTTAAACACGACGAAATGTAATGAGGAGCAGATACTTAGAAAGAAAAGTGAAATCTCTACCGAAATGGAAAAGATGTCGGCGATTCTGCGTCTGGTTTCGGAGTTGCAGTGAATCAAAGGAAGAAATGCAGCCGGAAGCCGTACATGTAAATGTATCCATTCCGATTGGACATCTGCGAACATTGGGCATTGCGATTGGACATCTGCGAGCATTGGGCATTGTGACATCACACGATGGGAACGAATCAAAAGGCAGAAAGGCAGCCGGACGGATGGGACGAGAGTTTTATATATTACCTAGACCAAGTGCAGACCCGTTGGGTCTGTTTCCCTAACGGCGTTTGCGGGGGGGTGGGGGGGGGGGGGGGCTGCGGCATCACACTCACATTAACCACCCCCCAAACACACAGGTAGGGGGAGGGGAGGTGAGAAGAGGGGAGGGAGGGGAGAGGAGGAGGAGGAGGAGGAAACGGGACAGATTTGGGAGGGAAAGGAGAGCGGGGTAGGGGGTGAGAGAGGGGGATCGGGAGGAGAGACGTGGGGGAGGGAGGGGAGGATGGAGGGAGGGGGAGAGGGGTGGGGGGAGAGAGGGGAAGGAGTGGGTAGAGAGGAGGGGGAAGGGGGGAGAGAAGAGGGGGAAGGGGAGAGAAGAGGAAGAGTGGAAGAGTGGGGAGGGAGGGGTAGGGGGAGTGGTGGAAGAGGGACAGAGCGGTATGGGGGAAGGGGGCGGGGGAAGAGAGGGAAGGGGGTGGGATAGATGGATAGATAGATAGATGACATTAAAGCATGTCATCATTGCCACGTTACTTTTGCCTAAACGGGGTGGTGATCCAACATTTTTGTTTGAAGCGGAGATATTGATGGCACATCTGATGCCTTCAATTATATCAGTATAAAAGAATGCAAACTCATTGCATTTCTGCGTGGAATGGAGTTCAGGTGGTATTTGTGTTGGGGGGTTGGTCAGTCTGTTAACAGTTGCAAATAGGGGTTTTGCCTTATTAGTGTTGTTGTTAATGATATTGGAGAAAAATGTTTCTCTAGCACTTTTTAAGTCTAAATTGTAGGCACGGAGGCTCTCTTTATAGATGTCATGGTGAATATGAAGTTTTGTTTTCCGCCAATTTTTGTTTGTATGCTTCCCTTTTCTCCAGCATCAATTGCACATCTAATGCTCTCGCAAGTAACACACAGCAGATTTCGTACCTTACCCGCAATAATTGGAGCTGAAGGTAGACACAAAAATCTGGAGTGACTCAGCGAGTCGGGCAGCGTCTCTGGAGAAAAGGGATGGGTGAAGTTTCGGGTCGAGACCCTTCTTCAGACGGAGAGTCGGGGAAAGGGAAACGGTAGACGTGGGCGGTGATATATAGAGAGATACCGAGCAAATGAATGAAGGATATGCGTAATTAACAATGATCAAAGACACTCCATTGTGGGTTAGATGTAAACGAGTTATGCAGATGATGAAACTCACCAAGATGACAGTGAAACTAGTACAATGACTAGGGTGGGACAGAGATTGGGAGAGAGGGGATGCAAGCGTTACCTGAAGTTAGAGAAATCAAAATCATACCGCTGATGTGTAAACTGCCCCATGGAAATATGAGGTGGTGTTCCTCCAATTTGCGTTTGGCCTCACTGACAGTGGAGGAGGCCCAGGACAGATAGGTCAGTGCGGGAATGGGAAGGGGAGTTAAAGTGTTTGCCAACCGGGAGATGGCGTACACCTTGGCATACTCAGCAAAGGTATGTCTTACTGTTTGCTGCAAACGTCAACTTCTGCTGAACAGACACAAAGAAAATACACAGGAACACATTTTGCTCTAATCCCCAGCGAGATGCCAATTAAAGATACTCCATTTTGACATCAATGCCTTGCATACAGAGTGCGCCAGACTCAGTATCCAACACCGAGGATATTTGAAACTTCACTCCTGGCTGTGCCGGCACTGATAGCAGCCTTTGGATACCATGGGATGAGAGCTACAGGCTGCTAACTCTGCCCAGATGATCGTCGTGCATCTTGCGGAGACAGGGAACTTGTTTTTTTCTTTTACTTCCAAGAGTCAAGAGAGTTTATTGTCATGTGTCCCAGATAGGACAATGAAATTCTTACTTGCTGCAGCACAACAGAATATGTAAACATAATACAGAACAGGAGATAAAAGTTCAGTTTGTCGTTATACCATCGACTATATATGTACACAATAAATAAACAAATAAAGTGCAATAGACTGTTATTGTTCAGAGCTTGTTTGATGTCGTATTTAGTAGCCTGATGGCTGTTCTTGAACCTGGATGTTCCAGATTTCAAGCTCCTGTACCTTCTTCCCGATAGCACTTTTAGAGATACAGTGTGGAAGCAGGCACTTCGGCCCACCGGGTCCGAGCCGTCCAGTGATCCCCGCACACTAACGCTATCCTACACACACACACAAACGAGGGACAATTTACATTGACACCAAGCCAATTAGCCTACGAACCTGTAAGTCTTTGGAGTGTGGGAGGGAACCGAAGATCTTGGTCGCGGGGAGAATGTACAAGCTCTGTCCAGGCACGACTCGTAGTCAGGATCGAATCCGGTGCTGTAAGGCAGTGGCTCTACCGCTGTGCCAACGTGCAGTCAGAAGGCAGTCAAATGCGGCATGAATCCCCACCTGGCCACACACACACACACACACATGCGCACACACACACACACATATGCACACACATTCACTCCTCACACACACAAACACGCACCCACTCAGTTCCAACACACATACACACAAACGTACACATGCATGCACACAGACTCACTCCCATACGCATGTAGATACACACATACATGCTCACACGCACACTGATACACACACACATTCACTCCTCACACACACATCACGTGCACTCACTCAATTCCAACACACATGCACACTCACTCCCACACACGTCCATACACACATACATGCGCACGCACACAGATACACGCACACACACATGCACCCACACCCACGCATACACAAACACACGCACTCACTCAGTTACACACACACACTCATCCACTCCCACACACACTCACTCACACACATACACTCGCTCAGTTACACACACACACACACACAAACACATACAGTAGTTGTTGAGAGGATGTTTCAGTTGCCTGATAAGCCAGTGTGCTTCTTGCATGCTGACACCAAGCTCCTACCCTTTTATTCCGATCTGTTCCTTGCCAAGGGATTATCAGGTGGACAGAGGCAAAGATTCAAGAACGTGCTCAACACCTCCTTACAGAAATGTAACAATCCCGACACTCCAGCCGATCTCTGGATCATGACCATTCACAGAGTGCAGGAGCAGAAGATAGATGCAAAAATGCTGGTGTAACTCAGCGCATCAGGCAGCATCTCTGGAGAAAAGGAACAGATAACAGATGACATTTCGGGTCGACAGTCTGAAGAAGGGTTCCGACCCAAAGCGTCACCTACTCCTTTTTTCTAGGGATACTGCCTGAACCGCTGAGTTTCCCCTGCGTTCAGTGTTGATCTGCAGTGTAAACCAGCAATTGCAGTCCTTCCTGCACAGTGCAAGAACAGCATCTGCGATGAATGAATGAATACTTTATGAATACTATATTGTCACATATTGGAGTGGCGGCGCTGCCCTGGCAGCAGCGGCTCACCGGCAGTCCCGTTTGTTTGTGTTTTTTGTGTTGTTTATTTCGTTTTGGTTAGTCTAGTTTTTGGTTCTTAGTTTGTGTTTTGAGGGGGGGGGGTTGAAACAGGGTTTGCAGTCTCTCCCTGCGGGGGAATACGACTTTTTTGTCGTTTTCCCCTTCTCTGCCTCCGTCTGCGCTGAGGCCTAATGGAGCTGGCGACCTCGAGGCTCCGGAGGCAGAGCCCGTCAGGACTCGCCCTGAGCTCGCTCCCGTGAGGGCGGTCCAGCTCAGGGCTGGAACAGTACTCCCATGAGAGGTTGTGACGCTCCCGTGAGGGCGGCCAGCCCGAGGGTGGAACGAGGCTCCCGTTGGAGCGGCCGAGCTCGGGGAGGTGCAGCGCTCGCAGCCCGAGGGAGGTTCGGCGCCCATGTCGGGGCCGCCCGGCCCGAGGGAGAAGCGACGCCCAAGTCGGGGCGGCCCGGCCAGAGGGAGAAGCGACGCCCAAGTCGGGGCGGCCCGGCCAGAGGGAGGGTTGGCGCCCTTGTCGGGGCGGCCCAGCCCGAGGCTGAAGACGGCACGATACTCACGTGAGGGTGGCTGGGACGGTGTTCTGGCGGTGGTGGCCTGAGTCCGGGGTTCGGCCACAGGCCAGCGGCTGCGTCTGCAGGACTGGTGGGCGGCAGCTTTGACCACCCCGGGCCGCGGTGTTTGAGCCGTGGGACTGATTTGTAACATCGCTCGGGGGGTATCGCTTCAGCGCAGAGGGAGAAGAGGAGGAAAGAGACTGCAGACCTAAGACTTTTGCCTGCATCACAGTGAGGAGATGCTGGGTGGACTCACTGTGGTGGATGTTAATATGTGTTTATTGTTGTTTTCTGGCCCATCTGTGGAAGAGTGCGGTCCCAACATTGCCCCCACCATCTCCTCAGCGCCCACAAACTGGATGGGAAGTAATTTATCCGATGGTAGTTTCACTGGCATTTTATTGTCATGTGTACCAGAGTGCAGTGAAATTCATTTAGTTGCATACGGTTCAATGACAATCCCACTCTACATCAGGCACAATGATACTGAGAGTAAGTGTGTAAGACAGTAGAACACTGATACCAAGGGACTCCCTGAGGGGCACAAAAATGAATATGTAAAGAGTAACCATAGATGCAGGTTTAAAGCGAAGATAGACACAAAATGGTGGAGTAACTCAGCGGCTCAGGCAGCATCTCTGGTGAAAAGGAATAGGTAGAATAGGGTCTCAACCCGAAACGTCACCTATTCCTTTTATCCAGAGATGCTGCCTGACCCGCTGAGTTACTGCAGTGTTTTGTACCTTATCTGCCAAAAAAAAGGAATATATGCATTGTAAAGAGTTGAATTAAATTGAATTGAATTGAATACTTTAATGTCAAAGTCACAGTGAAATTCTTTGCTCCACGGTATGCAACTAGTCATGCATAAAGGCTGCTTACAATGTTACAAATACACCCCCGGCGCGAGTTAACCCTTTGCTCTTCCACATCCCCCACCCCAACCTCACGGCGGTCCCTGCACGCCGGGACCTCCTTTGTTCCTTCCCTCGTACCGAGCGCAGGTCCACCACCGGTTTTCCAGTTCCCTTCGTTTCGGACCCTTGTATGGGTTCTCCGTTGGCCCTCAGCGGGGCCTAGATACCGCCCTGCAAAGTCAACTGCGGAAGTCGGCTATGGGGACGGAAGTCTCGATGGGGTTGAGATTGCCCACTTCACCCGACCTAGGCGCCACATTTTTATGGGAGGGGGGGAGGGGGGGCGGCGAAGAAGGAGGCTTATCTGGATTAAAGGGAGGCCCAGACCACAAGTAGCCAGAAAATAGGTGGTGGACTTGTATCATCCAATTACATGAAAATAGTGCCACCTCTTAACCAGCAGACTGTCAATTGACATATCAAGGAGAAGCATTTACCATCATCTATGCCAGTGGGGAGTTAATCTATAAAGTCAGTCTGGAAATGGATAGTACACACACAAAGCCCCCCATTGGCCACCAAAAGCCGCTAACTCACATAAATGACTTTTTCATTTCCCCTGGAAACAGTAATAATAGCCACTTAAACATTCTCCACCACGCACAGAAATGATGAGGGACATGTACAACTGGCAGCTTTTCTAATGGGACTGTGCATGACACAAATAACAGCAATCTGAAAGTAATATATTTTGAATGGAGAAGGCGTGAGCAGTGTGGTGCAAAAGCACATCTTTATCATGTACTTCACGGTCTTGTTTTTGTTTAATACAAGGGGGAATAATGAATGGAGAAAATACCAATAATGTCGTAATCATCACAGCGCAAGATGCAATTACATTTGCAGCAGCAAAGGAGATCTTGCAGGAATAGAGAGAGGTCTTGATCCAAAATGTTACCCATTCCTTCCCTCCAGAGATGCTGCCTGCCCCGCTGAGTTACACCAGCATTTTGTATCCATCTTCTTGCAGGGGAACAAGGTACTGCAATAGCTTAGTTGATGCATCCTCTACGTTCTTTAAACTCCATTGATTCCGTGAGGTGTTTTGGAATTTCATAAAGTGATAAAGTCTCCATCTACACCTCACGCTGCCTCGGCAAGGCCAGCAGCATAATCGAAGACCAGTCTCGCCCCAGTTACTCCCTCTTCTCACCTCTCCCACCAGGCAAGAGGCACAGAAGTGTGAAAACACACTTACTCTTAACTCAAGTAAGTGTGCTGAAAACACACTTAACACTATCCTACACACACTAGGGACAATTTACATTTACACCAAGCCAATTAACCTACAAACCTGCACGTCTACGAAGGTCTCGGAGAAAACCCACGCAGGTCACGGGGAGAACGTACGAACTCCGTACAGACAACACCCGTAGTCGGGATCGAACCCGGGTCCCGGGTTGCAAGCTCTGTAAGGCAGCAGCTCTACCACTGCGCCACCGTGCCCCTCCTGTATCTGTGAAACTGCGATGTAATCATGTGTAGTCTTTTTGCAAAAGATAGACACAAAGTGCTGGAGTAACTCAGCGGGTCAGGCAGCATCTCGGAAGATAAAGGATTGGCGATATTCCCTGCTTCCGAAGACCGGAAATACCGCCTATTCCTTTTTCTCCAGAGATGCTGCCTGACCCGCTGAGTTACTCCAGCACTTCGTGTTTACCATTTGGTATAAACCAGCGTCTGCAGTTATTTCTTCCTACATTGTCTTTTCACTGCCTGCATAGCATGCAACAAAAACAGGCTTTTCACTGCACCTTGGTACATCTGACCTCAATAAACTATACTAAACTAAACTAAACTCAGTTTTTAGTTTTAAGCTTTAGATATACAGCGTGGAAACAGGCCCTTTGGTCCACCGAGTCCGCGCCGACCAGTGATCCTCGTAAACTAGCACTATACAACACACAGTGCCCAAGAAGAGTAAGGTGACATGTCTCAATGACTACCGACCTGTGGCACTAACGCCTGTGGTGATGAAGTGCTTCGAGAGGTTGATCATGGCGAAAATCAACTCCTACCTCGACAAAAACCTGGACCCACTGCAGTTTGCTTACCGCCACAACAGATCAACGGTGGATGCGATCTCGCTGGCCCTCCACTCCGCTCTGGACCACTTGGACAACAAAAACTCATATGTCAGGCTGTTATTCATTGATTACAGCTCGGCATTTAATACTATCATCCCCTCCAAGCTGGTTACCAAACTCGCAGAACTGGGTCTCTGCACATCCCTCTGCAGTTGGATCCTCGACTTCCTCATCCACAGACCACAGTCTGTTCGTATTGGTGGAAATGTGTCAGACTCGATAACAATCAGCACGGGAGCACCTCAAGGCTGCGTGCTCAGCCCCCTGCTGTACTCACTCTATACTCATGACTGCGTAGCCGGTCATAGTGCGAACTCCATCATCAAGTTCGCTGACGACACCACTGTCGCGGGACGTATCACTGATGGGGATGAGTCAGAGTACAGAAGAGAGATTGAGCAACTGTCCATATGGTGCCAGCACAATAACCTGGCCCTCAACAACAGCAAAACCAAGGAACTGATTGTGGACTTTAGAAGGAGTAGGATGGGGACCCACAGTCCCGTTTATATCAACGGGTCAATGGTTGAAAGGGTCAAGAGCTTCAAATTCTTGGGCGTGCACATCTCTGAAGATCTTTCCTGGTTCGAGAACACTAATGCAATTATCAAGAAAGCTCATCAGCGCCTCTACTTCCTGAGAAGATTACGGTTTGTCGGTTTGTCAAGGAGGACTCTCTCTAACTTCTACAGGTGCACAGTAGAGAGCATGCTGACCGGTTGCATCGTGGCTTGGTTCGGCAACTTGAGCGCCCTGGAGAGGAAGACACTACAAAAAGTGGTAAACACTGCCCAGTCCATCATTGGCTCTGACCTTCCTTCCATCGAGGGGATTTATCGAAGTCGCTGCCTCAAAAAGGCTGGCAGTATCATCAAAGACCCACACCATCCTGGCCACACACTCATCTCCCTGCTACCTTCAGGTAGAAGGTACAGGAGCCTGAAGACTGCAACGACCAGGTTCAGGAATAGCTACTTCCCCACAGCCATCAGGCTATTAAACCTAGCTCGGGCAAAACTCTGATTATTAATAACCCATTATTTGTTATTTGCACTTTATCAGTTTATTTATTCATGTGTTTTGTAGTCAATGCCTACTATGTTCTGTGTGCTGAAGCAAAGCAAGAATTTCATTGTCCTATCAGGGACACATGACAACAAACTTGAACTTGAACTTGAACTTGAACTTCACTGGATGTTTTCAAGAGGGAGTTAGATTTAGCCCTTAGGGCCAAAGGAATCAAGGGATATGGGGAAAAAACAGGAACGGGGTACAAATTTTAGATGATCAGCAATGATTATATTGAATGGCGGTGCTGGCTTGAAGGGCCGAATGGCCTACTCTTGCATCTATGTTTCTATGTTTCTCAGATGCGAGAATCAGTGTGCAGAAACATTGCAACTTTCGGGCGACACAGTGGAGCAGTGGTAGAGTTGCTGCGTTACAGCGCTTACAGCGCCAGAGACCCGGGTTCGATCCTGACAATGGCTGCTGTCTGTATGGAGTTTGTCCGTTCTCCCCGCGACCTGCGTGGGTTTTCTCCAAGATCTTCGGTTTCCTCCCACAATCCAAAGACGTACAGGTTTGTAGGTTAATAGCCTTGGTATAAACGTAAAATTGCCCCTAGTGTGTGTAGGATAGTGATCGTGTGCAGGGATCGCTGGTCGGCGCGGACTCGGTGGGCCGAAGGGCCTGTTACCATGCTGTATCTCTAGACTAACCTAGATTAAACTGGCTGTCGTGTAACTTTCTGAATCAATACAGGATGAGCTGCATCTACATAGAGGCATTGTGTACGGAATATCATTACAATCCCAGACATACTTGTTCCACAGTGGATTTATTCTGTCAGCAATCAGTAAAGGGTAACAAGCATCCCCGAAGGCTATATGTGCAAAGCCTACTATATTTGTGATGTATTTGCATAAACAAATGTCAGCTTGCTAATGGTCACACATCCACACTGTCGTTCAGGTGTAAGAGACTGACTCGTACGAAGGGCATCGCTTACTGCTGTCCGAAACAACAGCATAGTCCAGCTCTTAGTGCTAGATGCAACAAGTGTACATATTTAAGGGACTGTCCGACTTAGGCGACCTTGGCTCGCAAATTACGCGACCTCGTGGTCGCTTGAGGCGTACGGGCACCGTATGGCCCACTGAGAAGCACGGAGTTGTGCGGGGCTGGTCCCGACATCGCGCGGGGCTCCTAAAATCTGACAGCGTCCGAAATCTTCGCGCGCCAATGGCCTGTCCGCACGCAGGCGCATTGCGGTCGCACGCAGCGCCTTGTCGCCGTACGCCTAGCTCGTGGCGTTACGTGATGACATCACCGCCCGGCGTGGCGTTGCATGATGACATCACCGCCCGTCACCCAAATTCAGTTGGCCCGCCTCCTGCCCAGCAGATTGGTAAGTATGACGCGAATACTTAGCGCAAACTTGGTGTGAACTCCGCTTCCGTTTGGTTGTGCCAAACGCATGCAATGGCATGCAAGTGGGACAGGCCCTTTAGACACAAAATGCTGGAGTAACTCTGCGGGACAGGCAGCATCTCTGGAGAAAAGGAATAGGTGGCATTTCGGGTGGAGACCCTTCTTCAGACCTGTTCCACCAGTGCCTTTTCCCCAGAGATGCTGCCTGTCCCTCTGAGTTACTCGAGCATTTTGTGTCAACTTCGCTTTTAAACCAACATCTACAGTTCCTTCCTGCATATTCATTTGTATTCCCCGCAGGGAGTCCCTTGGTATCAGTGTTCTCCTGTCTTACACACTTATACTCAGTATGATTGTGCCTGATGTATATTAGGAGTGTCACTGAACCGTATGCAAAGAAATGTATTTCACTGTTCTTAGATACACATGACCATAAAGCAGCAGTGAAAGTACCATCGGATAAATTACTACCCGTCCAGATCGTGGGCGCCGAGGAGAAGGTGTTTCCAATGTTGGAGCCGCACTCTTCCTCAGATGGGCCACAGAAGAGTCTGAAGAAGGGTCTCGGCCCGAAACATCACCCATTCCTCCTCTCCACAGATGCTGCCTGTCCTGCTGAGTTACTCCGGTATTTTGTGTCTATGTTCGGTTTAAAACAGCATCTGCGGTTCCGTCCCCCACACAAGTGCACATAGTTAATTGCAAGTGGCACCGCTTGTCGATTAGTTTACAGGCCACATGGCAGCGATTTGTTGAACTCGGCACCATGTCGGCATGGGCATTGCGGACAGAAGGGCTTGTTGTTTCTAACTTTAATCGGATTTCATCGGACTTCAAGGTTAAATCTATGCACTGAATGTTGTCTCCTAAAGGGCCTGTCCTGCTGTACGAGGTAATTCAAGAGCTCTCCCAAGTTAAAAAAAAAATCTAACTCGTGGTAAGCACGTAGAATGTACGTAGCGGGTACGTCGGAGCTCGGGACATTTCTTAGCGGCTCGAAACGCTAACTGCAGGTAATCGGGAACCGCGGTAATCTCGTGAAGATTTTTCAACCTGTTGAAAAATGTCCACGAGAGCCCCGAGTACCTACGAGCGGCTATTACAGTAATTCTCCGAGTTCGAATCAGGGGAAACTTGGGAGAACTCTTGAATTAGCTCGTACAGTGGGACATGCCCTTAATGCTCTATCTGTGCACTGTGAACTGCTTGATTATATTCCTGTATAGACTTGTATTTGACTGGTTAGCACCCAAACAAAAGATCTTCACTGTACCCCGGAAAACATGGCGTTAAAAAACTCAACTATACTCACATTTAACTACTTGTAACTTTTCATTAAAAATGGATCACACAGCAAAACAAAACCATTGTCCAAATGTGGTTCAGCAGTAGAGTTGCTGCCTCACAGCAGCAGACTCGAATTTGATCCTGACCGCAGGGGCAGTCTGTACAGAGAAACATTAATACCCTGGTTCTTCAAAGCACACTTGAATGAATGAATACGTTTTTCACATACAAGGAATTTGCCTTGGCGCAGCTACACAGCAAGCAGCTACACTACCAGCAGCTAAATCGAGGATAAGCACAAAGGATTCATGTTATTGACGGGGTGCTGAGACCACAAGATTCCAGGGATGCAAGGAAACAGAGAGGCCATGAATTGGAGTCGAAAGGACAAATAAAAACGTTGCTTAGTTTTGTTTAGTTTTGAGATAAAGCTCGGAAACAGGCTCTTCGGCCCACCGAATACGCGCCGAACAGCGATCCCAGCACACTAACACTATCGACACACAATAGGGACAATTTGCAATGATACCAAGCCAATTAACTTACAAACCTGTACGTCTATGAAGTGTGGGAGGCATCCGGAGCTCCCGGAGAAAAACCACGCAGGTCACGCGGAGAACATACAAACTCCGTACAGACAGCACCCGTAGTCAGGGTCGAACCCAGGTCTCAGGCCCAATAGTGGAGATCGGTAGGAATGAACTGAAGATGCTGGTTTACAACAAAGAGAGGCACGGGCAGCATCTCCGGAGAGAAGGAATGTCCCGCTGACGTTTCGGGTCGAGACCCTTCTTCATAGTCTGAAGAAGGGTCTCCACACAAAGCGTCACCCATTCCTTCTCTCCAGAGATTCTGCCTTGACCTGTTGAGTTACTCCAGCGTTTTGTGTCTACCTTCGATTTAAACCCAGCATCTGCAGTTCTTTCCTGCACAATTTGATAATGGTGATGTTTCCGTATTAAAAAAACAAGCATTCAGCATGGCCAGGGATAACAAACTTGCTCTACTTAATGTAACCTGCAATCCTGACCTGTTTACATAAAGCCAGCACAACAATGGCTAAAATACTATTGATAGGTTTTAGTTGTCTAATTACTGTCTCACCAAATTATGCCCGTCAGTGGATGTTTATGCTCTCTTTAATCTTGAAAAATTGTGCATCTGAAAGCTGCTTAATAAAACAATAGCTCAAAATTTGCTCAACAGAAACCAACCAGTGACAGTGAAATCAATATTAATTAATGAACTAGGCTCGTGAATAAATCACAAAATGAAATAAAAATAAAAATCTCATCTACAAAGAAGCTGCCCAATCAACAAAAACAAATATCTTATTCCTTTCCCTTGGGAGATTCCTGCGTTAAAATCACGCTACAATTGGCCTCAGGATAAAACAGCAATTAGATCTTGCGATCAAGTTATCTCTTACGAGCAACGTAGCAGAGATTGAACTAATATAGCTCTTATTATGTAATCAGTTGTCCTAAAATGGAAATGTCAAGTATTAACTGAGCTGTCAGAATAAAATTGGTTACTATTGAACTGCTAATATTTCTGCAGTACAATTTCTTGATCGTGATATTGGCTAAACACCGGAGATATTATTGGATTTTTAAATATATTTTTTTATTAAAGGTAATCAATTACAATGCTTCAAACAACTTTATATCAAATTAATTCAATTTGCATTAAGTAAAACACTAGTAATACTTATCTACTATTTTTTTAGAAATAATGATAGAGAAAGAATAGAACAGTTATAAATCATTAAGAGAGTGATTAAATAATAATTTGATTATATATAAGAAAGAAAAGAGAAACGAAAAAAAAAAAAAAAAAAAAAAAAAAAAAAAAAAAAAAAAAATATGTAACCACAATATGTATTATTAATAACACTACTACAAGTGATAGTATCAATAAAGACATATATGTTAATTCCAATATAAAAATGAATTATTCTCACCAAATCCCGCAGGGTGCACGCCGAGCTGTGTTGCCAAGAACAGCTACTTCTCTAAATACTGTATATATGGAGACCATATCTGTTCAAAAGAATTATACTTGTCCAATAGGACAAATCTAATTCTTTCCAGATGTAACGTCTCCATCATCTCTGTTGCCCACATTTTGGTTGTGGGGGATAATGTTCCCTTCCAAAATTTCAATATGATTTTTTTCCCAATTATCAAACAGTAATCAAAGAAATTTCTTTGATTTACTGTAAGTGATAGATGTAAATCCGGAATTCCAAATATTATTAGCTTTGGGTTAGGGTCCAATTTAACTTTGATGACTTCAGAAATAACTTTAAAAATTTCTGTCCAGTAATAATTCAATTTAGGACATGTAACGAAACTATGTATTAAATTTGCCTCTGCTTTCTTGCACTTATCACAAATAGCGGAGAGATTCGGAAAAATACTATTTAATTTAGTTTTCGAATAATGTAACCTATATAATACTTTAAATTGTATCAGTATATGTCTGGCGTTTAATGAACACCGGTGTATTCGTTGTAGACTTTCTTCCCAGTTTTCTTTTGTTATAGCCAATCCCATTTCATTTTCCCATGCTTGACGATATATTTCCGTTATTGGATTCTCCTTATCCAAAATGATGTTATATATATAGGCTATTAATTTTTCTGTATTTGGATATAAATTAAACAGTTCGTCTAACAATCCTGCTTCTTTATTTTTATAATCTTGTGTATTGGATTTAATATAATCTCTAATTTGTAAATACCTAAACAAATGTTGTGGAGACAATCCATAAATATCTTGTAACTCCTGGAATAAAAGAAATTTTCCTTTTCTATAAAGGTGTTCTATCCTTGTAATTCCTAAATCATCCCATTGTTTAAACCCCCCATCTAATATAGCAGGTTTAAACGATGGATTATTCATAATTGGTAATCTAAATGAGAGATTATCCAAATGTAGAGTCTTAACTATTTGTTTCCAAATACGTCTATTATTATATATTATTAGGTTGTCTTTATAATATTTTTTTTGTACTTCCGTTGGTGCAAAAATTATCGAACCTACATTGAAAGGTAGACAGTCTTCCTTTTCTATATTTAACCATGTCGGTTCATGATCCATATTTACCCACCAGAAATTCATATTCTTAATCTGAACAGCCCAAAAATAATATAAAAAGTTTGGAAGTGCTAATCCTCCATTTATCTTAGCTTTGGATTTTAGTTACGTTTAGTTTAGTTTAACGATGCAGGAAAGAAACGGGCCCACGAGACCATGACGACAATCGATCACGCGTTCGCACGAGTTCTATGTTATCCCATTTTCTCATCACACCCGGCATGATGGCGCAGCGGTAGAGTTGCTACCTTACAGCACCTACAGAGCCAGACAGAGCCAATTCCGACTAGGGGTGGAGACTGTAAAGAGTTTGTACGTTCTCCCCGTGACCTGCGTGGTTTTTCTCCAAGATCATCCGTTTCCTCTCACACTCCAAAGGCGTACAGGTTTGAAGAATGGTCTCGACCTGAAATGTCACCCACTCCTTCTCTCCAGACATGCTGCCTGTCCCGCTCAGTTGCTCCAGCATTTTGTATCTATCTTCAATGGAGAGAATGGATAGTAGATGTGGCAGTCTGAAGAAGAAACGTCTCCTATCTATTTCCTCCACAGACGCTGCCTGACCCACTGAGTTCCTACAGCAATTTATCTACTGTGATTGATTGGTATTTTATGCAAGTCCTCCTGAACAGTATTTGTTTTAAATTTGAGAAAAGTACACTAGCATTTGTCGTTTTCTTTGTTGCTTTTAGAAAGTCCTTTAGGAAAGGGCGGCATGATGGCTCAGCGGTAGAGTTGCTGCCTTACAGCGCCAGAGACCCGGGTTCGATCCTGACGACGAGTGCTTGTCTACACGCACGGAGTTTGCACGTTCTCCCCGTGACCTGCATGGTTTTCCTTCCAGACTCACAAACCTGTTCATCTTTGGAGAGTGTATGTTAATTAGCTTGGTATAAATTTATAAATTTGTCCCTAGTGTAGGACAGCATTAATATGCGGGGATCGCTGGTGGGTGCGGCTCAGTGGGCCGAAGGGCCTCTTTTCCTGCTGTATGCCTGAACTGAACTAAACTAAAAAGTCGGATCTGTTCGAAGCCTCATAAAGAGGTACGTTTTAATAAAATCTGTGTCAAATTTTAACCTGGGAATTAATCAGATTTATAACTAAACACTTGGGAAGCGGCAATTAATCAAAGCTTTTAAATTAACAAAAAAAATAATTAAATGCATTTACTTTGAATCCATTTAGAACTTTGATCTCCTTGTGTAAATATCATTGCTTATAATCAGGGAAATGCAATCATATTACATGAGCTCTAGATCTCTCAGGTATTGCTCAATTTTTAAATTTATTTCCAACCCTTTAATTATCTGTTAAAGGGCAGCCACGGTGGCGCAGCGGTAGAGTTGCTGACTTACAGCGCTTGCAGCACCGCTGACCCGGGTTCGATCCAGACTACGGGTGCTTGCGTCTACGGAGTTTGCACGTTCTCCCCGTGACCAGCGTGGGTTTTCTCCGAGATCTTCGGTTTCCTCCCACACTCCAAAGACGTACAGGTTTGAAGGTTAATTGGCTTAGTTTATGTGCAGATTGTTCTAAATGTGTGTGTGTAGGACAGTGTTAAATTGGACTGGACTGGGTGGGCCGAAGGGTCTATTTCCGTGCTGTGGGTGATGTTTCAGGTCGAGACCCCCCTTCTTCAGAAAAAGGGTTCACGACTTGACACAACACAGCATTTCTTCTCATCCAGAAATGCTGCCTGTCCCGCTGAGTTACTCCAGCTTTTTGTGTCTATGGTTTAAACACTTCCTACACATTCCAGGTGCACCAATGTTGAGAACGATATTCTTTACTCCGTATCTTCCCCTTAGCCCTACCTACTGTACTTGAGTTATACTTGATCACATTTATATTCAGTATTATCTCATTGGACTGGGTAGCATGCAAAACATCACAGTACCTCGCTGCACATGACGACAATAAATCTAAATCTAAACCTCATAGGCCTGTCCAATTTAGGCGATTTTGTAGGCGACTAGACTGTCACCACATGGTTGCCAGGATGTCACCTGCATGTTCGTGAGTAGTCTCCTCAGTTATCCGAAGAGTGGTAGCGTCTTTCTGGTCGCCGCTGGATTTTCAAACTGTTGAAAATTTTTCGGCGACAGTGGACAGACTGTGTAAGATGGCGGCGCCTCGCGACAGCGGCCTCTGCAGTCCGTCTGTCTTTATTTTCCTTCTTTTTGTCTGTTAAGTGGATGTCTTGGTTTTAGTTTTAATATTATTTTTAGCTGTGTATATGTGGGGGGGGGGGGGGTGGGAACTTTTTAATCTCTTTCCTGTACGGGGATCCGACTTTTTCCTTGTCGAGCCTCCGTTGTCGTTGGGCCTAACATCGGCGGCCTCCAACGGGAATCGACCTGGGGCTCCAGTCGCAGAGCCTGAGGACTCACCATCGCGGAGCTGGCTGACTTCGGAGTGCGGAGCGTTGTGGCGGCGCGCGGCTGCGACCCGACTTCAGAGGCACCGGCTGCAGGCCCTGTGGACGATAACATTGGAACTCGTGGGTCCCTGACCGCGAGCATGACGCCAATGAGCGTAGCTTGACGTAGGTGCTGTCGTAGGTTGTCTCCGGGCTAACGTAAGCTGTCACCAGGTGACGAGGTTGTGGCTGGTGCTAACTTTGGTGAATTCCATGGTCGTATTCGTCGGTAGTCGCCTAAACAAAAAATCGCCTAAGTGGGACAGGCCCATTAGTCCAGTCGCAGGTTTTTCGGCGACCTGCTGCGACTATGACAGTTGCCGGCAGTCGCCTAAAAATCACCTGAGTGAGGCAGGTCCATTAGTATTTTTAAGCGCAGTGAATCTCCGTGAATTCTACCTACCCGTTTGAAATGTCGACAAGTTAGCAGCAGATGTAGTATCTGCATTGAGATTTATGCATGGGTTGGGATGCCTTGAAACAGGAACATGCTGATGAATGAGATTTTCGACAGATTTGTAACACTGAAATCAAGGATCAATCTTGCCAACTGAAATTCGGTAAGCCTCCAGGGAGTAGACTATACTGGTTACCTGTCAGATCAGGACTGCAAAGTTGTATGTATGATGATATTAATTTTGTATCAAAGATATATAAAATAGAATCACAGATCCTTCAGTGCAGGAGGAGGCCATTGGGCCCAGTCTTTAGTCAGAGGGTGGTGAATCTGTGGAATTCTTTGCCACAGAAGGCTGTGGTGGCCAAGTCAGTGGATACATAGGTTCTTGATTAGTACGGATGTTAGAGGTTATGGGAAGAAGGCAGGAGAATGGGGTTAGGAGGGAGAGATAGATCAGCCATGATTGAATGGTGGAGTAGACTTGATGGGCCGAATGGCCTAATTCTACTCCTATCACTTGTGACCTTGTGATCAAGTATGTGCCAGTACTTCGAAGTCCCATTTCCCCCAATGGATTTCGACTTTAGAGATACAGCCCTTCGACCCACCGAGCCCACGCCAATCAGCGGTCACCCCACACACCAGGGATAATTTACAATTTACCGAAGCCAATTAACCTAAATACCTGCATGACATTAAGAGAGTGGGAGGAAGCTAGAGCGCCTGGATAAAACCCACGCAGTCACAGGGAGAACATACAAGCTGCATACAGACAGCACCCGTAGTCAGGATCAAACCCAGGTCTCTGGCGCTGTAAGGCAGCAACTCTACCACTGCGCCTCTGTGCCCCCTCATCTTTTCCTATGTCTCAGCATATTTATCTTAATTTTCAATACTTATTGAATTCCTTGTCAATCACACTTTCATGCCGCAGGTTCCAGACTGTTACTACAACATTCCATAAAAGGTTTTATGTAATGTCTTCGCTGCATCTTTCATGCCCTCTAGCCCTCGAATCTTCCACACACTGGGACAATTTCTCTCATGGAATCGGAGAGTCATTCGGCATTGAAGCAGGCCCTTCGGCCTTACGTACGCACACCGACAAAGACTTATCCACACCGTCTCTACCAGAATGGATAATGGAGGGGATGTATGGGGCATGGATATTGTTTCTTTCACACAAAATAAGTTTGGATAGAAATATGGACTGCACACTTTGCATTTTCTCAACCCAAAACGTCATCCTTCTCTCCAGCGATGCTGCCTGTCCCGCTGAGTTACTCCAGCACTCTGTTTCTATCATTGGGATAAACCAGCATCTGCAGTTCCTTGTTTCTACCACTTGTAATCACAGTAATTGGTTTCGATACACCCAGAAGGAATGGGTGAAGTTTTGGGTCGAGACCCTTCTTCGGACCCTTTAGTGTAGTTTAGTTTAGAGGTACAGCGTGGAAACAAGCCCTTCGGCCCACCGAAACCGCACCGACCAGTGATCCCCGCACATTAACACACATTAGGGCCAAGTTTACATTTATACCAAGCCAATTAACCTACAAACCTGAACGTCTTAGGGTAGGAGAACACTGCAGATCTCGGAGAAAACCCACACGATCACGGGGAGAACGTACAAACTCCGTACAGTCAGCACCCGCGTCAGTATCAAACCCGAATCTCTGGCACTGTAAGCGCTGTAAGGCAGCAACTCTACCGCTGTGCCACCGTGCCACCCTAAACAAGGTCTACCTGCTGCCAAGTTTCCAATAGGGATCACTATAGGTCACTATCTTGGTGATTTCCACCTGCATATGGAACCAGTGGGAAAGACGACTAAAGTCTGGTTTAAGTTTAGGTTTATGATTGTCAGGTGTACCCAGCTACAATGAAAAGATTTTGTTCGCATGCTATAGAATCAAATACAGTCAAGCAAAACTCAAGAACAAAAGGTAGAGTGAAGAGAAAGGAATGTAGGTCTCAGAAGTGCAGAATGTAGGTCTCATCATTGTAGTGTAGCAGTTCCAGAGAATGTCCATAATGGGGTAGTTGAGAATCCGGACTGTACCATAGCTTCTTGAAGGACAGTCTTTCTCTTCTTCTGCCTAAAGTAAGCCAGAGGTCTGGTAACGGAGGAGAAGGTGCTGTTCCAGAGTCTGGTGGTGTGTTGCTTTCTTTCATGGTTCTGTCCTTTCTGCTTGGCAGGAGCAGGGAGAAGAAGGAATGACTGGGGTGGGAAAGGTCTTTGATCACGTTAGCTGCTTTCCCGAGGCACTGTAATTGTTTGTTTTGTTTTTTTTGTGTTGGTATGTGTGTATATACTATACACACACACATACACACATATTAGTCTGAAGAAGGGTCTCTCCAGAGATGCTGCCTATCACAGTCCCTGCCTCAAAAAGGCTGCCAACATCATCAAAGACCCACACCATCCTGGTCACACTCTCATCTCTCCGTTGCCATTGGGAAGAAGGAACAGGAACAGCTTCTTGTCCATAGCCATCAGGCTATTACACACATCAAATAAGCTCTGAACAATAAGTCTATTATTATTATTGCACTATATCTGTTTATTTATAGTGTATATATGGTCTATGGCCTATAGACACACTGAACTTTTATCTTCCGTTTTGTATTATGTTTACATATTCTGTTGTGCTGCAGCAAGCAAGAATTTCATTGTCCTATCTGGGACACATAACAATAGAACTCTCTTGACTCATCATGACTGTCCCGCTGAATTACTCCAGCATTTTGTGTCTACCTTTGATTTAAACCAACATCTGCAGTTCTTTCCTACACATACACACATATATAGATACATTATGTATATATAGTTTCACACACACACACATATATATATATACATATATCCCTTGGAGCGCAGGAGGATGAGCGGTGATCTTATAGTGGTTTATAAAATCATGAGAGGAATAGATCGGGTAGATGCACAGTATCTTGCCCAGAGTAGGCGAATCGAGGATCAGAGGACATAGGTTTAAGGTGTTTAAGAAGGAACTGCAGATGCTGGGAAATCGAAGGTAGACAAAAGTGCTGGAGAAACTCAGCGGGTGCAGCAGCATCTATGGAGCGAAGGAAATAGGCAACGTTTCGGGCCAAAACACTCTCTGTCGTCTCCGTGCATTCCATTATCTAGGCCCCCATCCCCTCATCTTCACCATGCACGTCCAGGGGTCTGAAGAAGGGTTTCGGCCCGAAACGTTGCCTATTTCCTTCGCTCCACAGATGCTGCTGCACCCGCTGAGTTTCTCCAGCACTTTTGTCTACCTTAGTTTTAAGGTGAAGGGGAAAAGATTTAATAGGGATCTGAGAGGTACCATTTTCATAAAAGGGGTGGTGGGTGCATGGATCAGCTGCCAGAAGAGGTAGTTCAGGCAGGGGCTACCCCAAAGTTAAAAAAAACAGTTAGACTGGTACATGGATCGGACAGGTTTGGAGGGATATGGGCCAAACGCAGGCAGGTGGGACTGGTGTAGCCGGTGTGGGCAAGTTGGGCCAAAGGCCCCTTTCCCACACTGTATCACTCTATGACTCTCTGATTAACACTGAATTCAACCACGAATGACAAGTGGAAAAGATTCCCCATCTAACAGCTGCCTGTAGGTGCCGAGTGAAATTACTTTGAGCAGCAACAACTCAATTCCACCTGATCGCTAAAACAATTGACATCCAGCAGCTGTAACTATCTCATTAATTCATTGTACCAAACTCGTTGTTACAGTCGAAGGTAGAAGAGGTTCCGCCGAGCCGACTGAAGCAAATACACACACACGCGCACACAGGTGACATGCAATTATGTGCTGCAAATCTGTTAGGAGATCAAATTCACAGCCATTTCCCTGAAGAAGGCTCCCAACCCTAAAACATCACTTATCCATGTTCTCCGGTGATGCTGCCTGACCCGCTGAGTTACGGCAGCACTCTGTGGCCATTCAGTTTAGCTTAGAGACCCCCCGCTCCTCCGAGCCCACGCCGACCAACAATCACCCGAACACTAGTTCTATCCCACACACGAGGGACAATTTACCGAAGCCAATTAACCTACAAACCTGCACTCTTTTGTGACTTTGAGCTGCAAGTTTAACTGTGGGAGCAAACCAGAGCACCGGGAGAAAACCCATGCGATCATCAGGAGAACGTACAAACTCCCTACAGACTGCACCCGTAGTCAGGATGGAACCTGTGTCTCTGGTGCCAAAAGGCAGCATCTCTATCAGCAGCTGGAAATATCTCAGCTGCTCCAACCGTGCCACCCACACATCCTCTACATCTGACTATCATTCTCATAATGATCACAGTATTGACAAAGCAAATTTCAATAAATAGCCGAGATGTTCACCAACAAAAGCTCTGTGCATGACATACACATGATGTGGATAAGAGGGTGTAACTAAAACATTGCTGTCAAAAACTTCTTAAAAACCAGAAAAATAAATAAGGTTATTCCAATCCACCGAGCCCCCCCCCCCCCCCCCCCCCCAACCCTATGCAATTAACAGTCTTAAATTTAAGTTCAAATTTAAATAGTCCATCCCAGTATAGAATGTACAAAAACATGATTTAGATAACCATCATCTATCTTGTTTGCTTGTTTGCGTGCGTGGATGTGATATACCAAAACGCCGCCAAAACGGTACATGATAGCGCTACAATTTTTGGCCCACCTTACTCGCCATTGTTCTGGGATGTAAATTAAACAGGTTTCGTTTGGATTGGTGTTATATTTTACAAGTTATTGACATTTTAAACTTTACAAAAAACACTTTTCAAACAACTTATCCACTTTTAGGGAAGAGGGGGAGTGAGGGGGAATGGAGGAAGATAGGGGTAGGAAGAGGGATAGCGAGTTGTGTTCATATTGTAATGGAGGAGGGGAGGGGCACGAGGGAGGAGGGAGGAGGGGAGGAAGCAGAGGAGGGTTGGTGGAGGGTGGGGACTGGGAGGATAATGGAGGAGGGGAATAGGGGACTGAAGAGGGAGAGTGAGTTGTGTTCATATTGATATATTTTACAAGCTATTGCCATTTTGAACATTAAAAACGTCGCAGTTGCGCTCCCACTTGCCGGCCACGCCTGCACAGTTGGGGAGGGTTGCCATGACTCGCGTCACACCGGGGATCTCTGGCGTCACTACGGGAACCCATCAGCCGCGCCGCGCAGTTGGGGGCTATGGGTCAGTGGTCGAATATTGGGGGACAGGCCCAACGGGATCGCATCTGGTCTAGTACTTTTTAAAAGGCACATTCATCCATTTGAATACCAGCATAACGTCAGAGTCAGTCTCGTTCAGATTAGTTTAGAGATACAGCACAGAAACATGCCTTTCGGGCCAGCGATGCCCACACATTAAAACTATCCAACACACACTCGGGACAATTTTCATCTATACCAAGGAAACCGAGATATTGGAGAATATCCATGCAGGTCATGGGTGGGGGGGGGGGGGGGGGGATATACGTGCAAACTCCATACAGACAGCACCCGTAGTCAGGATCGAGCCCGGGTCTCTGGTGCTGTGAGACTGAGCGAAGGGTCTCGGCCCAAAACGTCACCCATTCCTTCTCTCCACAGACGCTGCCTGATCCACTGTATCACTCCAGCATTTTGTATCTATTTGCGAGCTCAGAAATGGCACGGTGTCACAGCGGGAGAGATAATGCCTCACTGTGCCAGAGGCCTGGGTTCGATCCTGACCACAGGTGCTGCCCGTACGGAGTTTGTACCCATTTCTGCACTGTATCTCTAAACTAAACTGCAATGCTCCAATGTTGTAAAATAATAAGAATACGGAAAATATCCCTCACTCTGATATTTTTCTCTTTGCACTGGTTGTGATCTTATGTAGTGCTTGATTGTACTCACATACAGTGTGGTCTGATTTAATTGAATATTACGCAAACAAAAGCTTTCACTATACCTTGGTAGTAAAGAAAACAAACTCAATGCTAGCATTTATTTCACGAGGGTTTGTATACAAAAACAATGATGTAATACTGAGGCTCTACAGGGAGCTCGGAAGGTCGCATTTGGAATATTGTAAGCAGTTTTGGGCATCATATCTAAGGAAGGATGTGCTGGCTCTGGAGAGGGTCCAGAGGAGGTTTACAAGAATGATCCCAGGAATGAGTGGGGTTTACTTATGAGGAGCGTTTGTCAGCTCTGGGCTTGTACTCGCTGGAGTTTAGACGAATGAGGGGGGACCTCATTGAAACATACAGAATAGTGAAAGGCTTGGATAGAGTGGATGTGGAGAGGATGTTTCCACTAGTGGGAGAGTCTAGGTCATAGCCTCAGAATTAAAGGAAGGAGATGAGGATAAATGTATTTAGTCAAAAGGTGGTGAATCTGTGGAATTCTTTGCGACAGTCAAGTCAGTGGATATTTTTAAGGTAGAGATAGATAGATTCTTGATTAGTAGTGTCAGAGTCTTGAACTTGAGGTTATGGGGAGAAGGCAGGAGAATGGGGTTAGGAGGGAGAGATAGATCAGCAATGATTGAATGGTGGAGTAGACCCGATGGGCCGAATGGCCTAATTCTATTCCTATCACCTATGGCCTTATGATCGTAAGACGAACTGATGTAAGGCAGTCGTGCACGTTTTTTAATTTTTACAACACAATAGGTTTGCTCAGCTATACCTAAATTTAGACACAAAGTGCTGGAGTGGCTCCGCGGGTCAGGCAGCATCTCTGGAGAACATGGAGAGGTGACATTTCGGGTCAGGACCCTTCTTCACACTCTTAAGACACAAAGTGCTGGAGTAGCTTAGCGGGTCAGGCGGCATCTCTGGAGAACATGGATAGGTGACCTTTTGGGTCGGGACCTTGCTCCCTGTTTCTACGAGCCAAATTTAGTTCAGATAACTGCTGTAGTGGACAGAAAACGCACACCCAAACTGGAAACTTTGGTAGACTTGAATAAGCATTCTAACATTACAGCTTTAACAGACACAGTAAGAATCACTGTATACTAGTGATTGTATTACAAAATGCAGTGTTTTGCATTTCTTAATCTTTATTATGCTCTTAACTTGGAAGCTAGACTTAAATACAATAGTAACTGGTAGGACTACACATTAATTCATTTCAGTGTGCCCTCAGCAATGAAGATCAGCCGTGTATTAATCGATTATCCATTTTAGTTTAGTTTAGTTTCGTTGAGCGATACAGCGTGGAAACAGGCTCTTCGGCTCACCGAGTCCGCCCCGGCCAGAGATTCCCGCACTTTAACACCATCCTACATATACCAGGGACAATTGTACAATCATACCAAGCCAAATAACCTATAAACCTGCGAGGGAGGAAACCGAAGATCTCCGAGAAAACCCACGCGGGTCACGGGGAGAATGTACAAACTCCGTACAGACAGCACCCGTAGTCGTGATTGAACCCGGGTCTCTGGCACTGTAAGCGCTGTAAGGCAGCAAGTCTACCGCTGCGCCACCGTGCCGCCCCATATTTGTTCTTCAACAAATGTGGTTGAGCCACCCGTGACTCACGCCGTCTTCACGCCGCTCGTTCTCTCCGCTCCCGTTACGTGGTGCCAGCCCGTTAGATAACAACTGGAAGTGCGGAGGATGCAACGGGAGCCTTGTCCACTATAACCCAAAATCCGCTGTGAAGAGGTCCGTTATTGTGAGGGTTTACTAAGTCTCTATGCATTATGTTCCTAAATTCTCAGAGCAGAATTAGGCCATTCGGCCCATCAGATGGATGGATTGATCAGCCATTCAATCGTGGCTGATCTATCTCTCTTTCTCAATCCCATTCTCCTGCCTTCTCCCCGTAACCACAGACACCCTTAATAATCAAGAATCTGTCCATCTCAACCTTGAAAATATCCATTGACTTTCTTGAAACATTATAATTTTGGCCAAATGCTAAAGCAATAATAATTTATTTGCGAATTTCTATTCTTCTTTATCAAATATTTCATAATCGTAGTTTGAATTCCTCAGATAACAATTCTAATAAAACAAATATGCCTGAGGAATTTTCTCTGCATGGACTGCTCCAGATATTAAACACAGATTTCAAACAATGATAATCACCTCATTGAAAGCAAAAGATCCAGGCAGTATCCAGCAGGTCAGACAGCATCCGTACAGAGAAAGAGATAACCTTTGAGAACAATGCCCTTTCATACATCATTAATAATTGAACCTTCCAGCAAGAGAGGAGACTATTCAGAGCATGACAAAGTCTGTGTTGGCTTTGGAAAGAACGGTGTCCAATTCCTCCCACTCATCTGCACTTTACCACTGACAGGCACACAACTTTTTTTAATACCACAGGGGGCGGCACGGTGGCGCAGCGGTAGAGTTGCTGCCTCACAGCGCTTACGGCGCCAGAGACCTGGGTTGGATCATGACTACGGGTGCTTGTCTGTGCGGAGTTTGTACGTTCTCCCCGTGACAGTGTTGGTTTTCTCCGGGTGACCCGGGTTTCCTCCCACAGTCCAAAGACGTACAGGTTGGTCGGTTAATTGGCTTGGGATAACTGTAAATTGTCCCTAGCGTGCGTAGGATAGTGCTAGTGTGCGGGGATCTCTGGTCAGTGTGGACTCGGTGGGCCGAAGGGCCTGTTGCCGCTTGGTATCTCAAAATTAAATGTGCACTATTTTCCTTTTTAGAAAATATCGAGACAGTCTACATGGATCGGACAAGTTTAGAGGGATATGTGTCAAACGCAGGCAGGTGGGACGAATGCAGATGGGACATGTTCGCTGGTGTGGGCAAGTTGGGCCGAAGACCCGGTTTCCAAGCTGTATGGCAATCCTGCCACAGTTAGAAATGTAGATATGGAGAAAATGGGAGCAGGAGTCGGCCATATAGTCCTTTGGACCAGCTTCACCGTTCACAGTGATTATTGTCAATCACCAATTCGCTGTTCCTGCCTTCTCCCTTTTATCCCTTGCTCCCTTTGGCATTAAGAAATAGTTTAGTTTAGAGATACAGCATGGAAACAGGCCCTTTTGCCCACCGGGTCCGTGTCAACCACAATCAACCCGTACACTCGTTCTATCCAACACACTTGGGACAATTCACACAAGCCAATTAACCTGTATGTTTCTGGAGTACGGGAGGAAACCGGAGCACCCGGAGGAAAACCCACGCGGTGACAGGGAGAACGTACTAACCCCGTACAGACAGCACCGGTGGTCAGGGTCGAACCCAGGTTTTTGGGGCAGTAAGGCAGCAGCTCTACCGCTGTGCCACCGTGCCGCGCCAGTCCCATTATCCTTTCCGGCAAAGCATTCAGAAAGCATCACAACTCTCTGCACAACAAATAAAAAACTGAACATTCGTCACTACCCCCACTATAATTTTGGATAATCCTGGAATGTTGGGATTGTCTGACACAGTTTTATGTTGCAACTGTGTGCACGCACTGCCTGCCAAGCTTAATTGACGATAAATACTATTTGTTGCTTTGTCGAAGTACCCTGTTATTCATTCTGCTCATTTGTAGCTTTGGGAAAACTGAAGTGTACATTGGACTAAGAAACAAGAATAATTGTTGGGATAGGCAGAGAAATTGATTTCAATAGAACTGGGACACAAGTTAACTGAGCATTCCATGTTTGTTAACATTTAGTTTAGTTTGAGCTTAGTTCAGAGATACAGCATGGAAAACAGGTCCTTCGGCCCACCGAGTCCGCACCGACCAGCAATCCCCGCACATTAACTCTACACCTACACACACAAGGGACAATTTTATGTTTTATACCAAGCTAATTAATCTACAAACCTGTTCGTCTTTGGGAGTTTGGGAGGAAACCGAGGATCTTGGAGAAAAGCGTTGTAGTCACGGGGAGAAAGTTAAACTCCGTACAGAGACCACCGTTAGTCAGGATCGAACCCGGATTTCTAGGGCTGCACCATCCCAACATAAAGAACAGGGAAAAGTACAGAATGCGCAGGAAGAAACCGCAGATGTTAGCCAACATCGAAGATAGACACAACATGCTGGAGTTAAGGCCCTGTCCCACTTGCGTGTCCTTGGCACGCAAATTACGCAACCTCGTCATCGCGTTGAGGCGCACGGGCATCGTGTGGCCGCGTGTGACGGTCCCACTGAGAAGCGTGGAGGGGTATGGAGTTGTAGACAATAGACAATATGTGCAGGAGTAGGCCATTCAGCCCTTGGAGCCAGCACCGCCATTGAATGTGATCATGGCTGATCATCCCCAATCAGTACCCCGTTCCTGCCTTCTCCCCATATCCCCTGACTCTGCTATCTTTAAGAGCCCTATCCAGCTCTCTCTTGAAAGCATCCAGAGAACCTGCCTACACCGCCCTCTGAGGCAGAGAATTCTACACACTCACAACTCTCTGTGAGAAAAAGTGTTTCCTCGTCTCCATTCTAAATGGCTTACCTCTTATTTTTAAACTGTGGCCTCTGGTTCTGGACTCCCCCAACATCGGGAACATGTTTCCTGCCTTCAGCATGTCCAAACCCTTAACAATCTTATATATTTCAATAAGGTCATTATGTTTCAATAAGTTCATTTTGAGATACAGCGTAGAAACTGGATCTTCAGCCCACCGAGTCCACGCCGACCACCGACCCCCTCACACTAACACTATCCGACACACACCAGGAACAATTTACAATTTTACCAAGTCAATTGGCCTACAAACCTGTACGTCTTTACAGTGTGGGTGGAAACCGCAACTCCCGGAGAAGACCCACGCATGTCACGGGGAGAACGTACACACAGCAGCCGTAATCAGGATGGAACCCGGGTCTCTGGGGCTGTGAGGCAGTAATTCTACCGCTGCGCCACCATGCCGCCATTTAACCATGCTGACGCTCCCAGTGAAGAATGTGAAGCAAACTTTAGTCTTCTTTAACTATTCTTAATAGCATGTGAAAAATCGCATTAATGTTTTACCTGCCATCTCGATTCTGCATCAAAAACCATAAAGATGAAAGATTTCTGCCAATCAAAATTTGTGATCTCAATGGTCTTATTAACTGAAAAATGTCTCCACCTATCTAATCAGCATTGCAAGCAGAGGAACTATTAATCAGATTTGCATGCATTTGGTAACAGGCATATCATTAGAAATTGTTTTGGAGCCACTGACTCTGAATTTTAACAATGGCCTTTCGATACTTTAATCAAGCAGCAGGGAAAGCATTAATTTGCTTCAACTTTTCACTGGCCGTTAAAGTGATGGTCCTCATTAAACCGTGCCATTCCACGAACCGTTGGAAGATCAACCAAACATATTTAAACAGCCCTGTCGCCAATTTCGGCTCTGAGAAAACCTCTAGATTTCAAAACGAAAATGCCGACTTCAGTGAATGAACGCTGTAATGATAAAGGAATAAGAAATGTAGAGAATGACTCTAATCAATTCCTCACCATTGAGCAAAACGAATGCAAGTTGTGCGATGAAGTTATTATGCTTGCTCTTGTATAGGAAGGAACTGCAGATGCTGGTTCACACCAAACAGAGGCATAAAATGCTGCAGTAACTCAGCGGGATGGGCAACAACTCTGGGAAGAAGGAAAGGGTGACGTTTCGGGATGAGCCTGAAGAAGGGACCCGACCCAAAACGTCACCCATTCCTTCCCTCCAGAAATACAGCCTGTCCTGCTGAGTTACTCTAGTATTTTGTGTCTATCTTATTTAGTTTAGAGATGCCGCGCGGAAACAGGCCCTTCGGCCATTGCGTCCACTGCGACCAGCGATCCCCGCACATTAACACTATCCTACACACGCACTAGGGACAAGTTACACTTACACCAAGCCAATTCACCTACAAACTTGTACGTCTTCAGAGTGCGGGGGGGAAACGGAAGATCTCGGAGAAAACCCACGCGGTCACGGGGCGAATGTACAAACTGCGTACAGACAAGCACCCATAGTCAGGATTGAACCCGGCTCTCCGGCGCTGCAAGCGATGTAAGGCAGCAACACCACCGCTGCTCCACCGTGCCGCCCCACCCTCCACTGACACTGCTGAATCTACATTTCCTGAATGCAACTGTCTTTTGATTTAAACGTATACAATTCCACAAAACATCTCGACTCAAACACCTTGTGGAAAAGACAAACAGATCAGGGCCAACAAAGCAATCTCAAGATATTGTAAAGTATAGGTTGCATAATTCACTTACTCCTCTTGGTATACATCTAGGCTTCACTGTTGCACCAAGCCAATAGTTTAGATCTGCAACCAAATAAGTAGTTCGGATCTGTAGAACGGAACGGCAAACACAACCCATAGATCCTCCAAATGAAAATAACAGATTAAAATGAGCGATTTCACCCTGAATGCCAAGGCTATTCTGCGGTGTTAAATTACAGTTCTTCGTCAGGGCCAGCCAGCCTGCAGGTAATACTGGATCGGGTTCCTGAAACAAGAGCAGCAGAGAGGATGCCTTTATTTCCCTCGTCTCCATGACAAGCATTTGCCCACAACAGGTGAACATCGGGGACAGCTTGCAAAGACAGCTTTGTTCAAGCAGCAAGCATTCAAAGCTGCAGAAATCTGATAACAACCACCACTATAGTTGCCAGGGTCATTCTAATTCCTTTGTAGAACAGTCCAGTCCAATACGGGCATCAGGGGTGAAGGCAGGAGAATGGGGTTAGGAGGGAGAGCTAGGTCAGCCATGATGGAATGTCGGAGTAGACTTGATGGGCTGAATGGCCTAATTCTGCTCCTACCACTTAAGACCTTAATAAAAGATTATCATATCATGACCTTATTAAAATGATCTCTGAACTCCTGCGTTTGTGAAGAAAAAAGGACTGCAAAGAACAATCGGTGCAGTGTACGTCAAACTGAATTGGGCGCAAAATGCTGGAGTAACTCCGCGGGACAGGCAGCATCTTGGAGAGAAGGAATGGGTGACGCTATTGGGTCGAGACCCTTCAGTCCGAAGATGGGTCTGGACCCGAAACATCATCCATTCTTTCTCTCCAGCGATGCTGCCTGTCCCGCTGAGTTACTCAAGCATGTTGTGTCTAACTTAGGTGCAAACCACCATCGGAGGTCCCTTCCTAAACAAAATATCGGTAGTTCTGTGCATCGCATAGAATGCTCGTTCAATTGCCATCGGCATCTTGGAAAAGTTATATTTATCTGTCGGCTTTAAATTTGCGATATTGTAAATATCGTCTACAGTTTTAACACACAGACACCAATGCATCCATATCGAGTAGTATTGCAATACAGTTTACTGCTGACACTATATCTGGCTGGCTAATACCTTGATCCAGGTCAATGCAACATTTTGTGTTATCAATTACTTACCAGTATCTGCTACATTTATAAAATAGGATTTTAATTTTAATACTTACGAGGACAAGGGCATCAAACTTCAGCACAATCCTTGTCTGGGCAAAGCCATTCCCACAGATAAGTAGTCAGTATTTAGGTTCCATCATATCCAGTGCTCTCTTTGTGCACAGGGTCCCAAAAATAACTATAAGCCTCTCTGTCTGCTGAAGAATCCCATTGAAATTGTTCCCAGTGATTAAATAACCAATTAGGTTATCTGAGCACTATTTCTTCTGCCCTCGGCCTGCAGCTCCATTTTGCAATCCAGGTTCTTATTGAACCATTGACAATTACTTTCCCAGACCTCGCTGCAGACGCTGACGAAGGTTATGAGGGATTAAGTGGACTCTGGCAAGCTTTCATACAAATTAACACTCGGTGCCAGAAGGTGCTGAATGCTGTTCTATCGGTAGCTACTGATTACCTGGCTGTCCTGGGCTTGCTCATTCCAGGAACGTTTTATGGTCATTTGCATTGTCCAATTTCCTTTCCGTCACGTATATCGTCCGATAATCCAGTGACTGGAATTGTTGACAATTTTAGCTGACACGACAGCAGTGATCTAATTAAGAGTATCTGAACACACAAGGTAAATCCAGGTAAGCCTTCGCCAGCATCAGGCCGTGAGGTGCAGCTTAAGAGACTAAACTTAATGCATTTCACGCTTTGCCTTGCTTTGGAAAGAACAATGTTGAAACACCCGAGAGGGGTATAATAGCGGTTTATCTTCAATGTAATCTAAAATGCAATTAGCAAATTAAATTAATCATCCGTTAGATATTCAGTATTACGTAACCATGCAAAAGGGCAAACGGAATCAAGGGATATGGGGAGAAAGCCACTGGCAACTAGAAGGATGAGTGGGCATCTTATAGAAACAGATAAAATTCTTAAGGGATTGGACAGGGTAGATGCAGGAAAACTGGTCCCGATGTTGGGGGAGTCCAGAACCAGGGCTCACAGTGTAAGAATAAGGGGTAGGTCATTTAGGATTGAGATGAAAAAACATTTTTACCCAGAGTTGTGAATCTGTGGACTTCTCTGTCACAGAAGGCTGTGGAGGCCAATTCACTGGATGTTTTTAAGAGAGAGTTAAGGGTCTGTCCCACGAGCATGCGACTCCATGCGGCAAGCACGACCTAAAGGGTCAGTCCCACCAGCATGCGCCTAATGTGGTCGCTTGAGCCGTACGGCCTCGCGGGGCCGGTCCCACTTCGATCGCCAGAGCCGTATGGAGTTGAGCGGCGCCGGTCCCGACATCGCGCGGGGCTCCGAAAAACTGACCGTGTTCAAAAATTCTGTGCAGCAACGGCCTGCCGGCCCGCAGCCGCCTCGACGCCATACGTCACGCGCGAACTTCCCGCGGACTTCGCTCGAACTTCATGTAACTCACTCGACCTCCGGGCGGCCCCCGCATCTGGTTTGGCCGCGCTTGCCGCATGCAGGCGCATGCTGGTGGGACAGGCCCTTAAGATTTAGCTCTTAGGGCTAATGCAATCAAGGGATAAGGGGAGAAAGCAGGGACAGGGTACTGATTTTGGATGATCAGCCATGATCATATCGAATGGCGGCGCTGGCTCGAAGGGCCGAATGGCCTGCTCCTGCACCTAGTTTCTAAAATGGTCGTGGTGCATTTCTAAAAGGAGGAATATTGCAGCAACACGTTTAGATCTTACTGTGTTAGCAGACATGTACAAATAAATCCATTGGTGATTGATGACAGACAGGAAAGGGTTGTAAGAAACTGATTATAGTTGCAACTGGGGGAGGTACACAGCGGGCGTGACAAAGCATCCATCTGTTCACTACGAGGGATTAAATTATATCCCATTGAGTTTCTGTACCAGCAAAGCCAACAGTAGCAAAGACATTAAGAAAAGGCCATCGTGTCAAGAGAGCGCATTTCTTTAAATGACAATTGGAACAAAATAAATCTAGTAGAAGCTGACTGAGAAGGTACATATTGTTGGACTTCTTAAAAAGCACAAGTTTTCAATACCCGTGTGGTCCCACAGAGAACTGAACGTTGTCAGTATACACGATTATAAATAATAGAGGTACTTCTAATGTTTGTGCTAAAAATTAATGTGGAATATTAATCAGCCAAGATTCTGAAAACTCATAAGCATGTCCACATTTCCAAGTTTCACAACATTCAAAGACACAAAAAAATTACAATTAAAACACAAAGTACATGTTCTATAACAACAGGATAAGCGCTCAACCGAGAAAGCCAAGCGCAAAGCCAAAGTACTATCTAAGCTGATTACACAAACTTATGCTAAGGGCAACAATTAAGTCCATATGCAATAATAAGCTACCTACATGTCAACAAACACATAACAACTAATCGTGCGGGTGCAAGTATACCATTGGGGTTATCAAGTGGGCACCTCCCTTCACTGGGTTAGTTTAGTTTGGAGATACAGCGCGGAAACGTCTGAAGAAGGGTCACGACCCGAAACGTCACGCATTCCTATCCGGAGATGCTGCCTGTCCCGATGAGTTACTCCAGCATTTTGTGCCTATCTACGCATAAGTATAATGCAGAGGTACTAATATTTGTGCTGAAAATGTATACGGATTATTAGTCAGTCAATTGTCCGTCTGGGAACTCATCAGCATGTTCCACATTTCCAAGTCTCACGGCATCCCAAGATCCTCATTTTATTCTGAAAAGAACTGCCATGCTGGAGATTGGAATCGCTTGGGGAAAAGACAGAAGTCACCTAATCAGGTCAGAAACTCAATTCAATTGCCTGTTCTGTAATTCGAAGGTGAGCGGTGGCTGATCAGTGAGACGTGACTGCAGATGCATTCAAAGCAATAATCCACTCATGGTAATTGGATGTGTCCAGGATGCTTGGTAAAGAAAAAATACAGCAAGAAATGCATCAAGTTTACATCGAACAGTGAAACAGAAGGGCATGCCCTTTAGGCCCACAATGTGCCGAATATGTTATCGAGACCAATCTGCCTGCACAAAAGACTGAAGAAGGGTCTCGACCCGAAACGTCACCCATTCCTTCGCTCCAGAGATGCTGCCTGTCCCGCTGTGTTACTCCAGCTTTTTGTGTCTGTTTCTTCCCAGCTGTTATCAGGCAAATGAACTGTCTTATCAGCAAATAGAGAGTGGTCCTGATCTACCTCATTGGAGATCCTCAACACTATCTTTCATCAGTCTTCAGTGGCGTTTACCTTGCACTAAACGTCATTCCCTTTATCCTGCATCTGTACACTGTGGATGGTCCGATTGTAATCATATATCGTCTTTCTGCTGACTGGATAGCACGCAACAAAGTTATTTTTACTGTACCTCTGTATACGTGACAATAATAAACCAAACTATAGTAGACACGGCCCTTCACTGCTGCCATTACGGGCGGGGAAGGGCAGTCCCTCTGAACAAAAACTGCTGATGTTAGAAATCAATAAACAAATAACAAAAAAAATCTGGAAATATTTAGCAGGCTTGGCTGCACCCATGGAAAGAGAAACCAAGTTTGTACGTCTAAAACAAAAAAATAATAACATGCTGATAATCCTCAGACTGTCAGGCTACATCTCTGGATAGAGAAACAGAGATCCATATGCAGGCAGGAACTGCAGATGCTGGTCCAAACCGAAGATAGACACAAAAAGCTGGTGTAACTCAGCGGGACAGGCAGCATCTCTGGAGAGAATGAATGGGTGACGTCTCGGGTCGAGACCCTTCTTCAGATTGGTTAGGGATAAGGGAAACGAGAGATATAGGCGGCGATGTGGAGAGATAAAGAACAAAGAATGAAAGATGTGCAAAAAAGTAACGATGATGAAAGAAACACGCCATTTGTTCGCTGTTGGGTGAAAACGAGAAGCTGGTGCGACTTGGGTGGGAGAGAGATAGAGAGGAGAGAGAGAGGGAATGCCGCGGCTACCTGAAGTGAGAGAAATCAATATTCATACCACTGGGCTGTGAGCTGCCCAAGCGAAATATGAGAAATGCTGTTCCCCCACGTCCCATACCATCTAACATTCTCTTTATCTCAGAGAAGCCAAGAAGTCAAACAGATGTTAACAACTGTTCTCTGCCTGACAGCTGTCCAATGCAGATCAGTCGAGATATGTCCAGGTTACTGCTGTCTACCTTGAGTGTTACAACCATGAGTGGCCAGACAGTGTATCTGCCTGCTTACCAATACAGCGGAGGTCCTCATTAAACCTAACAAGCAAGAATAGTGAGAACCTACTGTATTGTACTCCAAAAAACAATCATTCGTCACTCCACTCTGTGACTGGCTTCTTAAACCACTGTTGATCTCAAGCACAGCCTCATAAATATCAATTAAATAATTCATAATCAGTTCATAAGATTGTAAGTCATGGGAGCTGAATTAGACCCATCGAGTCTTCTCCGCCATTCAAGCCACGTATTTTTCCCTCTCAACTCCATTCTCCTGTCTTCTCCCCGTAACCTTTGATGCCCTTGCTAATCCAAGAACCAGTAAGTCTCTGGTTTAAAAATACCCAATGATTTGGCCTCCACAGCTGACTGAAGAATCTCTACAGGACAAGTGAGTGAAAGCATGTTCTCCTGAAATGCTATTTCTTATTGCGAAACATTATTGCTAAACATTAACATTACCAAGTCATTAAAATCTCACCCTGGGCCCACCTCCGACCAAAACCATATCTGGACCAGGCAAACAATGAAGAAGCAAGAACAGATCCAAGATTTCAGATTCAACTCACAACTGCTCCAAGCCTTTCCATCATCTACAAGTCACGAGAACCTTCTCTCAACCTTTCTTATCCATGTACATGTCCATGCCTTTTTAAATGCTGTTATAGTACCTGCCTCACCATCTCCAATGGCAGCTCGTTCCAATATACCCACCTCCCTCTGGGTGAAAAGGTTGCCCTTCAGGTTCCCAGTACATTTTCCCCTCCCACCTTAAACCACTGTGCTCCAGTTCTCGATTCCCCTATCCCGGGAAAAAATCATCCTATCTATTCCCTTCATGATTTTATACACTTCTAAAAAGATCACCTTCTCGCTCTTCAAGGAGTAACGTCCTAGCCTGCCCAACCTCTCTGGATAGCTCTGACCCTCAAGCCCTGGCAAACATCCTCGCTAATCTTCTTTGCATTCTTTCAAGATTCTATTTTTTCTTTGAGCAGGGTTGAGTAAACACAAGCAGTAAGGAAAATTGTTGTGGCTTGGATCTCAGAAATACGATGAAGGGAATAAGAACAAACAGGAGGTTTCTCGATTTTTGCTGGATTAGATTGGTGTGTGTTGCACCTCAGACTATCCTTGATCGGATTTTGCTGGCTTTATCTTGCTCGATTGTAATCATGTGTTGTCTTTCCGCTGACCGGTGAAGAAGCAGCAAAAGCTTTTCACTGTACATCGGTACACATGACAATAAACTTAACTGAACTGAACCTTGTGCCCAGTGGGATGGAGGTGGTTGGTGCACTTTCCAGGGGGCAATAAGTGGGATTGGGTAACAGTATTTGGGCAGGTTTGTGAATTAAGATGAATGTGCAACAGAAAGTTGAAAGCTAATATTTATTTCAAGAGGGCTCAAATCCAAAACAGGAATGTAAATGCTGAGGCTCGATAAGGTGCGGGTCAAGGGGTATTTGGTGTACTGTGAGCAATTTTGGGCCCCATATCTCAGGAAGGATGTGCTTGCCCTGGAGAGGGACCAGAGGAGGCTTGCAAGGATGATCCCAGGAATGAGTGGGTTAACATATGATGAGCGTTTGCCGGCACTGGGCCTGTACTCGCTGGAGTTTCGAAGAATGAGGGGGACCTCATTGAAATGGACCGAATAGTGAAAGGCTTGGATAGAGTAAGTGTGGAGAGGATGTTTGCACTCGCAGGAGAGTCTAGGGTTAGAGGTCAGAGCATCAGAATTAAAGGACTGTCCTTTAGGAAGGAGATGGGGAGGAATTTCTTTAGTCAGACAGTGGTGAATCTGTGGAATTCTTTGCCACAGAAGGCTGTGGAGGCCAAGTCAATGGATGTCTTTAACGCAGAGAGATAGATTCGTGATTAGTACAGGTGCAAAGGGTTATGGAGAGAAGGCAGGAGAATGGGGTTAGGAGAGGGAGATAGATCAGCCATGATTGAAAGGCGGAGTAGACTTGATGGGCCGAATCGCCTAATTCCGCTCCTATCACTTATGAAAGGAGAACCCAAACACATGGGTGGGTAAACCCAATACCTGCTGTGAAATGAAACGGCTCAAAGTCTCTTAAGTGCTTTGAGCAAAATCGGGAAAATCAATTATTAGGTTACCTTTACGGTACTTAAAAGTACAAGAAGCTTGAAGGCTTCTCAGTGGGAACGAATGCAATCAGCTGAAGTACAGGCAGCCCTGGGCAGGGGGGAAATGAGCTCACCATCAGTGTTGGGATGAGCAGTGTTGTATCTGTATCATAGGAATGAAGTCTGAATGCCAATTCTAAAAACTGATGCGCAGAATCGCATGGAAATTGGATGGAAATAGACGCAATCCTCGTGACGTTCAACCCAAGCAGCGCTCAAAACACATGGAGTACGATTCAAAACTTTGCAGTTGAGTTTAGTTTATCCTCAAGTGTACCGAGGTACAGTGAAAAGTCTAAACTAAAAGACTATTAAATGCCGCTCTCCTATCTGCCATCATCGGCTCTGACCTTCCTTCCATCGAGGGGATCTATCGCAGTCGCTGCCTCAAAAAGGCTGGCAGTATCATCAAGGACCCACACCATCCTGGCCACACACTCATCTCCCTGCTACCTTCAGGTAATGGCACAGGAGCCTGAAGACTGCAACAACCAGGTTCAGGAATAGCTACTTCCCCACAGCCATCAGGGTTCCACACCAGCAGGGTTCCACACCAGCAACCCTGGCAATGCGTTCCAGGCCCCCACCACGCATTAACAAGGGTGCTGGTGGAGGCAGATACGACAGTGCCATTTATGAGGCTTTACATAGCTTTTATTTCGAGATACAGTGTGGAAACAGGGCCCTTTGGTCCGCCGAGTCCGCGTCGACCAGTGATCACCCGTACACTAGTTCTATGTTATCCCAGTTTCTGCATCCTACACACCAGGGGCAACTTACAGAAGCCAATTGACCTACAAATCTGCGCGTCTTTGGATTGTGGGAGGATACCGGAGCACCTGGAGAAAACCCACGCGCCACAGAGGGAACGCACAAACTCAGTACAGACACATGGAAGTGCATGGAATAGACATATACATGTCATGCACGGGCAGGTGAGGTCAGTTTAGCAAATGTAGCACAGACACTGCGGGCCGAAGGGCCCGTTTCTGTGCTGTACTGTTCTAACTGTGAAAGCTGCAGAGATGCCAACAAACTAAAATGCAGAAGGACACCTTCCCCACCGACAGGTCCCTGCACACATGTGCTTGTTCACCAAGCATGCTAGAAAAAGCTCTGAATGAGTGCAAGGAATGTTGTGAATCCAATTGGATTGAAAGGCCATAGAAACATATAAAACATTTGCAGGAGTAAGCCATTGGCCCCTTCGAGCCAGCACCGCCATTCAATATGATCATGGCTGGTCATCCAAAATCAGTCCCCCCCTTCCTGCTTCCCCCCCCCCCATATCTCCTGATTCCTTTCGCCGCAAGAGCTCAAGGGCCTGTCCCACTTAGGCGATTTTTCGGCAGACTGCCGGCGACTGTCAAGTTCGTGGCACTCGCCTGAAAAACCGGGAACTGGAACGGCGACTGTCAGAATGGAACACACATACACATCGCAAAGGCGGGGGCCAGTGAAAGTGGGGGAGCGCTGTCTGAAATTCACACCGTGCAAAGCCAAGGTGATACAGACACACACCGCGATGAACAGGAAGGTTAAGACGGCTAGCACAGTGTACAATAAGCCCTTTAAAGGAGGGGGGAGGGGAGAACGGGGGAGAAGGAGTGGAGACACTTTTAAGAAGCCAGAAAACTTTTAATAAGCCAGTGATACACAGCTGTGAAGTTCGGCGGGCATTTAAAATTACCGGTCGGTTTTCCTTGGTTCTGAAAACTCGTGCTTACGTTTTTTTCTCTCTAATGAGCCAATAAAAATGCCCGGTCAGCAAAGGTGATTAACTAAAACTACCTAAGGCTACCTCGACTACCTACAACTGCATGGCGACCCCACTACAACTGCACCTACGACTACAAGATTAGCGATTTTCTCCATGGCGAACAATTTTTGGTCGCAGAAAATTTTCCAACATGTTGAAAATTTTGTGGCGACCATACTGAGGCCGCGACTAGTTCCCAGCAGTGACGTGCGGTGAGGTGAATGGCTGGGGAGACACTGGCTTCTACCCCATCCTAGCTTAGTTGCGTGTGTGTGTTCGTTGTCTGTGCATGATGTGTCTGGGAGGAAAGGAGAGAAGGGAGGGAGGGAGAGAAAGGAGGAAGGAGGGAAGGGATGGAAGTAGAGAAAGAAGGGAGGGAGGGAAGGAGAGAAAGAAGGGAGGGAAGGAGAGAAGGGAAGAGAGAGGAAGGAGGGAGGGAAGGAGAGAAGGGAGGAGGAAGAAGGGAAGGGAGAGAGGGAAGGGAAGGAGAGAAGAGAGGGAGAGGGCTGGCAGCGGGAGTGGATGCCGGGTTCCCGAGCCGAGAGTAGATTACTCCAGCGGGGGGCCAATTGGGAGCTCTCAGCGTCCCAGAGCCTCCGAATCGGCCGCTACAAATCAACGAATCAACCTACCAGTCTGCGCCGCCACTGCTGAAGCTAGCTAACGTGGAGGGAGAGAGAGGCAGCGTCAATTATGTGAGCTGCTCAAGACACGCCCCTTGTGAGGCAGATATGATCGCTGCCTCCCCTGCTGCTTTTTCATTGCAGTTTTATGAAGAGACCAGCGAGCCTAAATTTAATATATTTATACGTGAAATAAGCTACCTGGATTATAGAAGGTAAGGAAATGTAATGAAGGGATGTTACATTGGTGACATACATAGAGATAGTAACAGGCACACGCTTATTGCCTGCGCTCCATGCAGTTTCTGTGGGGTTGCGCAATCAGAGGGGAGGCTCAGCTCGTCGCTGCCTCACCTCTCATCTCTCCCTGCATTTACAGCGGAGCTGCGAAAATTTGACGATTTTGACTATAAAAAATGATTAGATTCATATAGAAATTACACATAACACAGAGCAGTGGAAAAATCTTTATATTTATTTTATTATTATTTTTCTTTACTTTTCTTAACAGCTATTTTCATTGGGAGTATGACTCTGCCTCCCCTGACCTCACGTCCCTGGTTCCCAGAATGCGGGAACTCCTCGCGACCATGAAGGAGACTCACCAGAGACCACCAGCGAACATGTGGCAACCATGTGGCAATCATGAGGCGAGCGCAGAGTCTTCTGCACTCGCCTAAAAAGTCGCCTAAGTGGGACAGGCCCTTAAATCTTGCCCCCAACTCTTGCTTGAAAACATCCAGTGAATTGGCCCCCACTTCCTTCCATGGCAGAGAATTCCACAGATTCACAACTCTCTGGGTGAATACTTTTTTCCTCATCTCAGTCCAAAATGGCCTGCCACTTATTCTTAAACTGTGACCCCTGGTTCTGGACATCCCCCAACATGGGGACCATTTTCCCTGCATCTAGCCTGTCCCATCGTTTAAGAATTTTATGTTTCTACAAGATATCCTCTCATCCTTCTGAATTCCAGTGAATTTGCCAGAAAAACTGGAGAGTCAACAAAAGGAAGTCGTGAAAATTAATTTGCTTGCCAACCGCACGACATATATGGACATTTTAGTGTTGACAAATGTTCTCATTGTGAGGAGAGAACGTTAACAAGAGCCGAGCTGTTAGCACACGATTGGCTAATTAATAATTCACATCAATGGGGGAAAAAAAAATCCAATTTTTTTTTTGCTAAATTCCTAGAAGCCTGTGTGCCAAGTAAGAAGTCTTGAAGCCAGCTTGGAGAGCAATGGCTTGGAAGGGTTCCTAGTAAAATGATGCCAAGTCATTCAAACTGAATGGCTGAGCACTCCAATCATGCCATCAGCTACAGTTGTCAATGTTAGAGAGGAATGTAGTCAGGCAGTGTGGAAACAGGCCCTTCGGCCCAACTTGCCCACACCGACCAACATGTCCCATCTCCACTAGTCCCACTTGCCCTGCGTTTACCCCATTTACCTCCAAGCCGGTCATATCCATTTTCACACAGAGTTGTGAATCTGTGGAATTCTCTGCCACGGAAGGCAGTGGAGGCCAACTGGATGCATTCAAGAGAGAGTTAGATAGACCCCTTGGGGCCAATGGAATCAAGGGATATTGGGGAGAAAGCAGGAACGTGGTACTGATTTGGGATGATCAGCCATGATCTTATTGAATGGCGGTGCTGGCTCGAAGGGCCGAATGGGCAACTCTTGCACCTATTTTCTATGTTTCTATCTTGCTACCCGTCTAATTGCTTCTTAAATGTTGCGGTGGTCCCTGCCTCAACTACCTCCTCTGGCATCTCATTCGATACACCCCCCCCCCCCCCCTACCATTTGTGTGAAAAGGTTACCTCTCAGATTCCGATAAAATCTTTCCCACCTCATCTTAAACCTGTGCCCTCTGTTTCCTGATGCCCCTACTCTTGGCAAGAGACTCTGAGCATCTACCCGATCTATTCCACTCATTTTCTATGCAAGAGTATCCTTATTCTCTGGATGCAGGTACTGATTTCCTTACCTGCATTGCTAAATAGTCTACTGCATGACTTTAAGTGTTAATAGTCAATTGCAGGTATAGGGAGAGTGTCATGGACCGGGTATTGAACGTCAAGTTTACTGTCTACAAGCCCGAGCTTTACTATATTTAATTTTGTGTTCAATTATTACTGGCACCAACTTTTATTTACTTCCAAAAATGTTTTTATTCTTTTTACTTTGAAGTAAAGAAAGTCTAAGAAATCTTTTGTTTTTTAGTTCCTTCCGCAACCTGAGAAGCCCAAGGCATCTCACAACTCAAGAAGTATTTCTGAAGTATCATATTTTAGTTTAGTTTAGTGATACTGCATGAAAACAGGCCCTTCGCGTCCATGCCGGCCACCGACCTCCACATAAACACTATCCTGAACACACACTAGGAATAATTTACAATGTTACCAAGCCAATCGGCATACAAACCTGTACGTCCTTAGCGTGTGGGAGGTAACCGGTGCACTCGGAGAAAACCCACGCAGGTCACGGGGAGAACGTACAAACTCCATGCAGATAGCACCCGTAGTCGGGATCAAACCCGGGTCTCCGGTGCTGCCAGGCAGCAACTCTACCGCTGCGCCACCTTGTTGTATCTGTTGTAACTTGGGGAAAATCTGCAGCCAATTTGCACATTGCTAGCTTCCACAAATATCAGTACGTTAATGGACAGGTTATCTGTTTTATTGATGTGGGCTGAGAGTTAAACTTTGCACAGGGGAATACCACAGCTCTTCTATCAAACTGAAGATAGACACAGAATGCTGGATTAGCTCAGCGGGACAAGCAGCATCTCAGGAGAGAAGGAATTTCGGGTTGAGACCCTTCTTCAGACAGTCAGGGGAGAGGAAGACGGAGAGACATGGAAGGGTAAGGTGTGAGCAGGGAGAGAGGGTGTTGCAGAACTCTCATCAGAGAGAGGAGGAGAACTTCATCAGAGTCGGCATACCTTGAGATTTTCACAGTGTAGCAGACGCAAAGTGTAGAAAAAACTAAAACTACATAGACTTGGGGACATTGGTTTTTTGTCTTTGTTCTGAATTTTGGACTGAAAATTAAATACTGAAAAAACATGACCTCCATGTTAAAGCATAGCTTTCCCAACAACATTCATGCTCTTGAACACAACAAACACCAACTGAACTATGAACTGTTTTTGTTGCACTCAGCACTTTGGGCTTTTTTTTACCACTAATATTAGTGTTCTTAAGTTCTTAAGCTTTTTTGGTTTATAATTGTATCTATGAGTACTGAGTTTACAGACCTTTCATGCTGCTGCAAGAAAGAATATCATTGTGTAGGAAGGAACTGCAGATGCTGGTTTAAACTGAAGATGGACACAAAATGCTGGAGTAACTCAGCGGGACAGGCAGCATCTCTGGAGAGAAGGAATGGGTCGACTTACCAACTTTTATATCTCCACTGAAAAGGCATTTGAGGCAATGCATTCCCGAAGTCCAACATTGGAGAGCCGACTTACTGCAAGTCTAGACTTTGGACAGTGGTATTTAAATATATAATCTCTGATTCATAAACAAGAGGCCAACTATGGAGGTTTAGGATCAAATTATAATTAAAACACAAAGTACTTGTGCTATTTATTCTATGTAATGTTTTGTCTTTTATCTGGACCTCAAGTCTGTTATAAAAAGTAAGTAAGTATAACCCAGGATAGGCACTCAACTAAGAAAACCAAGCCCAAAGCCAAAGTACTATCTAAACTGATTATACCAACTTATGCTAAGGACAATAAACAAAAAGCTTTTCACTGTACCTCCGTACGCGTGATAATAAACTTGAATTAAAACTATTCCTGAACATTTTCCGGGCACAATGTCTTTCTTGAGTGTGTTCAGGCTCACTTCTTCCTGTCGGAATGCAAGCTCACAACTCGTGCCTGCGAGTTAATACTCCATTAGTAAAGGGCCTGTCCCACCAGCATGCGATTGCACGCGGCTAGCACGACCAAACGTGGTCGCTTGAGGCGTACGGCCTCGCGGGGCCGGTCCCACTTCGATTGGCGGAGGCGTATGGAGTTGTGCGGGGCTCGAAATATCTTGCACTGTAAGAAAATCCCGCTCGCCAACGGCCTGTCGGCCAGCAGGCGCATTGAGGGCGTACGCAGTGTCTTGACGAGTGTAGGCAGCGTCTTGACGTCGTACGCTAGTGCGTGGTGTTGCATGATGACGTCACCGCCCGGCGTGCCGATGCGTGATGACGTCACCGCCCGACGCTGTGCGACGTCCAAATTCAGTCAGCCCGCCTCCTGCCCAGCTGATTGGTGAGTATGATGTCGGGACCAGCCCCACACAACACTATACGCCTCCGCGGTTCGAATTGGGACCGGCCCCGCGCTGCCGTACGACTCAAGTTACCACGTTTGGTCGCGCTAGACGCATGCAATCGCATGCTGGTGAGACAGGCCCTTAAAGCAACATACACTGTTGAAGGCATTTTACTCTGCCTATGATATTCACTTCCATTGACTGCAGTGGAATGCGATTTCATTGTGAGAGTACAATACACAGCAGTTAACCTGTAACACAGTTTAGTTTAGAGACACAGTGCAGAAACAGGCCCTTCGGCCCACCAAGTCCGCACTGACCAGCCATGATCACATTGAGTGGCGGTGCTGGCGGATAGGGCCATATGGCCTACTCCTGCACCTATTTTCTATTGACCAGCGATCCCCGCACATTAACACTATCCTGCACACTCTAGGGACAATTTTACATTTTTTTTAATAGACCAAGCCAAATAACCTACAAACCTGTACGTCTTTGGAGTGTGGGAGGAAACCGAAGATCTCAGTGAAAACCCATGCAGGTCACGGGGGAACGTGCAGACAGCACCTGTAGTCGGGATCGAACCTGGGACCCTGGCGGTGTGAGGCAGCAAGCTCTACCGCTGCGCCACCAATGCCACTTGACTGAGATGATCATCCAGGCAAATTTCTTTCTTCACTGATTGAATTAATTAATCTGCACCAAAAGCTTTAGGTCCTGCTGTCTGGACAGGATCATCCACACATCGCAACCACCCCTGAAAAAAAACTTGTTGTCAGTTGAAAAGGAAGAGGTGATCGATGGGACAGGCAGCATTTCTGGATAGAAGGAGTGGGTGACGTTTCGGGTCCAGACCCTTCTTCAGACTGACTTAAATGACTGAGTTACTCCAGCATTTTGTGTCTACCTTCGGTGTAGACCAGCACCTACACAGGAGGTTTCCTTTTACAGTTCAGAGGAAGTCCGAAGCAGGGTCCCGACCCCAAAAGTCACCTTTCCATGTTCTTTAGAGATGTTGCTTGACCCGCTGAGTCACCTCAGTACTTTGGCTTTTCTTATATCTGATTTATTTCTGTGTTGTTCTCCATGTGGGCCAGCCAGTTGATTTCTCCCCTCAAGCATCTTATTATCGTGATAATAATTCAGGGAGCCCCCTTTTAACAACTAATCAAGTCAAGTCACTTTTATTTCTATAGCACATTTAAAAACAACTCTCGTTGGCCAAAGTGCTTTACATTGGTGGAGGTACTAACTGCCTCGACCGCGGGATAGAAACATAGAAACATAGAAATTAGGTGCAGGAGTAGGCCATTCGGCCCTTCGAGCCTGCACCGCCATTCAATATGATCATGGCTGATCATCCAACTCAGTATCCCGTACCTGCCTTCTCTCCATACCCTCTGATCCCCTTAGCCACAAGGGCCACATCTAACTCCCTCTTAAATATAGCCAATGAACTGGCCTCAACTACCCTCTGTGGCAGGGAGTTCCAGAGATTCACCACTCTCTGTGTGAAAAAAGTTCTTCTCATCTCGGTTTTAAAGGATTTCCCCCTTATCCTTAAGCTGTGACCCCTTGTCCTGGACTTCCCCAACATCGGGAGCAATCTTCCTGCATCTAGCCTGTCCAACCCCTTAAGAATTTTGTAAGTTTCTATAAGATCCCCTCTCAATCTCCTAAATTCTAGAGAGTATAAACCAAGTCTATCCAGTCCTGACATCCCAGGAATCAGTCTGGTGAACCTTCTCTGCACTCCCTCTATGGCAATAATGTCCTTCCTCAGATTTGGAGACCAAAACTGTACGCAATACTCCAGGTGTGGTCTCACCAAGACCCTGTACAACTGCAGTAGAACCTCCCTGCTCCTATACTCAAATCCTTTTGCTATTAAAGCTAACATACCATTCGCTTTCTTCACTGCCTGCTGCACCTGCATGCCCACTTTCAATGACTGGTGTACCATGACACCCAGGTCTCGCTGCATCTCCCCTTTTCCTAGTCGGCCACCATTTAGATAATAGTCTGCTTTCCTGTTTTTGCCACCAAAATGGATAACCTCACATTTATCCACATTTATCCACATTATACTGAATATACTGAATATACATTATACTGAAATCAGTAGATGTTCAGTAACCCCAAGTCGGCCGATCTGAGGCACCTGGAGGTGGTGTGGTGGGTAAGCAGACTTTTGATGTAGGTGGGGGCAAGCCCGTTAAGGGCTTTGTAGACATAAAGAAGGATCTTGAAATGTATTCTGAACCGCACATGGAGCCAGTGGAGAGAGGCCAGAATCGGGGTGATGTGGTCCCTTTTTCGGGTGCCCGTCAGGAGTCTCGCTGCGGCCGGCGTACACGAAGTGTACACGGAGAATAAAAGGCACCAAGTGCTGGAGTAACAAGAGGCTGGCGCGACTTGGGTGGGGGAGGGATAGAGAGAGAGGGAATGCAGTGGTTACTTGAAGTTAGAGAAATCAATATTCATACCACTGGGCTGTCCGCGGATCTGGAGATGCGTGTTTCCGCATTTCTATACCTTTAATCTATGCTTCTGCACAGACCAAAACTAAACTAAGTCCTTCCTTGCTTTGGTGAGGTTTAACGATTAAACACCAGGAATTGTCCATGCAATGCATGTGTAAGTCAGACGAGCTGGAGCACGGAACGAGCCAGATTTTAAAAGTAATTAGGCAAACATTAGCAATTGTTTCATCATTATTGCACAAATTTACCATTATATCACCGAGCAACTACTTCCTGCTGAGAGTAAATTTGCAATGATGATAAAGACGGGCAAGATGTGCGCTCTGATAAAACTACTCAGCTATGAAGCACAAATAACACACGCACTAAAAATAACACACGGGCTCATTTCTGCAAAGTTATGTATGCTTTCTTGGTCGTTAACTCTCAACGGTCCCATTTTACCTGGCATATGCATTTTTCACAGGTTTTCACATGCACAGCTGAATAGCTAATGGAGTAGCCCTGTAACCGTGTCAGTTTATGGTCATTTAAGTGGCTTGAGGAGAGATTGAGTTTACAAGGAACTGGTTGACAATTCAAAATGAGCAAGGCATGGAGGGAGTCTTGTCCACTCAATTAAATTGCCATTTTTTTTATACACTTGAGGTGGCACAGCGGTAGAGTTGCTGACTCACAGCGCCAGGGACCCGGGTTCGATCCTGACTACGGTTGTTTGTCTGTAAGGAGTTTGTACGTTCTCTCCGTTACCTGCGTGGGTTTTCTCCGGGAGCTCCGGTTTCCTCCCACACTCCAACGACTAACAAGTTTGTAGGTTGATTGGCTTAGTGTAAATGTAAGTTGTCCCCAGTGTGTGTTGGATAGTGTGAGCGCGCGTATATCGCTGGTCGGTGCAGACTCAGTGGGCCGAAGGGCCTGTTCCCGCGCTGTATCTCTAAACTAAACCATATTAAAAACTAAAATATTTAAAGGTGAGAGCAGAAGATGTTGACGCTAGTTTTAATTTTAAATAATTGCATATGGATCAAGAAATTTCTGCCAAACCTAAGCTTTTCAACGTCAAATTTACCACGGTAAAAGTTCAAAAGGCATTATTAAATGTTGCATTATCAAACAACATTTTTGCACTAAGCCACGTAAAAGAATGAGTGGTAGCAAAGGCCACATGATAATAGTGAAAGGCCTGAAGAGAGTGGATGTGGAGAGGATGTTTCCACTAGTGGGAGAGTCTAGGACTAGAGGCCACAGCCTCAGAATTATAGGACGTCCCTTTAGGAAGGAGATGAGGAGGAGTTTCATTAATCAGAGGGCGGTGAATCTGTGGGATTCATTGACGCAGATGGCAGTGGAGGCCAAGTCAATGGATATCTTTAAAGCAGAGATAGATAGATTCTTGATTAGTACAGGTGTCAAGAGTTATAGGGAGAAGGCAGGAGAATGGAGTTTGGAGGGAGAGGTAGATCAGCTATGATTGAATGGCAGAGTAGACTTGATTGATCGAGAGTGGCCTAATTCTGCTCCTAGAACTTATGAACATAATAGGCAGTGCCTGGCAATTTGAATCCAGGGGGCTTGTACAAGAACGATAAAAGAAAAATCCCTCAACTAATTTACAACAGTATAGATCAGGAGATCAGTTGTCATCTTATTAAAACTCATGACTAAGACCCACAAATTCTGCATTAATTAAATATCAATCTCATTACAACTGTTTTGCAACATGAAGTTCTCCTCCTCTCCCTGACGAGAATTCTCAACATCCTCTCTTGCTGCTACATCATCGTCTATATCTCTCCTTTCCCTTTTCCCTGACTAGTCTGAAGAAGGGTCTTGACCCAGACACATCACCCATTCCTTCTCTCCAGAGATGCTGCCTGCGGGGTCCTGCTGAGTTACTCCAGCTTTGTGTCTAGCAATGAACTCCTGATCACCTTGTAATAAAGAAGTAACTTGCGTCTCCATTATTTATATCAATGACCAACTAAAACCACGGACAAAATGCACAGCTAAAACTTTCGGGCATCGATCCAAAATATGAAGTCCACTTTTTTTCTCGAGTAAAATTTTAGATACCAACTGAGGATACAAATAAATTATTTAAAACGTCGCAAGTAAATGGGCGCAACGGTAGAGTTGCTGCCTTACAGCGTCAGTGACCCCAGTTCGATCCTGACTACGGATGCTGTCTGTACGGTGTTTGTGCGTTCTCCCCGTGACCTGCGCGGGTTTTCTCCGGTAGCCTCCCACACTCCAAAGACATATAGGTTTGTAGGCTAATTGGCTTGGTAAAATTGTAGATTGACACTAGTGTCTGTGGGATATTATTAGTGTGCGGGGAACGCTGGTCAGCGCAGAGTCGGTGGGCCGGGAGCCTGTTTCCGCACTGTATCTCTAAAACTAAAATGATAATTTTTTACTAATAAATTCAGGAAGTCTTTTTAAATGCTTTTGTTTTGAGCCCCTTCCAATGCTTGGACATTGACTTTTTGTGAATCAAAGGCAAATATCAGTAAGTATTATGCACAGTTTTTGTGCAGCTAACAATAAACAAATGGCAATATGTATCTTTCTTATGCTCCCATTACATCAATTGCTATTTCACGACATTACTCGAATTGCTCATTTCAATAGTTCGTTCAAGAGAAACATGCACAGAGTACTTTCAGTTTTTGGAAAAATGACTGCAGGGAATGGAAGGATATCGATTACATGCAGGAAAAGGTTAGTTTAACTTGGATAGACACAAAATGCTGCAGTAACTCAGCGGGACAAGCAGCGTGAAGTGCTGTTTAACTTGGCATCATGTTCAGCATGGACACTGTGGGCCGAAGGGCCTGTTCCCGTGCTGTATTGTTCTAATTATTGGGACGACAGATGGCATAATGGGCTAAGTGTTCGGCTGGCAACCGGAAGGTAGCTGGTTCGAATCCCGCTTGGAGTGCATACTGTCGTTGTGTCCTTGGGCAAGACACTTCACCCACCTTTGCCTGTGTGTGTCCTTGGGCAAGACACTTCACCCACCTTTGCCTGTGTGTGTGGATGTAATTATGTGAAGCACTTTGGGATCAATGCAAGTCGACTAAAAATGTGCTATATAAATAAAGAAATTTAAATTTAAATTTACGTTCCCAAAATGGTTGGATATGGTTTCGGTCCGAAAGTTAAAATGTTGAAAATCTTGAACACCAAATTAACTGGCATACCTACAGCTTATTTACTTACCTATTTCCAGCATCGGTAGATTTTTGTTTTAAGCTTATTTTTTCCATAAGGCTGTTTATCTTCATCTTAACCATATTTTTTAATACTCAGGCCCATACTCGTCACGGTGGCACAGCGGTAGAGTTGCTGCCTTTCAGCGTCGGAGACTCGGCTTTGAACCCGTCTACGGGTGCTGTCTGTATGGAGTTTGTACGTTCTCCCCGTGGGTTTTCCCCAAGATCTTTGGTTTCCTCCCACACTCCAAAGACATACAGATTAATTGGCTTGATGCAAGTGTAAATTGTCCCCAATGTGTGTAGGATAGTGATAGTGTGGGGATCGCTGGTCGATGTGGACTCGGTGGGCCGAAGGGCCTGTTTCCATGCTGTATCTCTAAACTAAACTAACATTTTGTGCAGACTCAATACTAACAAATGTGTAACTTGTATGTTACAAACAGCTATTACAATGTATTGAACAAAAACCAACCTGCTAGAGGAACACAGCATCTGTAGAAGGAAATGCATAGACAAAGTTTCACGTCAGGACCTTTCTTCAGATTGTGATGTATTTCTAGTGTTGGAGTTTATAAAGGATAGAAAATGAATGGCAATCAGTAAAGACAGTACAGTGGTGCAGTTGGTGGAGTGGCTGCCTCACAGTGCCAGAGACCTTGGTTTGATCTTAACCTCGGGCGCTGTCTATGTGGAGTTTGCGCGTTCTCCCCGAGACCACGTGGTGCTCCGGTTTCCTCCCACATCCCTAAGTCATGCTGGTATGTTGGTTTATTGGCCTCTGCGATGTGACCTCGTGTCAGGACGTGGGTGGGGAAGTGAGAAAACATAGAACTAATGTGAATGGGTGATCGAGAGTCAGCATGGGTTTGTGTGGCTGAAAGGCTTGTTTCCATGCTGTATCTTAAACTAGACATTCTATTCTCGTAGCATTATAACATTCCCAAATTCCATTTAACTTTTTCATCCTCAAATGTAATGGAATTATCCATACCCAATATTCTACTGTTATTAAGTATTATTCCTTTGACTGTAATACTATACTGTAATTGGTTAATGATATCAAGCAATCTTTCCTCCAAAGTAAACAGGAAATTTAAAAATGGGTTAGGTGGTGGAACATTTACTACATATTCATCATTTATTTGCTGTGTAATCTAAATAAAATCATTAAAATTCATACCTTATTTTTCACTTATCAATTAATTCTACTCGTGTCCTTGCAGTCAATGTGGCTTCAATTAGCCTTGCAATCGGTTTTAGCTTTTTAGTTTAAGAAATACAGTGCGGAGACTGGCCCTTCGGCCCACTGAGTCCGTACCGACCAGTGACCCCCCTACACTAACACTGTCCTACTAGGGACAATTTACAATTTTACCAAGCCAATTAGCCTACAAACCCGTACGTGGGGGGGAAACTGAAGCTCCCGGAGAAAGCCTATGCAGGTTTACGGGGAGAACGTACGTACATAGTACCGACAGCACCTGTAGTCAGGAGCGAACCGGAGTCTCTGGTGCTGTAAGGCAGCAACTCTACCGCTGCGGCAGTGTGCCACCCTCTTCTCTTCATTATATTTATAAAGCCGACAGTAAAGATAGAAGCAAGGAACTGCAGGTGCTGGTTAATACACAAAAGGACACAAGGTGCTGGAGTAACTCAGCGAGTCAAGCAGCATCTCTGGGGAACATGGATAGGTGACGTTTATGGGTCGAGATCTTTTATCAGACCTGTGTGTTTCAGGTCAGAATTACAGAGATGATTAGACAAGGGTGTAAAGGGGTCTGAAAAAGGGTCTCGACCCGAAACGTCACCGATCCATGTCCTCCAGTGAAGTTGCCCGACCTCCTTAGTAATGCCCCTGTCCCACTTAGGAAACCTGAACGGAAACCTCTGGAGACTTTGCACCCACCCAAGGTTTCCATGCGGTTCCCGCTTCTTCTATGTTCCGGCGATTATTTCAAAAAAATTCAAAACCGGCCGCGACTAAAAATAGGTTGCCATTTTAAAAATCGGTAATTTTTTTAGTCGAAGCCGGTTGCCATGCTAGTTGCCTACAACCTCCGGCAACCACCTGCAACCTCCGGCAACCACCTTCAACTAGCATTGCAACCGGCTTCGCCCCCCCCCCGCCCCCCCATACGCCAGGACCCCCTTTGTTCTCAGCCGACTTGCTCCAACCTCGAGTTTATAAACCTTTATTTCAACGTAAACCTTGCATTTTAAAACGAGCTTTTCTGTACAGGCACTGCTATTTAATTAGGTAGACAACAATGCTAGATAAACTCATCGGGGGAGGCAGCATCTATGGAGCGAAGGAATAGGCAACGTTTTGGGTTGAGACCCTACTTCAGACTATTTAATTAGGTGTTTTCTATTGACAGAAACTTTCTCAGCCCAGGTTGTGAACTTGAGCAGCCTCCTTCGACAAGTTTGCTGCACTTCACTATTCGATGCATGAGGTGACAATTTGTTCTGGAAGCAAGTAAATTCCCTGTGAAATAATCTGCCTCCCAACATCTAACCAATCCTGTGCCGACATAAGCTGTTTGCTTGGCCTCTTTCTAACATAACTAACTTGAAAAGTCTATCCACGGGGACTAAATTTAATCCTTCCACGATAGAAACCACTTAATTCAAAAAACTGCTTGAAGCCTCTTCCCGTAGAGTCAACATCATCAGTGCTAAGTTCCTTGAAGTGGACATGAAACCGAGGAGGCATAGTGGTGCAGCGGTAGTGTTGCTGTCTTACAGCGATTACAGCGCCAGAGATCTGGGTTCGATCCCGACTACGGGTGCTGTCTGTACGGAGTTTGTACGTTCTCCCCGAGACCTGCGTAGGTTTTCTCCAAGACCTTCGGTTTCCTCCCACACTCCAAAGACGTACAGGTTTGAAGGTTAATTGGCTTGGTAGAATTGTAAATTGTCCCCAGTGTGTGAAGGATAGTGTTAGTGTACGGGGATCGCAGGTCGGCACAGACTCGGTGAGCCGAAGAGGCCTTTTCCCGCGCTGTACCTCTAAACTAAACTAAAATACCTCACAACTCTTCGTAGGGTCTCCACTCCTCACACTATGTAAGAGAGCCAAATCCCGAGAGAGCAATTTGATGTCCACCCCAGTCACACACTCCAACATAAGAGCAGGAGTCAATAAATTCTGGAGAAAGTGGTGGGTTAAGATTGTTGAGCTTCCTCCGAGAGCTAGCATAGACTCAATGAGCCGAATGGCTTCCTTCTGGCATTAGAAGTATATAAAATTCTACGAGGCATAGATAGGGCGGACATTCAGAACCTTTTTTCAATGGTTCTTTGTTGTCACATAGGGACTGCACAGTAAAATTAATTTTTGCATAGCTTCAATTTTTGGCGCCATTTACACAAAGAAAAAGTCCTAAGACCAAAGTCCACATGCTGGAGTGCCCCGATCCAGGTAACCCCAGGGACCCTCTCCTGACCGGATTGCCTTGAAGGCGCTGGAGGCAATAGGGAGGTTTCACGGCAGTCGGTTCACGACCCGTGACCTGTACTGTTGCTACGCTACTCCAAGTGGAGTACACGCGATGAACTGCAGGTAGGCACTTACCATTGTTTCCAGCGTAGCGGGCCCGTTAAAACCCGCCGAAAATGTCAATTTTTGCGCTGTCATTAATTATGGAAATCGGGATAAGCGTGAGAGACATTTAGCCTACTTCAGAATTCCAAAAGTGAGGAGAAATGACGGTAGATAGAAGCGAGAGCTGAAGGGACAACAACAGCCCGAGTGCTTGGCGAACATTGGCCATTTACTCACTGCATTTCATCAACAGTAAGGCATTATTTGTGTTTTTTCTTGATTCCTTTGGCATCTAAAAAGTTTCAGAAGTGATAAATCTGGCTGTAAAATTTTTTAAATCGCCCATGGTTCTCGTGGGTTTTTACATACAAAAAGAAAACGCCTCTGAAGCAAAATTTACAGCCAGATTTATCACTTCGGAGACTTAGATACCAAAGGAATCACGAAAAAATACAAATAATGCCTTACTGTTGATGAAATGCAGTGAGCAAACACGATAATTCCCAATATTTTCAATTACGATATCTGCACGGCCAATGTTCGCCAAGCACTTTAGCTGCTGTTGTCCCTTCAGCTCTCGCTTCTCTTTACCTTCATTTCGCTTCACTTTTGGAAGTTGGGTGCATGTCTCTCACACTTACCCAGACTTCCACAATTTTTTACAGTGCAAAAAATCAACATTTTGGCGGTTTTTAACAGGTAGGAAAGTACGCGTTTCTTGCATTAATAACATATACCGGAAGTTACGGATGTCCACCAGATGGATTGAGCTGCTCCGTGCATCAAGCCCTATGACCCGGTGACCTTACGTGCAACCCCCCCTATACCCCTCGGTGTAGTAAAGAACTTCAGATGCTGGTTTAAACGGTAGACACAAAAGGCTGGAGTAACACGGAGAAGGAATGGGTGACGTTTCTGGTCGAGACCCTTCTTCAGTCTGATCAGTCTCGACCCGAAACGTCACCCATTCCTTCCCTCCAGAGATGCTGCCAGTCCCACTGAGTTACTCCAGCGTTTTGTGTCTATCTCCGGTCCCCGTCCCATCGGCCCACTCCTCGCGTCCGGCATCGCCAGCGGCTCCCTCCCCCTCGACTCTCCGGACTTCAGCGGTCTCCGAGCTTCCCCCCTGCAGGCAGCGGCCCGCCGGGTCTTTCTTTGGGGCGTGAGCCTGGCCCGTCACCCCCCATGGTTGCGGCCGGCCGGCTGCGTTTATGGGCGGTCCGTCTCCAGTCTGGAGATGCAGCGCAGAAATTGGCCCTTCAGTTGACCGTGCCAACCACTGATCCCCGTACACTAACACTCTCTGACACACACACCGAGGACAATTTACATTTGTACCAAGCCAATTAGCATAAAAAAGCCTGTACATCTTTGGAGTGTCGGAGGGGAAAAAAACACGCAGGCCACGTACAAACTCCGTACAGATTGGACCGTCTTTGTTTGGCACCGCGCTGCTTCCTGGAAGCCACCTTCTGCAGCACATCCCAGTGGAGTCAACCCAGGATGGCAAAATCAAGTACAAGAGGGCAGAGCTTGAAGGTGAGAGGGGCAAAGTGTAAAAGAGATGTGCAAAGTAATAGTTTTGCATATGTGCCTGGAATGTGCTTCCGGGGGTGGTGGTGGAGGCAGATACAACACAGGCATTTAAGGGGCTTCTGGATAGACACACACTGATTATGCAGGGAGTGGAGGGATGTGGATTATGTGGTGGTGGCACTATATCTAACTCTAAGCATCTGTACACTGTATATGGCTCGAGTGTAATCATGTATACTTCTCCGTGGATTGTCACCTTGCCGTGGTGGAGAAGCTTGTGTGGACCTGAGATCCTGAGAGCGATGCCGTCTGGAGCTATGCTCCTGGTAGGGCCACCCATGGCGGTAAGGTCGAGGGGGAGGACTCTGACAAAGAGCAATCCAACCAAGACCTCAACGGTGGAACAGGCGGAGGACGATGGCTGACCTTAGTGGAGCGTCACAACGGCTGGGAAGACGGATGAAGGCTGCAGCAGAAAAGGGTCTCCGGTCGTCTTGGACTCCATGCCACTGGATCCTGACCCAGATCTGTCACAGACCGTGTGGTGGCTGTCTGTGCACCTGTCTCCCCACGTTAAATAAAGCAATGGACAGGCGTCCTCCAACCCTGGAGACACCCATGGTCAGGCCCATGAGGGGGGCCTAAGAAGAAAAATCGTGTATTGTCTTTCTGCTGACTTGATAGCACGCAACAAATGCTTTTCACTGTACCTTGGTACACGTAACAATAAACTAAACTGTAGCTGCAGCATTAGGTTCGGCACAAACAATGTGGACCGAAGGGCCTGGTCTTGTGTTGTACTGTTCTAGATTTAGTTTAGTTTAGAGATACAGCACGGAAACAAGCCATTTGGCCCACCGGGCCCGCGCTGACCAGCGATCCCCGCACACTAAAACTATCCTGCACCCCACTAGGGACAATTTTTACATTTCCCAAGCCAATGAGCCTGCAAACCTGTACATCTTTGGAGTGTGGGAAGAAACTGAAGACCTCGGAGAAAACCCACACAGGTCACGGGGAGAATGTGCAAACTCTGTACAGACAGCACCTGTAGTCGGGATTGAACCTGGGTCTCTGGCGCTGTTTTTGTCCTATGAGAAACATGAGGGATATGGTGGAAGTATTCGACCATATGTAGCATCTCAGGAGAGAAGGAATGGGTGAAGGTTTGGGTCAAGGCCCATCTTCAGCATGATCAGTCTGAACCGAAACGTCACCCATTCCTTCTCTCCAGAGATGCTGCCTGTCCTGCTGAGTTACTCCAACTTCTACCATATATAGTATAAGTTCTAAGTTAGAAATATTTTGCTCGGGCAGCTTACACCCCAGCGGTATATTGACTTCTCTAACTTCAAGTAGCCTTTGCCTTCCCTCTATCTCCATCCCTCCCCCCTCCCATTTCTCCTAGTCTGACTGTCTAAGCTACATTTTATCTGTTTGCTTTGTTCTTACCTTCTCTCAGCTAACAATGATCTATTCTACATTTTCCTTGATCTCCATCCCCTTTGTCTTGTTTTCACACCTCACGTTTCCTTATCTCTGTATCTCCCTTCCCCCCCTGACCTCCGTATGAAGAACGGTCTCGACCCGAAACATCGCCCATTCCTTCTCCCCAGAGATGCCGCCTGTCCCGCTGAGTTACTCGAGCATTTTTGTGTCTATCTTTGGTAGATGTCTCAGTTGCAGCAGCAAGGCCTGGATTGTACGAACACCCACTAGAAGATGAAACAGAAACTTGGAAAAGCCACCGTTGAATCTCATCCCATTTTGCACCACGTATATTGGCAAATGCAGACTTCCAATTAAAAACCGTGACAGCTCTGTGTATGGACTGTAACGCTACTATCATAAAAAGACATGAGATGGAAAAGGAGAAAATAATGATCATCATATTCCTTTCATTTCCTGCATGAAGCAACCAGAAAGAACAAAAAGTAACTTGATGAAGCAAAGCAGGGAGAAACATGAGAGGAATATATCAGGTAGATGCACAGAGTCTCTTGCCCAGAGTTGGGGAATCGAGGACCAGATGACATAGGTTCAAGGTGAAGGGGAAAAGATTTAATAGGAATCTGAGGGGTAACTTTTTCACACAAAGGGTGGTGGGTGTATGGAACAGGCTGCCAGAGGAGGTAGTTGAGGTTGGGATGACCCTATGAGAAACATGAGGGATATAATAGAAGTATTCAACCATATGTAACATCTCAGGAGAGAAGGAACAGTTAGGCAGGTACATGGATAGGACATAAGGTACACAAAAATGCTGGAGAACTCAGCGGGTGCAGCAGCATCTATGGTGTGAAGGAAATAAGCAAAGTTTCAGGCCAAAACCCTTCTTCAGACTGATGGGGGGGGGGGGGGGGGGGGGGGGGGGGTAGGGGGAGGGGGGGAGAAGAAAGGAAAAAGGAGGAGGAGCCCGAGGGCTGAGGGAGAGGTGGGAAGGGGAGGAGACAGCAAGGGTTAACGGAATTGTGAGAATTCAATGTTCATGCCACCAGGATGCAGACTACCCAAGCGGAATATGAGGTGCTGTTCCTCCAGTTTACGGTGTTGCTCACTCTGGCCGTGGAGGAGGCCCAGGACAGAGAGGTCGGATACGGAATGGGAGGGGGAGTTGAAGTGCTGAGCCACCGGGAGGTCAGGATGGTTAGTGCGGACCGAGCGGAGGTGTTCGGCGAAACGATCCCCAAGCCTGCGCTTGGTCTCACCGATAGTGTTTGGAGGGATATGGACTAAGCGCAGGCAGGTGAGACTAGTGTAGCTGGGACATGTTGGCCGGTGTGGGTGAGTTGGGCCGAAGGGCCTGTTTCCAAACTGTACTATTCTATGACTCGATGACTATGACACCGCTAGTGTGGTCGTCCTAAAAGCTGTTGGAGGTGTTCAATTCATTAATACATTAAAACAAGCTGCCAGTTCCCACTCAAACCACCCCCTCCCCTGGTACTTTCCCTTGCAACTGCAGGAAATGCTACACTTGTCGCTTTACCTCCCCCCTCGACTCTATCCAAGGACACAAGCAGAGGTTCACCTGCACCTCCTCCAACCTCATCTATTGCATCGGCTGTTCCAGGTGTCAACTGCTCTGCATCGGTCAGACCAAGCGCAGGCTTGGCGATCGTTTCGCCCAACACCTCCACTCAGTTCACAATAACCAACCTGATCTCCCGGTGGCTCAGCACTTCAACTCCCCCTCCCTTTCCGATTCCGACCTTTCTGTCCTGGGCCTCCTGCATGGCCAGAGTGAGTCCCACCGCAAATTGGAGGAGCAGCACCTCATATTTCGCTTGGATAGTTTACATCCCAGCAGTATGAACATTGACTTCTCCAATTTCAGGTAGTCCCTGCTTTCTCCCTCCTTCCCAGCTCACCCACAGCCTACTGTCTCCGCCTCTTCCTTTCCTTTTCTCGCTCCCCCCCACCCCCGACATCAGTCTGAAGAAGGGTCTCGACCCGAAACGTCGCCTATTCCTTCGCTCCACAGATGCTGCCTCACCCGCTGAGTTTCTCCAGCATTTTTGTCTACCCACCAGTTAGTATCTGTTATTTAACATATTCATTTCCCCACCTTTGAACTCCGCTCCAATACACACAGACTTTGCCATTATACCTCCAATAAACACATTGCCATTAACACATTAGTTGTCACTAGTTTTGAACCCACACCGTGCAAATTTCAGAGGACGCCAGCTAGTATCAGTTGTCAACATATTCATTGTCCTTACCTTGACACACACGGCACTCAAAACCCACCAGCGGCATTCGCTAGTAACACAGTCACTGTCCTTACCTGTGTATCCTGTTTCATGCAGGACGGAGAAGTTACAACCCAGTAGCTAGACACAGATTGCTGGAGTAACTCAGCTGGACAGGCAGCATCTCTGAAGAGAAGGAATGGGTGACGTTTCAGGTCGAGACCCTTCTTTAGACTGATCGGGAAGATCAGTCTGAAGAAGGGTCTCGACCCGAAACATCACCCATTCCTTCTCTCCAGAGATGCTGCCTGTCCCGGTAAGTTACTCCAACAATCTGTGTGCGTCTTCGATTTAAACCAGCATCTGCAGTTCTTTCCTAAACAGTTACAATCCAGTGGTACACAAAAATGCTGGAGAAACTCAGCGGGTGCAGCAGCATCTGTGGAGCGAAGGAAATAGGCAACGTTTCGGGCTGAAACATTGCCAATTTCCTTTGCTCAATAGATGCTGCTGCACCCGCTGGGTTTCTCCAGCATTTTGTGTACCTTCGATTTTCCAGCATCTGCAATTCCTTCTTAAACAGTTACAATCCAGTTTCAGGTATTAACATATTAAGCATCCTTACCTTTGTACCCCATTGTGGCAGAACCAAGATGTCGTGACTATGGTATAATGTAAGCGTAAAGTATAGATCCTGTAATTAACACATCTATCTACCTCACCTCCGTACTTCCTCAGTTGTTATCTTATTTGGCGTATAAATGTCCTGCTGCACCAATTTAACTTTGGAGTTGTGATCACAGCCTTTGACTGAGACACTTCTCCCCTTGTGCAAGTAAAACTCACTGCTGATGGTTAATCTTAGAGTTCCTCGAGTCTTATTCAAGGGTCGACTTCGTCAGATGGAAAAGGAGAAAATAATACAATTATTATATTCCTTTCATTTTACTGCGTGAAACAACCAGAAAGAACAAAAGTAGCTAGATGAAGCAAAGCAGTAAGAAACGCCACCACTGATAAATGCTGATTCACCACAATCAAATAGGAATGTCGTTCCATGATAAAATATTAAACAAAAGAGATGGAATCTCAGATTTCTGATTTAGAGGGATGCATAATAAATTTGCGGTTACTGAAAGGCAAACGTGCAAATGTCATTATTGGAGCTTCAAGGTATAGCGATAGGCTGCTTCTTGCTTGCATCGCACTAAATGAAACCTTCAATATTCCTTCAGAGAAGCACCATTCTGTGGGAATTGTGGAAAATTTTTTAGTTTAATTTTTTTAGTTTAGTTTAGAGATACAGAACGCAAACAGGCCCTTCAGCCCACCGAGTCCGCGCCGACCAGCGATCCCCGCACATTAGCACTGCCCAGCACGCACTCGGGACAATTTTTATATTTACACCAAACCAATTAACCTACAAACCTGTACGTCAGAGTTCAGTCTAGTTTAGTTTATAGTTTCAGCGAGGAAACAGGCCCTTCGGCACAATAAGTCCACGCCGACTAGTGATCCCCGCACACTAACACTATCCTACAAGCGAGTGCAGCCGGGAAAGGAGTTGGAGAAAAGAGCAATTACACCACTGCCCATGGTGATCAGAGAGCGGGAAGACTGAGGCATATTTGATGTTCAGCTCAAAGGTAGACACAAAATGCTGGTGTAACTCAGCGGGACAGGCAGCACCTTTGGAGAGAAGGAGTGGGTGACGTTTCGGGTCGAGACCCTTCTTCAGACTGAGAGCCAGGGGAGAGGGAAATGAGAGATTTGGAAGGGTGAGGTGTGAAAAAGAAAGATCAATTATGTTTCATCTCCATGGTCCACGAAGCCATGTGAGCGCCTCAACTTCTAACAATACAAATGTCTGCTTCCTCCTTCACTCCATTTCAGGTTTACATCCTGCACTTTGCCGTAATAACATCATCATTACACCATTAGTCTGACTTGGAAGGAGTAGGAGGGGGACCCACAGCCCCATTTATATCAGCGGGTCGATGGTTGAAAGGGTCAAGAACTTCAAATTCCTGGGCGTGCACATCTCTGAAGATCTTTCCTGGTCCGAGAACACTAACGCAATTATCAAAAAAGCTCATCAGCGCCTCTACTTCCTGAGAAGTTTACGGAGAGTCGGATTGTCAAGGAAGACTCTCTCTAACTTCTACAGGTGCACAGTCGAGAGCATGCTGACCGGTTGCATCGTGGCTTGGTTCGGCAATTTGAGCGCCCTGGAGAGGAAAAGACTACAAAAAGTAGTAAACACTGCCCAGTCCATCATCGGCTCTGACCTTCCTTCCATCGAGGGGATTTATCGTAGTCGCTGCCTCAAAAAGGCTGGCAGTATCATCAAAGACCCACACCATCCTGGCCACACACTCATCTCCCTGCTACCTTCAGGTAGAAGGTACAGGAGCCTGAAGACTGCAACAACCAGGTTCAGGAATAGCTACTTCCCCACAGCCATCAGGCTATTAAACCTGGCTCGGACAAAACTCTGATTATTAATAACCACTTTCTGTTATTTGCACTCTACCAGTTTATTTATTCATGTGTGTATATATTTATATCATGGTATATGGACACATTTATCTGTTTTGTAGTAAATGCCTACTATTTTCTGTGTGCTTAAGCAAAGCAAGAATTTCATTGTCCTATACAGGGACACATGACAATAAACTCACTTGAACTTAAACTTGAAGGAAATGACGGAGCAGGCACAGGTGAAAACACGGCAATACCAGATGCTGCCAGTTTAATTGCGCCTGTAAGTCCCAATCAATATTTGAAAAATGTTTCAAATTCTGGATAAAAGTTGTGCCTTTCAGCTTTAGTGTAATAAAAATCAACTGCAGATGCTGGATTATGCACCAAAATGCTAGTGTCACTCAAGAGAGTCAGGGCCATCTCTGCAGAAAATGGGCAGGTGGTTTTCGGGTCGAGACCCTTCTTCAGACTGAAGTAAGAAATTGGGAGAATTCCTTGCTTAGTTTCATCATCAATTGTAAAGATACAATTGTGGGCGGCCACGGTAGAGTTGCTGCCTTACGGCGCTTGTTGTGGCCTCAAGTCCCAAACAATGCAGCACATCAGGTCAACCTCATCATTGTAACATTCTGCAAGGAAGACCTCATCTTTCTAGCTGGAGTTTCAAGGGGCCTTTGACAGAGCATCCAGTACGAGTCTTTCCACGTCATATGAATGACCAAAAGAAAGGGAATGAGTTCAATAGCAAAGCTGAACTTTGAGTAAATATTAGGGTGATAGGCACAAAATGCTGGAGTAACTCAGCGGGTCAGGTAGCATCTCGGGAGGAAAAGGTTGGGTGACGTTTCGGATCGGGACCTGTCTGAGGAAGGATATCGACCCCGAAACGTCACCTGTCATTTTACTCCATAGATTCTGCCTGACCTGATGAGTTACTACATCACTTTCTGTTTATCTTTGGTATAAACCAGCATCTGCAGTTCTTTGTTTCTATATGAGGGAGATAGAAACATTGAGACATAGAAAATGGGTGCAGGAGTAGGCCATTTTGGCCCATCAAGCCAGCACTGCCATTCAATATGATCATGGCTGTTCCTGCTTTTTCCCCATATCCCTTGATTTTTTAGCCATCTATATTACTAAAAGTCTGATCTTGACCACTTCCTGTTCTGCATAGTGATTTTAGAAAAAACGTTGCCACTTACGGCTGTGATTTCTGGCCATCTTTTCAGAGTCACCCTCCGCGGCGCAGGACAAGAGGATTTTTCCCATCGATGAAAAATAAAAGTTATTAGTGTTTAAAAAATGTTGTGATTCTCTCTCCCACGCCCCTTCTGGAGGGACTATAAAACCTGGAAGTGTTGAGTGCCTCAGTCAGTCTCTGCAAGATGGGGGAGCGAGAGGGTCATGTCTCTCAGTCTGGGCCGTGAATAATACTGAACACATGTCTACTAAACTGCGAGTGGATTTACTGACCTGTCAGTGCCCTTAACGTGGTTTGAAAATATAGTTTGGAAATGCTAAAGCTGTGTTGCCTTTGGTTTGGAAATGCTAAAGCTGTGTTGCCTAATTAAAGTTGCCTTGCCTAATTAAAGTTGCCTTGCCTTCTATATAATTAAAAGTCTAATCTTGACCACTTCCTGTTTGCACTTTATATTTATTTTAGAAAACACGCTACCATGTACGGCTGTGATTTTTGGCCATCTTACTCAGAGACCCCTCCCCTCATCAGGTGCAGAGGATTTTTCCCATCGATGAAAAATAAAAGAGTTAATGTTTTAAAAATGTTGAGATTCTCTCTCCTGTTAATCACGCCATAAAGGCCACACCCCTTCAGGTGGGAAGTGGGGGGGAGGGACTATAAAACCCAGAAGTGTGCGCCTGGCTCAGTCTCTGCAAGATGAAGGAGGGAGAGGTCACAACTCACTGTCTTTAGTGGCCTTGCACCCTGCTTGAAATGGTATGAAACTGCACTTGAATTTGGTGGCCTTGCACCCTGCTTAAAGTGGTAAGAAACGGCATTTGAATTTGGTGGCCTTGCACCCTGCTTGAAATGGAATTTCAAGGAATAGCCGTGAGTCAACTGCCAGCCCACTAGCCATGAGTGAGTGAGCTGCCAGCACAACAGGCTTGAGTGACTGAGCCACCAGCCCAAGAATCCATTGGCCCACAATGTCCATACTAGCCCTCTGGAAAACAGTCCCTTCAGCCCACAACAGCCGTACTAGCGCTCCAGAAAGCCCCCCCCCCCCCCCCCCCCCCCCCCACCACCACCACTGGCCACCAATATTGGAATTGGTGGAGAGGTGGAATATTGCGTTGGGGTCGAGTAAGAGCTAAATCTAACTTTCTCTTGAAAACATCCAGTGAATTGGCCTCCACTGCTTTCTGTGGCAGAGAATTCCACAGATTCACAACTCTCTGTGTGAAAATGTTTCTCCTCATCTCAGTCCAAAATGGCCTACTCCTTATTCTTAAACTCTGACCCCCTGGTTCAGGACTCCCCCAACATCGGGAACATTATACCTGCATCTAGCCTGTCCAGTCCTTTAAGAATTTTACATGTTTCTATAAGATACCCTCTCATCCTTTTAAATTCCAGTGAATACAAGCCCAGTCGACCCATACCTTTGGTATATGTCAGTCCCGCCATCCCGGGTATTAACCTGGTGAACCTACGCTGTACTCCCTCAGTACCAATAATGTCCTTCCCCAAAGTAGGTGGCCAAAACTGTACACAATACTCCTGGTGCGGCTCACCAGCACCTTGTACAACTGCAGTAGGACCTCCTTGCTCCTAAACTCAAATCCTTTCACAATGAAGGTCAACATGCCATTAGCTTTCTTCACAGCCTGTTGTACCTGCATGCTTACTTTCAGTGACTGATGTACCACCTCTTTTTCTAATCTGACACCATTCACCATTGCACATTTCTATTGTAAGCATGAGAGGAGTAAGAGCATCCAAATGGCCCATCCTGGAGAGGGAGGTCCAAGGCAGTGCTTCTTAAACTGGTCAATGGTTCACCCAAGGGCAAATGAAATTATTTTGGGGTGAATGAAACTAGAGGGATGAATGAAGGGTGAATGACTTAATTTATTCAGATATTTATTTCTACCTTTAAAAAAGGCATTGCGTCCTGGAGCGGAAAAGGCCGCAAAAAGTTGTAAGCACTGCCCAGTCCATCATCAGCTCTGACCTCCCTACCATCGAGGGGCGCTATCACAGTCGCTGCCTCAAAAAGGCTGCCAACATCATCAAGGACCAACACCATCCTGGCCACTCACTCATCTCCCCGCTGCCGTGACTTAACTTGAAAGTGGTTAGTAAGATCTTATTGGTTTTAATGGCAGTGGAGCTGGAAATGTGATATGTTTTTTTCTCTCTACCATATTTTTTAGGAAGCTAAAAAAGTTGAATAAAATAAACATTTAAGAAATTAGTTAATTTATATTTGTTGCTTATGTGACAAAATAAACTATCTCTAAAATTTTACACAAGGGAGAATAACACGGAAATTACAAAAAAAACAGAAGAATATTTAGTCGCGGGCGAATGAAATTTTTGTGATAAAGACTCAAGGGTGAATGACACTGAAACAGTTTAAGAAGCACTGGTCCAAGGGACCTCCAGACCATGCTGCCACAGTCATCCTGTGATTCAGGGCAGTCTGTGTGTATGGTGAACAGACCTCAGGTGGTAAATCCAGAGGTTTCTCCCCAGATCACCACCATGGCTTTTGACACCTCATAACGTCAAGGCCTGAAGAAAGATCTCGACCCGAAACGTCACCCATTCCTTCTCTCCAGAGACGCTGTCTGTCCCGCCGAGTTACTCCGGCATTTTGTGTCCACCTTCGATGTAAACCAGCATCTTTCCTACACGTCGTAGCCTTTATCAAGATGCCTCTCATCGAAGGCATCTACCAACATGGTATCAAGAACATCATAAGGTGGCAATTGAACTTCACATCCAAAAGATGGCAGCACTCCCTCAAAAGTGCATTAAGACGTTAACCTTGGGTTCAAATTTGATGAGGGACGGGCAGCATCTCTGGAGAGAAGGAACAGGTGACGTTTCAGGTCTGCTGAAGGGTCTCGACCCAAAACGTCACCTATTCCTTTTCTCCAGAGGTGCTGCCTGACCCGCTGAGTTACCCCAACATATTGTGTGTATCTTTCCTTTAAGCTTTGCCCTCTGGTTTTTGACATTTCCACTCTGAGACAAAGGTCTGTCTGCACCATTTTACTATGCTGCGTCTCCTACCTGTGGTCTGTCTCGTCCTCATCGGACTGGTTACTTATGCTTTAAAAATTTTTTAATTAAAAATGCTGGAAACACCCTGGCAAAGGGTAGCTGACCAGAAGCATCAGCTCTGTATCTCTTTCCGCAGATGCTGCCAGACTTCCTGAGGTTTTCCACCATTTTCCGTTTTTGTTTCGGTTTTTGCAGCGCCTGCAGTAGTTTTGATTTCAAGGGGTAATTTCGATGTGGCTTCGGAAATCATATCGTCCCCACAGCCCCGTTACATGTGGTCTGCACCTCCCCTTTACTGCAGACCGCCTTTCAGTGAGAAGCAGTCCGATGAGCTGGGTTTCCAGCATCGACCTGTGAATTGCCATCCAGCCACGAATCTGTGGAGGTCACTGCAACAGACGGCTGTGGAGGCCAAGTCAATGGAATACTTTTAAGGCGGAGATTGATAAGATTGTTGATTAGCACGGGTCTCTGAGGTTACGGGGAGAAGGCAGGAGAATGGGGAAGATAGATCAGCCATGAATGAATGGCGGATAGACATGATGGGCCAAATGGCCTAATTCTGCTCCTAGAACATCAAATTGAACTGCCTTTTGGGTATTGCATTTGATGTTAGGCACCTGCCATGAATGATGGGTGGATCAGGGAGGACCACGCTCCATCAACAGCTCAGGGTTTGTTCAACTTACTGTCCACCTTTTCACGATCGGTACCCACAGCTCACTTCCCCAAACAAATTATATATTAAAAAAGTGATATTTCCCAGGCCAAGTTGAAAATGGGTTAGTACTATTTCTGTCTGAAGGCGATCATAAGGGATAAGAATAGAATTAGGCCATTCGGCATCAAGTCTACTCCGCCATTTAATCATGGTTGATCTATCTCTCCCTCCTAACTCCATTCTCCTACCTTTCGCCCCATAACCTCTGACACCCGCACTAATCAAGAATCTATCTCTGCCTTAAAAATATCCACTGCCCTGTCCTCCACAGCCTTCTGTGGCAAAAATTCCACAGATTCACCACCCTCTGACTACAGAAATTTCTCCTCATCTTCTTCCTAAAATAACGTCCTTTAATTCTGAGGCTATGATCTCTTGCCCTAGAATCTCCCACTAGTGGAAACATTCTCTCCACATCCACTCTATCCAAGCCTTTCACTAGTCTGTAAGGTTCAAAGAGGTCCCTCCTCATTCTTCTAAACCACCCTCCGACTAAAAACCCCACTAACATGAGCGTTCTGGAGCTCCTTTTGGTTTTTCCCTCCACCTGATGAGTCTTCAGAGTCATAGGGGAAGGAAACAAACCTCATGGCCCAACTCCCCCTTGCCAACCAAGATGCTATTCCCATTTGTACACTTTAGAAATGCAGTGCGGAAACAGGCCCCTCAGACCACCGAGTCCGCTCCGACCAGCGATCACCTCGTACACTAACGGACACACACTAGGGAGAATTTTACAACATACCGAAGCCAATTAACCTACAAACCTGAACGTCTTTGGAGTGTGGGAGGAAACCGGATGAAGGCTGATGAAGTCTGAAGAAGGGTCTCAACCCGAAACGTCACCCATTCCTTTTCTCCAGAGATGCGGCCTGACCCTCTGAGTTACTCCAGCACTTTGAGTCTATCTCCAATGAGGTGGATGGTAATTCAGGACCACTAGTTGGCGATATGATGCCTCACCATGCTTGTGCTTATGAAATAAACTCAATTTGACCCGATTTTCATTGTCATTGTTTAGTTTAGAGAAACAGTGTGAAAACAGGCCCTTCAGGCCCACCGATCCCTGCACACTAACGGTATCCTACACACTACGGACAATTTGCCATTATTTTACCGAAGCCAATTAGCCAACCTACCTGTACGTCTTGGGAGTGTGGGAGGAAGTCGGGCCAGCCGGAGAAAATCCCAGCGTCACGGAGAGAACGTGCAAACTCCGTACAGATAGAACCCGTAGTCGGGATCGAACCCGGGTCTCTGGCGCTGTAAGGCAAGAGCTCCACCGTCGCGCCACAGTGCCACCCTGGCGCCCTGTGGTGCCACACATTTGGCACATATCTCTCTGAACCAGGGGTCGGCAACCTTGTTCTGCATAGGGGCCAGGACGCATGTCTGTGAGCGGATGGCGGGCCACATCTATCACGTGTACACATGGATCCCGCCCCGGATGGCAGGCATCATATCACGTGTTCACAGAAGGCAGACAAAAATGCTGGAGAAACTCAGCGGGTGAGACATGCAAGGATTGCATGAGGCTGCCTCACCCGCTGAGTTTCTCCAGCATTTTTGTCTACCTTCAATTTTTCCAACATCCGCAGTTCATTCTTAAACATGTACACAGAAGGTGCGTGGCCGTACCGGCGGCTTTGCGTAGGATGCGGTACAGCCGGAGCTCACCGCTCGGCATCTGCAGGCCGGATGATTACAGGAAAAATGTAATCCTGTAATCCTGCGGGCCGGATGATTTCGGGTTACGAGCTGCATTCGACCCAGGGGCCGTAGGTTGCCGACCCCTGATCTAAACCTTACCTATCCATGTACCCGTCTTAACTCTAGCCTTCGTGATTTACTGAATGGCTGCATTCATATTGCTCTCCATGTAGTAGCATCTAGCAAAGACTTTCCTTGCATGTTTGTATCAATGTATCTCAAACTGTACCATGGCCTCCTGAGTGTCATGCAGCATCATGTTGAATGTTGCAAAAACTACCTGAGCTGCCTTTGTGAATCATTCATGAGCTTGTTGCAAATGCGTTGGCCGCAGCTTTTGCAGCTCTATATTCTCACACTTGTCATCTATATTTTAAATCATGAATATATAATGCAACCCAGGGCACCTTCTTTGTACGATATAGAGAATAGGGGAGAGGGCAGTGAAATCCAGTCACAATTTTCCACTTAGAATGAGCAACAGATTGATCTAGAGGTAAAGCAAGGAAACAGACCCTTCAACCCACGGAGTCCACCCTGATCATCACGAAGAAGGGTCACGACCTGAAACGTCACCAGAGACGCTGCCAGAACGGCTGAGTTACTCCAGCTTTTTAGGTCCATCTTCTAATCAAGCATTCACACCAATTCTACGCATCCCACTTTAGCATCCACTCCCTATACTCGCGGGACAACCTAGAGGCCAATTAACCCGCAAACCTGCATGTCTTTGGAGCGTGGGAGGAAACCGGAACACACGGAAGAAATGTACAAACTCCAGATAGACACAAAATGCTGGAGTAACTCAGCAGGACAAGCAGCATCTCTGGAGATGGAATGAAGGAATGGGTGACGTTTCGGATCGAGACAATTCTTCAGACTGAAGAAGGGTCTTGACCCGAAACGTCACCCATTCCTTCTCTCCAGAGATGTTGCCTGTCCCCGCTGAGTTACTCCAGCATTTTCGGTCTATCTTCGAACTAGCATCAGCAGTTCCTATTGCACACATGCGCGAACTCCACACGGGCCACGTCGGAGGTCAGGATCGAACCCGGCTGTCTAGCGCTGTGAGGCAGTAACTCTACCGCTGCGCCATTGTGCCGGGGGCTCCAACTTTGTGACATTTAGACCGGTAGCGGGGCCGTACATCGCCCGGCACGGCCTAAAAATGGCCGTGGGACTTATCATCGCCCGCCTGGGGCTTCGACATCGGGAGAGAAATGGAGGACAGGGGAGAGAAAAGACTTTGCCTTCCATCACAGTGGGTTCACTGTGATGGATGTTTCTGTGAATTGAATTGTGTGTATGTCTGTAGGACATTGTCTTTGTTTGTATGGCTGTGGAAACGGAGTTTCGTTTGAGCCTCACTGAGGTTCAAATGACGTGTAATAAATATTGTATTGTATTGTATTGTATATTTATATTGTGCCACCCCAAATGCCCCATTACACATAGCTGACCGACCTCTGATATACGAACGACCAACTTCAACAAATCAACAAAATCTCACGATTGCTAATCCTGTCAGGGAGTGGAATTATGACGTGACTAATTTAGAAGTTAATTCCAGCAACGTCCAAGGAGGGTCATTACTGTGATACAACAGCTCACGAGGAACTGATTTCTCCGAAGAGACAGGTGATATAGATCTTCGAGTAAACCCACGGTATACAATGCAGTTTCTCCATTGAATGCAGTATGCAGCCTATGAATGCGGATTATGTTTCGGTGTTATTGATCAGTGGCTGAGGAATTATGGTAATCAAGGCTTATTCACCGGCCCTATCTGGCGCTGCTTCATGGAAAAAATACTTAAATTCTTTGATCAACTTAAGTATACGGTTTGATATGGGAAACATAAATTTGAGCCCAACCTGAAGATGACCTCTCTGCTCTGGATAGATAAGACTCTAATTTACCGAGTTACTTGCAGTAACTAGATTCAATCCATTTTACAGTCAGAATGATACAGGCCCTTCAGCCCAACTTGCCCACACCGGCCAACTTGTCCCAGCTACACTAGTCCCACCTGCCTGCTCTTGGTCCATATCCCTCCAAACCTGTCCTGTCCATGTACCTGTATGACTGTTTCTAAAACGTTGGGATAGTCCCAGCCTCAACTACCTCCTCTGGCAGCTTGTTCCATACACCCGCCACCCTTTACGTGAAAAAGTTACCCTTCAGATTCAGATTAAAAAATCTTTTCCACTTTATGGAGGTTTCTCCCATCTCCACAGAGGAACTATGGAGCTCTGTCAGAGAGACCAGCGGGTTCTTGGTCATCTCCCTGACCAAGGCCCTTCTCCCTCGATTGCTCAGTTTGGCCGGGCGGCCAGCTCTATGAAGAGTCCTGGTGGTACCAAAGTTCTTCCATTTAAGAATGACGGAGGCCACTGTGCTCTTCGGGACCTGCAATGCTGTAGAAATTGTTTTATACCCTTCCCCAGATCTGTGTCTCGACACAATCCTGTCTCGGAGGTCTACGGACAATTCCTTCATCTTCATGGCTTGGTTTTTGCTCTGACATGCACTGTCAAACAGGTGTGTGTCTTTCTAAATCATCCCCTTCCAAGATGGCGCCTGCCTGCGGCGACTTTTGCGGAGCTCCGGAAAATAAAAGGCTCAACTACAACTTCCAACAACTTACCTGGATCAGAAAAACGGCAGAAATCGGTGCCGTTTCGGACAAGCTGCTGGAGCACCTCAAGGCTCTCGCAATTTCGCGAACTCCCGCAGCTGCGGGAACCCCTGACTTTAAACTTTCCCACGCTGGCTGTGGAACTCCCGACCCGACTGTGGATCACAGGTACTGTACCTTGAAACCCCGGGATGACCCCCAGAGCCGACGGGCTGGATCTTCCAGGAACAACGGAGCTGGAGCTGCCGACTTTGAGGGAACCCCCGTTCTTTACGGAGCTGGGGCTGCCATCTGTGAGGGAATCCCCGTTCCAGCGCAGGTCCGCAGAAACAGCAGGTACAGCAAGTACAGTACCTGGAAACAAAGGGGAAGCCTCCATTGTGTCCGGAAACGTGGCCGTCGGGCAGGACTTCAGGTCAGAATGAAGCACAGGGGACTTCGGCCCCCTCTCCCTACTATCCTACTGGCTAATGTACAGTCCCTTGAAAACAAAGTGGAGGACTTAAGGGCAAGACTGCTTTATCAAAGGGAGCTGAGGGAATGCTCTGTGTTCTGTTTCACAGAGACATGGCTCACCCCCAGCTCCCAAGACTCAGCGGTCCAGCCTGAAAGGTTCTCCATCCACCGCATGGACCGTACCCTGGCATCTGGGAAAGGGAGAGGAGGGGGCGTCTGCCTCATGGTCAACTCTGCGTGGTGTTCCGACGTGGCAGTCCTGTCCAACTCCTGTCCAACTCCTGCTCTCCACACCTTGAACATCTGGCGGTGAAGTGCCGTCCCTTCTACCTCCCGAGAGAATTCACCTCCGTTATCCTGACCGCGGTCTACATCCCACCCCAGGCAGACGTCCGTCTGGCACTGGAGGAGCTGCAGGCCGTGGTCAACAAACACCAGACGTCTTACCCCGAGGCATTTACCACCATTGCTGGGGACTTCAATAAGGCGAACCTCAAGAAATCACTCCCCAACTTCCACCAACATGTCTCCTGCTGCACCAGAGGACCTAACACCCTCGACCACTGCTACACCACCATCAAGAATGCCTATCGTTCTATCCCTCGCCCTCACTTCGGTAAATCCGACCATACCGCGGTGCTGCTTCTTCCTGCCTACAAGCAGCAATTAAAGAGCGCACCCCCAGAAGTGAGGACAGCACAGAGCTGGTCGGGGGGGGGCAGAAGAACAACTCCAGGACTGTTTGGAGTCTGTAGACTGGGCAATGTTCAAGGACTCGGCAACGGACTTGAACGAATATGCCACAGTCGTTACAGACTTCATAAAGAAATGTGTGGAGGACTGCATCCCTACAAAAACCTTCCGAGTGTTTCCCAATCAGAAACCTTGGATGAACTTTGAGATCCGCACTCTCCTGAAGTCCAAACACAGGGCATTCACCTCCGATGATACAGTGGCCTACATGAAGACCAGATACGACCTTGGTAAGGCCATCAAAAAGGCCAAAAGGGACTTCTGCTCCAAACTGGAGGACGAGACAGATGTTCGGCAGCTGTGGCAGGGTCTGAATGCAATCACCTCCTACAAGGCAAAACCAGGAGGCAGCTCGAATGCCGGTGTAACATCACTCCCTGACGAGCTCAATGCGTTTTACGCACGCTTTGACAGGGAGAATACTGATGTGCCTTCCCGATCCCCCATTCGCTGCGATGGCATTTCAGTCTCAGTCACAGAGGCCGACGTCAGGAAATCCTTCAGAGGGGTGAACCCCCGAAAAGCACCTGGTCCTGATGGTATACCCTGTCGTGTTCTAAAAACCTGTGCGGACCAACTGGCAGGAGTTTTTAAGGACATTTTCAACCTCTCACTTCTGAGGTCTGAGGTCCCCACCTGCTTTAAAAGGGCATCAATTATACCGTTGCCCAAGAAGAGTAAGGTGACATGCCTCAATGACTATCGACCAGTGGCACTAACGCCGGTGGTGATGAAGTGCTTTGAGAGGTTGATCATGGAGCAAATCAACTCCTACCTTGACAAAAACCTGGACCCACTGCAGTTCGCGTACCGCCACAACAGATCAACGGTGGATGCGATCTCGCTGGCCCTCCACTCCGCACTGGACCACTTGGACAACAAAAACTCATATGTCAGGCTGTTATTCATTGATTACAGCTCGGCATTTAACACAATCATCCCCTCCAAACTGGTTACCAAACTCGCAGAACTGGGTCTCTGCGCATCCCTCTGCAACTGGATCCTTGACTTCCTCGTCCACAGACCACAGTCTGTTCGTATTGGTGGAAATGTGTCAGCCTCAATAACAATCAGCACGGGAGCACCTCAAGGCTGCGTTCTCAGCCCCCTGCTGTACTCACTCTATACCCATGACTGCGTAGCGAACCACAGTGCGAACTCCATCATCAAGTTCGCTGACGACACCACTATTGTGGGGCGTATCACTGATGGGGATGAGTCAGAGTACAGAAGAGAGATCGAGCAACTGTCCGTATGGTGCCAGCGCAATAACCTGGCCCTCAACACCAGCAAAACCAAGGAACTGATTGTGGACTTTGGAAGGAGTAGGAGGGGGACCCACAGCCCCATTTATATCAACGGGTCGATGGTTGAAAGGGTCAAGAGCTTCAAATTCCTGGGCGTGCACATCTCTGAAGATCTTTCCTGGTCCGAGAACACTAATGCAATCATCAAAAAAGCACATCAGCGCCTCTACTTCCTGAGAAGATTACGGTGAGTCGGATTGTCAAGGAAGACTCTCTCTAACTTCTACAGGTGCACAGTCGAGAGCATGCTGACCGGTTGCATCGTGGCTTGGTTCGGCAATTTGAGCGCCCTGGAAAGGAAAAGACTACAAAAAGTAGTAAACACTGCCCAGTCCATCATCGGCTCTGACCTTCCTTCCATCGAGGGGATTTATCGCAGTCGCTGCCTCAAAAAGGCTGGCAGTATCATCAAAGACCCACACCATCCTGGCCACACACTCATCTCCCTGCTACCTTCAGGTAGAAGGTACAGGAGCCTGAAGATTGCAACAACCAGGTTCAGGAATAGTTACTTCCCCTCAGCCATCAGGCTATTAAACCTGGCTCGGACAAAACTCTGATTATTACCAACCACTTTCTGTTATTTGCACTATCAGTTTATTTATTCATGTGTGTATATATTTATATCATGGTATATGGACACATTTATCTGTTTTGTAGTAAATGCCTACTATTTTCTGTGTGCTTAAGCAAAGCAAGAATTTCATTGTCCTATACAGGGACACATGACAATAAACTCACTTGAACTTGAACTTCAATCAATTTAATTTACCACTGGTGGACTCCAATCAAGTTGTAGAAACATCTCAAGGATAATCAATGGAAACAGGATGAACCCAAGCTCAATTTTGAGTGTCGTAGGAAAGGGTCTGAATACATATGTAAATGTGATATTTCAGTTATTTCTTGTTAATGACTTTGCAAAAATTTCTAAACACCTGTTTTCACTTCTTCATTCTGTGTGTGTACATTGATGTTTACAAAAATGAATTAATCCATTTTGAAATAAGGCTGTAACTTTAAAAATGTGGAAAAAGGGAAGGGGTCTGAATACTTTCTAAATGCATTGTATTTTTCCATGTTCTATGTTTCTATGATTGGTGTGTACATGTAACGATGCGTACCGAGTATAGGACCCAGGTGATGCCAACTGATGGATATTCCATTATTTAGTAGTTATTGGAAGGCAGGAGATTGGGCTTGAGAGGGAAAAAGACTCGATGGGCTGAATGGCCTAATTCTGCTCCTTGAACTTATGAACTTATTATGAGACTTTGGTTAGGTTGCATTTAAAGTATTGTGTACAGTTCTCGACTCCCCATTACAGGAAGGATGAGGAAGGCATGGTGCAGAAAAGGATGACCAAAATGCAGCTTGCAATAGAATCTTTTACCGACAAGGAGAGGTTGGACAATTCTGGATTGTTTGCTCTGGAGCGTCAGGAGAGAAGGAGAGACATGAAAGGATATAAAAAATGAGAGGCATAGACAATCTGAACCGTTTGTCCCCCCAGGGTGTAAATGTCAAGGACTTGAGGGCATAACTTTACGACAAAAGAGACAAAGGTTTAAGGAAATGTATGGGGCATGTTTTTACACAAAGTGTGGTGGGGGCCTGGAAAACGTTGCCAGGGGTGATGGTGCGGGCTGATAGCATGGTGGCGCTTATGTTTTTAGGTGGTGCATGCATATGCGAGGAGTGGAGCGATATGGAGGGACAGGACCCTCATCATAGAGCGATACAGTGTGTAAACAGGCCCTTTGGCCCAACTTGCCCACACCGGCCACCATGTCCCAGCTGCACTCGCCCCACCTGCCTGAGCTTGTTCCAAATCCCTCCAAACCTGTAATATCCATGTACCTGTCTGTAGAGACATCTAACCAGGGCTCTCGCTTAACTTTTTTTCCCTGTTGCCAGCCGGGCAACCTTGGCAGCTTTTTAGATTGCCAAATGACATTTTAGGTGGTCATTTAAGATGGCTTGCATGACGCGTGCTCGGACGAAGTGCGCAGTTAACAGTCGGAATTATGCATTCACATATTATTTCTGCTTCAAATAAAGTCACAAACTAACATATTCACCAATCAAGACATGATATATACCACAATGACATGCAGCAAAATTATAATACGGTATCTCAACTCTTTTTACACATTGCAATTAATGCAATTTTTATTATTTCTTTCCACTTCCAAACAAAAATGTGGTTGGATTATTCAGCGTATGATCAACCTGTGTCAATAAATCCTGGACCTTGATAACATATATGCTTAACCATGCACACTACAAGCATGTTTTCTGTGAAGGACCGAACATTATCATGACATGGCCATAGCATGGGTCGTTATTGCTATTGGTACAGAAACACTCTCGCTTCCCACATAATTTATCCACAACAAAATATACAGGTTGCAAGGAATTTTCTAAAGGAATTTTATGATAATAGCTGACAAAACTGACTATATCCATCTGACATTACACTAACTAACAAGAGATGGCCAAAGGACATAAATGCAGCAAATGTTTGGTAATATATTTAAAGGTGTCAAGACGCCACATTACCGGACATTCAGATTAGATATATGTGGCAATGAAGATACCCAGTTTGTAAGCACCATTTAAAAATAAATTGTTGATAAACGCTTTTTCCATCAGTCCCACTTCAGAATTAACGTTAAAATTTCAACTGAAATATCCCGACCAAATTTGTGATGTATATGACTGACTGTAGAAGTAAAACCTGGATAAATCCAACGTATAGTTGTGAATGTTGCTCATTAACTAACTACAGTACTGATACTCCATATTAACAGCATTGATTTGCCATTAAAATGAATTCTGTAATAACGTGTCAGTGACAATCGAACACTGCGGTTTTAATGTTTCACGTGTTCAAAATTTAATTAATCCATCTTTATGGATTAAAACAAATAATAACATTGGAAATTAAAACATATTTGATTGCATTCCGTTATCAAACATGGTCAATGTTAGCTCTGAAGACATTTCCAGCACAATAGGGGTGTTCAAAATTTAATTAATCCATCTTTATGGATTAAAACAAATAATAACATTGGGAATTAAAACATATTTGATTGCATTCCGTTATCAAACATAGTCAATGTTAGCTCTGAAGACACTTCCAGCACAATACGGTCGGGGGGGGGTGGTGTATGGATCGGTGTGGATTGGATGGATTGAGGCAGGGGAATTAGTGAGTGTTGGTTGGAGTAGGTAAAATTATGAGGGGAGAGCATCTGTGCAGGATGGATGGGAGGAGCAGTGCAGGATGAAGGGGTGAGCAGTGCAGGATGGATGGGAAGGGGGTCAGTACAGGATGAATTGGGGGACCAGTGTAGGATTGATGGGGAGTGGCAGGAGAATCAATGCGAGGTGGCTAGGGAGATCAGTGCAGGATAAATAGATGGGGGGGGCACAGCATTGTCAGTGAGGACTGAATAGAGACAGGAATGGGGATCAGTGCGGGATGAAGAGAAGGGCTCTCAGGATAAGGGGGAGGGGGAGGGGGAGGTAAGGCCAGCGCTCCTCGTACAACACATGTCAGGCACAGAAATCACAACCAAAATATAGAGGGGACCGCAGACAGAATATCTTGGCTGCCGCGCGCGCATGTGCACACTCACACTCACGCGCGAAGCTTCGGAGACTTCTGTGAACGGTAATTTCAGCTCAATCCAGCGCTAAATGCAGCTCAGCTGCCTGTCTCACCTACAGCCCCGTCTCACTCCAGACATGGCTACTGGTTAACCTGGCGGGACAGGCAGAGCTGAGCTGGGTTTTGCGCTGACTCCCGACGCCTCTGACCATCCCCGGGCGTGTGGAGGCTCTCGGGTGGGGACGGGGATGGTCCAGCGATTGCAGTGCCGAGAGTGTTTTGGTTCGTCTCCCTCCTCCAATCACCCTCCCTACCCCTACTCTACTTCCGCCCCTGACCGACACCTCCCCCCTCCAAGGCAAAGCTCTTATATGACTCCGCTATAAGATCTTTGCTCCAAGGGTCTGTTTCGAAAGCGCCGTTGGCGGAGTGGCAGCAGCTGCCGCTAACAGGCCGGGCGGGGCGGGGGGCGGGGTGCGGGAGGAGGAGATGGAGCCGTCACCGTCGCCGCTGCTGCCCGTCTTTAGCTCCGACCCTCCGTCACGCCACACTTAGCATCTTTCCCACAACCGTCGCCGACACAAAACGTCACGTTCCTTTTCTCCAGAGATGCTGCCGGACCCGCGGAGTTACTCCAGTTTCTGTGTGTCTATCTTCGGTATAAACCAAGTTGCCAAGCCGGGCAAAATGATTCGCCGTTTAGGTTGCCCGGCGGCAGTTTGAGTGGCCATTGGCACCCGGGCAACCGTGAATTTCGAGCCCTGCTAACTGATGAAACCAATTTTTGAAAAACAGATTTCAACGTGTGTAGCATGCACAAAGGACAACTAATTTTCTATTCTTGTAATATGAGCAAACATTTGCAACTGACTTCCTTCAGCCTCAATGGGTGAAAGAGTTCTGTGAAGGTCATTCTTTTGTACTTTCCCTTGCATTGGTCTTTCATCACAAAAGTACCCGAATAGATTTTTAGTATATGAGCTGTACATCTGCGTCCCATGTAAAATCCATTTGCGGACAATAATTGCTCCTGTCAAGCTGTCATCATACTAAGTATTGTTTCATGTAACTAATTTGCTTCTGGAGTTGCAATTCCAGATAAGTCTTTCTGGGCAATGAGTTTCATGTCTGATGGCATTTTCAGAAGATTATCTTTGAGATCGCCAACCAGCAAACTGGCCTGTATCAGTCACAGTCTTTTAGACCCGAACAAGAAAACAGGGAAAAGGCACAACGCTGAAATACCTAAAGTAAATCAAATATATTATTTGAGTGGTAATGAAAATGAACTGCAGATGCTGGTTTATACCAAAGATGGACACAAAATGCTGGAGTAACTCGTGGCATCTCTGGAGAACATGGACAGGTGACGTTTCGGGGTTGGGACCCTTCGTCAGACTGATTGTCAGAGAAGAGGAACTGCAAGCAAGAAAAGACCAGGATAAATCAGGGTCAGTAACAGACGACCTCAGGCAGGATGGGTCCGAGAGGCCGATTATGGGCTAGGGATGGTGTGATCCCAAAAATGATACACGTTGCGAACTGTGTAACTGGTTAATTGACTTTTAATGGCAGGATTCTCCGTGGATTGTCATCTTGTCGTGGTGGAGAAGCTTGTGTGGACCTCTGATCCTGAGAGAGATGCAGTCTGGAGCTATGCCCCTGGTAGGGCCACCCATGGGGGTAAGGTCGAGGGAGAGGTCCCTGACAAAGAGCATTCCAACCAAGACCTCAACGGTGGAACAGGCGGAGGACGATGGCTGACCTTAGTGGAGCGTCACAACGGCTGGGAAGGCGGATGAAGGCTGCAGCAGAAAAGGGTCTCCGGTCGTCTTGGACTCCATGCCACTGGATCCTGACCCAGATCTGTCAAGGACCGTGTGGTGTCTGTCTGTGCACCAGTCTCCCCACGTTAAACAAAGTCATGCACTGGCGTCCTCCATATAGGGAATAGCACCCTGGAGACACCCATGGTCAGCCATGACCGAAGGGAGGCCTAAAAAGAAGAATGGCAGGAGGGAGGGAGGAGAGAGTTTGTATGTGACCTAAACTTAGAGAAGGATCTCAAACCGAAATGTCACCTATTCCTTTGCTCCAGAGATGAATCCTGACCCGCTGAGTTACTCCAGCATTTCATTCATGTCTCCCTTCAACATTCCTACCACTGTGTTGTAAGCTACAAAAGGTATCATTTCAGTTACAGTGGAATCTCAACTTTAACCTATTCCAGAAACATCAGTTCAGGTACAACAGGCTAGAGAAAACTAACGTCACCCTGTGAATTAACGCAACAAATATGGGAATAATTGACAATGTGATAAGAGGACAAAATGCACGTTGGAAATGCCGTTGCCAATGGCAATTTTTTATTAGTAAATTGTAATGAGACACACAGAATGATTAAGCGGGCTTTTCTGAATGGAATACAGCACAGAAGGCTGATCACAGCAAATAGTGCATAGCGTACTTTCATCAACGACACTATAAAGTGCAACCTACTCAATCACACACTAAAGACATCAGCCGACAGTATGGGCTAAAATATTTGCTTAATATTTATGTGTAGGAAGAAACTGCAGATGCTGGCTATTACCGAAGATCGACACAAAATGCTGAAGTAACTCAGCAGGTCAGGCAGTATCCCTCGAGAGAAGGAATGGGTGACGTTTCGGATCGGGTCTGAAGAAGGGTCTCGACCCGAAACGTCACCCATTCTTTCCATCCAGAGATACTGCCTGTCCCGCTGAGTCACTCCAGCATTTTGTGTTTAATATCTATACTCCGCACACCATGTTTTTAGTTTAGTTTAGAGATACAGCGCGGAAACAGACCCATCGACCCACCGAGTCCGTGCCGACCAGCGATCCCCATTACACTGGCACACACTACACACTCAGGACAATTTACAATTTTTTTTTACCAATTAACCTACAAGCCTGTCTGCCTGTGGAGCGTGAGAGGAAACCGGGGCACCCGGGGGAAAACCCATGCAGTCACGGGGAAGAACGTGCAAACTCCGAACAGACAGCACCCGTAGTCAGGATCGAACCCGGGTCTCTGCCGCTGGAAGACAGCAACTGCACCGCTGCACTATCGCGCTGTTTTTGTTTGCTGCCAATCTGAGCAACTCTGAGCGTTTCTAAGCTTCTTTAAGTAAATTATTTAAGAATGAAGAACGGGCTTCAGAATGTGCCAAAAGCAAACCTAGAGGATCACATGCTGTCTTCACTACGGATTAATTGAGCGTTTGAAATTGGCAAGTCTAAGGAATTAAATTTACAAATGCATGAATAATTTTTGCTTAAACGTGAAAGCAGATTGGCCACTTGTTGAACACCAAGCTCTTGTTTTCTTTTTCACTGGAATCCAAATTGTCGCTTCTGTTTTATGTCAATGTTAAAGGTTAAAATTGTGATGCCAGTTCCAAAATAGTTATAGTTAAGTGGGATATCATTTTATCGATTTCCAAATTGAATTCATTTGGACTTCTGTGTGTAGACCCATTACAGGGAGGTTTTGTGCCAGGTTTAAAATCTTTATCTTAGTTTAGTTTAGTTTAGTTTAGAGATACAGCGCGGAACCCCAGGCCCTTCAGTCCACGCCGACCAGCGATCCCCGTGCACCGACACCTTCCCACAGACACGAGGGACAAATTACATTTACACAAAGCCAATTAATCCACAAACTTTGTGTGGGAGGAAAGCGAAGATGTCGGAGAACACCCACGGGGAGAACGTACAAACTCCTTATGGACTAGCACCCGCAGTCGGGATCAAACCCGCATCTGTGGTGCTGAACGTGCTGTAAGGCAGCAACTCTACCGCTGCGCCACCGTGCCGCTCGTCAATACTCGTTGAATACTCTTTTCCTCAGGTGGCAAAGGGCAGTGGAGATGATGGTAAATTTGGGTATCGATGCCTGCTTTGGCTAACAGGTGGCTCCTGAGTTATGGGAAACTGGTCAAGCTTTCTGGAACAATCGGTCCCGTTGAAGGATGACGTTATGGAGCAGGAGCAGGATGGCCGATGACTTTGGTCCCTCATTTGTGTAGCAAGGAACCGCAGATGCTGGGGGGTTTTTTAACCGAAGGATGCTAAATGCTGGAGTAACTCTGTCAGCATCTCTGGAGAAGTGAAAGAGGTAATGTTTCGAGTTGAAATCCTTCTTCAGACTGAAAGATGGAGATCGCCAGAACAAAGCAGGGCCGGCAACAGAGCTACCCTTCTCCATCAACTTGGTTCTGGCCTTCGCTGTCTTTCAGTCCTCCACCCTGCTTGTTCCTACATCTATGAAGCCCATTCTCTCGTATGCTTCGGTGAACGTGTTTTGGCAATAGTTGGCAACTTGGCTTCCAAACATGCTCATATGCAAGTGTCATAGAAACAGAAACATAGAAAGTAGGTGCAGGAGTAGGCCATTCAGCCCTTCGAGCCAGCACCGCCATTCAATATGGTGACTTAAATATTCACATGGACTCCCCCACCTGCAAGCTCGCATCTGAATTCGCCTTTTTACTGGACAACTTCTCTATCTCTCAGCACGTCACCTTTCCCACCCATGACAAAGGTCACATCCTTGATCTGGTCTGCTCCATAAATCAACCGGTACTCGACCTCCATCCTTGCCTCTTCCCCCTCTCTGATCATAAGCTTATACGGTTCACCATCCCTTCTCCGACACCTCGCCCCCGCTTCCTCCGAGAAATCACCTTCCGGAATCTAAAATCCATTGATCCCCTCCATCTCTCTGACCTGCTCTCCACCACTCTCCCCCTGGACTCAACCCCCATCTCTCCTGATGATCTCACAAACCATCTCAACTCCACCTTGTCTACCTCCCTCAACACTCTGGCCCCCCTCAAAACAAGAACCGTAACTTTCAACACATCCTCACCCTGGTACACACCTGCACTTCGTAAACTGAAACAGACTGGTCGCCAACTCGAACGACTAATAAAAAAATCATCTCTCACAGTCCACCTTGAAGCTTACAAACTCCACCTCACTGACTACAAAGATGCCCTCATTGCTGCAAAATCTGCCTACCTCTCCTCCATATTCACCGATCCCTGCCTAAACCACAGAACCCTCTTCTCCACAGTGGGCAACCTCCTTAAGCCTCGAGCCAACACTCTCCCTACCTCTACTCCGGATCTCTGCAACTCATTCCTCCACTTTTTCGCTGATAAAATCAGCACCATCTATCAATCTTTATCCCCTGTACCCGACTCCTCAGCATCTACTCCACCACCTACCACGGCCCCTCCTTTCAACATCTCCACTGACCTCCTTACCCCTCCTCCACACTGCTTCCTCTCCCAGTTTGACCTGGTCACCCCTATTGAAATCTCCAAACTCATCAGCTCTTCCAAACCCACCACCTGCTCCCTCGACCCTCTCCCCACTCCCCTGCTGAAGTCCTGCCTCCCCGTACTCTGCCCCTACCTCACTAATCTCTTCAACTCCTCATTGTCCCAAGGAATTGTCCCCTCCGCTTTCAAAACTGCTGCCGTTACACCAATCTTAAAGAAACCTGGTCTTGATCCCTCCTCTCTCATTAACTACCGCCCAATCTCAAACCTCCCCTTCCTTTCAAAAACCCTGGAGCGTATCGTTGCGTCACAACTTCATTCCCACCTCCTTGCGTATAACCTACTTGAACCCCTCCAATCTGGCTTTCGCCCCCTCCATAGCACAGAAACTGCTCTCCTCAAAGTCCTCAACGACCTCCTCACCTCTGCTGACACTGGTTCCCTCAACATCCTCATCCTCCTCGACCTGAGCGCAGCCTTCGATACAGTGAACCATAACATCCTGCTCACCAGACTCAAGGACCTCGGCATTGAAGGCTCTGCACTCAGCTGGCTCCGTTCCTACCTTTCCAACAGATCCCACTTCATCTCTCTCCACAACCACACCTCTGCTACAGCCGCAGTCACTCAAGGCGTTCCCCAAGGCTCCGTACTCGGCCCCCTCCTCTTCATCATCTACATCCTCCCCCTTGGTCAGATACTCCGCCACTTCAATCTGGACTTCCACTGTTACGCTGATGACACCCAGATTTACCTTGGCACCAAATCCCCCCACAACCCCCCCCTCTCCCATATCAACTCCTGTTTGTCAGCAATAAAAACCTGGATGCAACATAATTTCCTCAAACTCAACAGCGATAAGACAGAATTTCTCCTCATAGGCTCCAAAGCCACACTTAGCAAAATCAATAACCCCACTCTCACCATCGACGGCACCACTGTCTCCCCATCTCCCCAGGCCCGCAACCTTGGCGTGATCTTTGATTCCACCCTCTCCCTTGAGCCTCACATCCGCCATGTCATTAAAACCTCCTTCTTTCATCTCCGCAACATCGCCAAACTCAGACCCTCTCTCACACCGCCTGCTGCTGAAAGACTCATCCATGCCTTCATCTCCTCCCGACTGGACTATTGCAACTCACTTCTCCTTGGCATCAGCTCCACCTACATCAACCGACTCCAACTGGTCCAGAACGCAGCCGCCCGACTCATCACCCACACCAAATCCTGGCATCACATCACTCCAGTCCTCAAAAAACTTCACTGGCTTCCCGTCTCCCACCGGATCACCTACAAAATCCTGGTCCTCACCTACAAAGCCCTCCACCATCTGGCCCCCACATATCTCATTGACCTCCTCTCCCCCTACCAACCCTCACGGTCCCTCAGATCCACATCAGCCGGTCTCCTCTTCATCCACAAGTCCAACCTCCGCAGTTTTGGGGACAGAGCCTTCTCCAGGGCAGCTCCCAGGCTCTGGAACTCCCTCCCCCAACTGATCCGCAATTCCGTGTCCCTCCCCATCTTCCAGTCCCGCCTCAAGACCCATCTCTTCACCTCTGCCTATCCTTAGCCCCACGTCCCCGTCCCTTTTCATCTGTGCATTAATTGCCTCATGCTGTGTTTTGTATTGAATTCTGTCTTTACTTTGTGTACTAGTCATGTCTCTACTATTTATTTCATTCCCCTTACATGTTTTTCCTATACATGCTCAATTTTTGTAAGGTGTCCTTGAGACTCTTGAAAGGCGCCCATAAATAAAATGTATTATTATTATTATTAATATGATCATGGCTGATCATCCAGAATCAGTACTCCCGTTCCTGTTTTTTCCCCATATCCCTCGATTCCATTAGCCCTAAGAGCTATATCTAACTCTTTCTTGAAAACATCCAGTGAATTGGCCTCCACTGCCTTCTGTGGCAGAGAATTCCATAGATTCACAACTCTCTGGCTGAAAAACCCCTGTAAGGCAGCAACTCTACCGCTGCGCTACTGTGCCACTCTGATCTCTGCATGCTATTCAGTACCATTAGTACGGTTGCCAGGGGTTATGGGGAGAAGGCAGGAGAATAGCAAGGAGGGAAAGATAAATCAGCCAGTGATTGAATGGCAGATTTGACTTGATGGGCCCAATGGCCTAATTCTGCTGTGCGATCTGTTGAGTAACTCCATCAGTGGAGAAGAGGTCCCAACCTAAAACGTTGCCTGTCCATGCCCCCAGCAGATACTGCCTGGCCTGTTGAATTACTCCAACACTCAGTGTTTTGCTCAAGGTTCCAGCATCTGCTGTTCCCTGTGTCTCCACTTTATATTCATGTTGTGGGCAAGACTTCTCAGTTCTGGTTTCTGCAAAGGTAAGGCAGAAATTGTGAAATATGATCTTGTACCCCATGAAACAAAATGAACTGAATGTATTCAGTCCACGTAAGCAAAACGGTTTCATTTTGTCTACCTTTTATTTTTATTCAGGGCTGTTTCCAAGTTGACAGCTGTTTTATTCGACTGGTCAGCCTTTTAGGAATAACAACTGCTTTTTCTATTGGAGTTATTTGTGTCTCTGAATTCTCTGGGTTGGTTTGGTTTATTGAGAAAAGGTGACCCAGCCTCAAAACTCACTGTCAATGGGAGGCCTGTGTTAAATTCTACCCTTGAGACTTCTCCTGGTTAAATAAAGGTTAAATAAAAAAAAATAAAAAAAATACCCTTGGCATCAACTCCGTAAGGCCACAAGACATAGGAGCAAAATGAGGCCATTCTGCCCATCGAGTATGCTCCGCCATCCGATCATGGCTGATCTATTTTTCCCTCTCAACCCCATTCTCCTGCCTTCTCCCCGTAACCTTTGATGCCCTTAGGTATCATTAACTTATAATAATAATAATAATAAATTTTATTTAATGGGCGCCTTTCATACATCTCAAGGACACCTTACATAGTAATCGGAATAAAAACATATAATCGGAATAAAACAAGTAATTAAAGACATCACAGAGACACAAATTAAAAACAGAATTCAATCCAAAAACAGAAAATCAAAAACACAGTGTGAAAAGAGAGCAGCGGCAGCCAAAGCGCGCCAGCGTCCACTCTCTCTTCACGGCAGCCATCTTGGACACAGACCTACAGGACTACAATTAGACAAAAAAAATCATCCCCCCACAGTGGATAGCACTGTGGAGGAAGGCACAATGTCCAGTCCCCACCCCATGTCCACCCCAAAGTCAGGCCTATTGAGGCCACCGCAGTTGCCTGTACGGAGGCCCGATGTCCCTGGCCGTTCTCACCGGGTGGTCTTGCCCCGGCGTCGGGAGAGTCCTTTCGGCGGCTGGACCACTTGGAACGGCCGCTTCTTGGTTGGAGCCCACGGCTGCCGAAGCCGACAAGGCCGCGCCGGTTTGGCGCTCCCAGGCTCCAGATGAAAAAGTCGGCGCCCGCTCTCCGCACTGCCGCCTTGCCGCCTCTACGCACGCCGTCTCTCCGCACGCCGCCTCTCCGCTCCGCAAACCCGCAGCCCGGAGATGTTGCTCACGGCGGTCCAGCTCGCCAGAGCTCCAGCGCGGCGACCCAGGCAAGGCATCGCCCGCTCCGCTCCGCTCCAGCGCTCCAATGCTGTGCCGCCACCCAGGCCGAGGTGCTGGGTGGTTCCCGCCAAGAAACGGCGCTCCAAGCCCGCTGGTAGGCCACGAGGACGGGTCGACGGGCAGCCCGGAAAAAAGGCTGCCACACCGACCAGGTAGGGACCTATAAATAAAGTAACACCTACCCCCCCACCTACCCCCCCAACTTATCAATCTCGGCTTCAAAAATACCCAATGACTTGGCCTCCACAACAGTCTGTGGCAATGAATTCCACAGATTCACCACCCTCTGGCTCAGGGAATCCCTCCGCATCTCCATTCTGAAGGTACGTCCTTTTATTCTGAAGCTATGCCCTCTGGTCCTGTACTCTCCCACTACTGGAAGCATCCTCTCCACATCCATTCTATCGAGGCCATTCATTATCCGGGTTTCAATGAGACCTCATCCTTCTAAACTCCAGTGAATACAGGCCCAGTGCCGTCAAACGCTCCTCATATGTTAATCCAATCATCCCTGGGATCAGTAAGGCACCAGTCAGGGTGGGCAAGAAAGCATCTTGCGTGTATATTGCCTCCACAATTTACCCCAGCCACATCATGCAGTTTGAGTTTAGTTTCTTGTCACACGTACTGAGGTACAGGATAAAACATTTGTTGCGAGCTAACCAGTCAGCGGAAAGACAATACATGATTACAGTCAAGCCATCCACAGTGTACAGATACATGATAAAGGGAATAACGTGAGTAATGTTTGGTGCAAGGTAAAGAACAGTAAAGCCTGATCAAAGATAGTCCGAGGGTCTGCAATGAGGTAGAAAATAGCTCAGGACTGCTCTCGAGTTGTTGGTAGGATGGTTCAATTACCTGATAACAGCTGGGAAGAAACTGTCCCTGAATCTGGAGGTGTGCGCTTTCACACTTCTACACCTTTTGCCTGATGGGAGAGGGGAGAGGAGGGAGTGGCCAGGGTGCGACTTGCCCTTGATTATGCTGCTGGCCTTGCCGAGGCAGCGTGAGATGCAAATGAAGTCAATGGAAGGGAGGTTGGTTTGCGTGATGGTCTGGGCTGCATCTACAATCCTCTGCTATGAAAAGTGTGAGAAAGTTTAAAAAAAAATGTCTGCATGATGGAACGGAGCATTAAAACATCCAGTAACACATGGACTGCACGGTGGCACAGCGGTAGAGTTGCTGCCTTACAGCGCTTGCAGTGTCGGAGACCCGTGTTAAATCCTGACTACAGGAGTTGTCTGTACGGACTTTGTACGTTCTCCCCGTGACCGCGTGGGTTTTCTCCGAGATCTTCGGTTTCCGCCCACGCTCCAAAGACATACAGGTTTGACTGTTAATTGGCTTGGTATAAGTGTAAATGGTCCCGAGTGAGTGTAAGATAGTGTTAAAATGCAGGGATCGCTGGTCGGTGCGGACTCCGTGGGCCATAGGACCTGTTTCCGCGCTGTATCTCTAAAACTAAAAACATCTTAATGAAATTTGGCAACCTGACTGGAAATGTTAAACGCCAGAAGTATATGAAACATTGACATTATATATTGAAAAATACGAGTGTTAATATATATAAATCTGGGTTATCGTGTGGTTCCAGTTGCCTGTCAATGACGAGCAGGAATGCAAGATGTTAGCTGATGCTTCTAGCTACTATTAACATTTAGCATAACTTCAAATTCCTGGCATGCTTTATAAGTTTTCATCAAATAAATTAACTGGCACTTATTTATCTTAAAAATCACTTTTTGTAAATGGAGCCATGTGGGCAAATTTAGTATAGGAAGGAACTGCAGAGGCTGGTTTATAACCTAAGATAGACACAAAATGCTGGAGTAACTCAGCAGGACAAGCAGCGTCACTGGATAGAAGGAAAGTCCCCACCAGACTGGCCGGGAAGCTAATGGAATTGGGGCTCAACACCTCCCTGTGTGCCTGGGTCCTGGACTTTCTCACCGCCAGGCCCCAGGTAGTCAAGATGGGAGGGAATACATCGAAGTCCCTCACCCTGAGCACAGGATCGCCCCAGGGTTGCGTCCTCAGCCCCCTATTGTACTCCCTGTACACACATGACTGTGTGGCTAGGTTCAGCTCCAACTCAATAATTAAGTTTGCTGATGACACTGTGGTGGTGGGCCTGATCTCAGACAACGACGAGAAGGCCTACCGGGAGGAGGTGGCTGGTCTAGCACTCTGGTGCCAGGATAACAGTCTCCTCTTGAACATCAAAAAAACGAAGGAGCTGATCATGGACTTTAGGAGGGCACATCATCCGAGGACGTACACTCCATTGAGGATAAATGGGGATCCTGTGGATAGGGGGAACTGTTTTAAATATCTGGGAGTCCACATCTCCGAGGATATGACATGGACATCACACGCCTCAGCACTCGTGAGTAAGGCAAGGCAGCGCCTTTACCACCTCAGGCAATTGAGGAAATTCAGAGTGTCTCCGAGGATCCTCCAGTCCTTCTACGCAGCGGCGGTGGAAAGCATCGTGTCCGGGAACATTACCATCTGGTTTGGGAATTGCTCTGCCAAGGACAAGAAGGCTCTGCAGAGAGTAGTGCGTTCAGCCGAACGCACTATGGGAACTTCACTTGCCCCCCTGCAGGAACTATACATCAGGAGGTGCAACTCCAGAGCCAACAATATCATGAGAGACCCCTTCCACCCCTGCAACGGACTGTTCCAGCTGCTACGGTCAGGCAAACGCCTCCGTTGCCATGCGGTGAGAACGGAGAGGTTGAGAAGGAGTTTCTTCCCAGAGGCCATTCGGACTGTAAACGCCTATCTCACCAGGGACTAACTCTCCTGAACGTTTTTCCTTCCATTATTTATTATGTAAAAGAATATGTGTGTTATGATTGTGTTTATAGTTTGTTTGGTTGTTTGTCTTTTGCCCAAAAGTCCGCGAGCATTGCCACTTTCATTTCACTGCACATCTCGTATGTGTATGTGACAAATAAACTTGACTTGACTTGACTTGACTTGACGTGAATGGGTGACGTTTCGGGTCGAGACCCATCTTCAGACTCGACGTTTCGGGTCGAAACCCTTCTTCAGGCTCAAGCTTTCAGAATTTCAGACTTCAGTGTGAAGAAGGGAAATAGAGGCCAATTCAAACCTCCACCAAGGAAACAAATTCCGAGTGGGAATATTTTACATGTTTCCAATTTATTGGCATCACCGGCAAGACCGACATTATTGCACTGACGAACAATGTCTAACCCTTTTGTTTCATTTAGTTTTAGAGATACAGCGCAGAAACACGCCGACCAGCAATCCCAGTTACACTCGCGCTATCCAACACACAAAAGAAACAAGTTAAAACATTTTTTTTAACAGAATCCAATTAACCTACAAACCTGTACGTCTTTGGAGTGTGGGAGGAAACGGAAGCACCCGGAAAAAACCCACACAGGTCACGGGGAGATTGTACTAACTCCATACAGACTGCACCCAGAGTCAGGATCGAACCCGGGTCACTAGCGATGTAAAGCAGCAACTCTACCGCTGCGCCACCGTGCCACCCAAACTACTGACTCTTAATGAGCAAGATTCACTTAGAGCCCAGATGAGGTGCAGGAGTAGGTCATTCAGCACTTCGAGCCAGCACCGCCTTTCAATATGATCATGGCTGATCACCCAGAATCAGCACCCCCAGTCCTGCTTTCTCCCCATATCCCTTGATTCCGTTAGCCCCAAGAGCTATATCTACCTCTCTCTTGAAACCATCCAGTGAATTGGCATCCACTGCCTTCTGTGGCAGAGAATTTCACAGATTCACAACTCTCTGGGTGAAAAGGTTTTTCCTCATCTCAGTGGCCTACCCCTTATTCTTAAACTGTGACCCCCTGGTTCTGGACTCATCCAACATGGAGAACATGCATCTAGCCTGTCCAATCTCTTCAGAATTTTATCTCTCTTCAGGAGACAGTGTACTAGTCCCGTCTTCTAACGAGTGGGGTCCAATCTCAGCCCATTCAGTAATGCCTCAGATGAAGTCTTGACCCGAAACGTCACCCATTCCTTCTTTCCAGAGATGCTGCCTGTCCCGCTGAGTTACTCCAGCATTGTGTGTCCATCTTCGGTGTAAACCGGCATCTGCAGTTCTTTCCTGCAACTAGAGCGAGCTTGCCGCTTTCACTGCATTGCTTTGCGAGAAGCTTTTTACGACAAGAGTGCATTTCAAACCTCAAATTAACAATTCGCACCGGGGGAAACTATTGAAGGAGATGTAGATATTTCTTACACAAAACTCTTTAATAGGGCGCAAAACTCAATCACCTCAGGAAAAGGAGGGTGATTAATATGCATTGCCAGACATCATTACTTCCGAAATTAATACTGCATCATTCAGAAGTCAAGCATGAAAAATTAACGACAGAAATGTGAACATAACAGCAAAAGGTACACAGAGCCTTGCATCGCAGGAGCCGTTATTAATACCAAACAATGATAAAATGCATCAATTATGACTCCAATTCTTCACGCGATGTATTATGCTCTTTCAAGCTATCAGCGTTACACAGACACGGTGCACATTATACAGGGACATTACATTCTGATACCAAAGCATAATTAAGTCTGTGTGTTTACAGTACGTGCCGGATTGTGCACGTTTTAAAACTGTAATTCAGTGATGCATCTTCGGTGTCTCCGTGACAGAGATGAAGACATTCACAAGGCTTGCTCTGGGTTGAAACAATCAGGGCCATATGGCTCTCTGCTCGAATCACATTAGCATCTTTTGGCAGTGTTTTCATTTTAAAATTTGGCATTCTCAGGGTGCCTTATTAGTATGGTTCAATGAATGTGCAGAGGAAGTATAACAAGCCTGTTCGCCAATGTTGCAACTTTAACAGAGGTGATTAGGGGCGTGCAGCGGTAGAGTTGCTGCCTTAAGGCCCTGTCCCACTTCCCCGAGTTACTCACAAACTCTCCCAAGTTTTCCCCTTGATTCGAACTCGGGGAATGTCGGTTAACGTCGGTGGCGAGCTCGTAGGAGCCCGTAGATGTTTCGTAGCAGCTCGTAATGCTAGCTGTAGGAACTCGGGGGCATAAAGTAGGTCGGGACGTTTTTTTTCAACATGTTGAAAAATGTCCACGAGTTAAAAAAATAACCCCAAGTACCTACGAACGGTTATTACCGTAATTCTCTGAGTTTGAATCAAGGGGAAAACTCGTGAGAGTTTGTGAGTGACTCGAGAAAGTGGGACAGGGGCTTTACCGTGGCAGAAACACGAGTCGACACTGACAGCCAGTGCTGTCTGTATGGAGTTTGTACGTTATCCCAGCGACCTGTGTGGGTTTTCTCCGGGTGCTCCGGTTTCCTCCCACACTCCAAGACAGAGGTTCGTAGGTTATTTGGCTTGGTAACATTTTAAATTACATGGAAACATAGAAACATAGAAAATAGGTGCAGGAATAGGTCATTCGATCCTTCGAGCCTGCACCGCCATTCAATATGATCATGGCTGATCATCCAACTCAGTATCCTGTACCTGCCTTCTCTCCATACCCCCTGATCCCTTTAGCCACAAGGGCCACATCTAACTCCCTCTTAAATATAGTCAATGAACTGGCCTCAACTACCTTCCGTGGCAGAGAATTCCAGAGATTCACCTCACTCTGTGTGAAAAATGTTTTTCTCATCTCAGTCCTAAAAGATGTCCCCCTTATCCTTAAACTGTGACCCCCATGTTCTGGACTTCCCCAACATCGGGAACAATCTTCCTGCATCTAGCCTGTCCAACCCCTTAAGAATTTTGTAAGTTTCTATAAGATCCCCCCTCAATCTTCTAAATTGTCCCGAGTGTGTGTAGTATAGTGTTAGAGTGCGGGGATCGCTGGTCGGCGTGCACTCGGTGGGCCGAAGGGCCTGTGTCCGTGCTGTAAAAGTAAAACTAAGACACACCACAGGTGCACAACCAGGCGAAGTTAGTTACTGGAGTGCGGAATGGAAATAGGCAAGGATTTGTTTGAGTGCAAAAATTGGAAGGTTTATCTTTTCTCAGCAGCCTTGCAAGATGTTTTTTTTCAGATGATACTGTATATGCAACATTTGCTGACACTCTGGAATATAAGTGCACTAACTGAAGATGTTCATTTATCATGCAAAGGTACACGTTAAAAAGACTCGGGGAGAACTCCAATTATGTCAGTTCTTGAGAAAGCACCCAGAGAAAATGTGAGTGCAAATCTGAAAGTAATTACTGACACCATAAATTATCTCAACTCAATAATAAAATGGGTATCAGAGTGCTTGCTGCTTGTTTTTAAACTGCAACTAATGCAAGATTATTGGAAGTACTGGATAAATCTGAGCGAATATCATCATTAGAAGAAAGAGAGTACATCGGTGGAGATATGGTAGACGCGAGAGTCTTGCTCTTGTAGACTTCCTGAGAGGGGATCTTATTGAAACATATAGGATTATTATGGGTTTGGACACGCTAGAGGCAGGAAACATGTTCCCGATGTTTGGGGGAGTCCAGAACCAGGGGCCACAGTTTAAGAATAAAGGGTTAGCCATTTACAACGGAGATGAGGAAACACTTTTTCACACAGAAAGTTGTGAGTCTGTGGAATTCTCTGCCTCAGAGGGCGGTGGAGGCCGGTTCTCTGGATACTTTCAAGAGAGAGCAAGATAGGGCTCTTAAAGATAGCGGAGTCAGGGGATATGGGGAGAAGGCAGGAACGGGGTGCTGATTGTGGATGATCAGCCATGATCACATTGAATGGCGGTGCTGGCTCGATGGGCCGAATGGCCTACTCCTGCACCTATTGTCTATTGTCCTCCATTGAATCACTTGCAATTCTTTAAAAATAAAGTGTCAAACTACTAATTCCTAAAAAAGGGAACTTAGAAGAAAGAAAACTGGCGATCAATAATTGTTGGCCTGATGTTCCCCTATGTTCTCACAAAGCTAACAACAAGATGATTAGCCAAGGCATCTTTAGACTTTAGAGATACTGCGCGGAAATGGGTCCTTTGGTCCACGGAGTCTGCGCTGACCAGCGATCACCCTGTACACCAGCTCTATCCTACACACGAGGGAAAACTTACAAAAGCCAATTAACCTACAAACCTGTACGTCATTGGAGTGTGGGAGGAAACCAGAGCACTCGGGTCACGGGAGTAAAAGCTCCGTACAGACAGCACCCGTAGTCAGGATCGAACCCAAGTCTCTGGTGCTGCAAGGCAGCAACTCTACTGCTGCGCCACTGTGCAAACTGGATCTTAGGCTTTACTTACAGCCACTCTGGACTTAACAGCGAACGACTTTCCCGAGTAACTCTGCAAGTCAGGCAGCATCTCTGGAGAAAAGGAATGGGTGAAGATTCAGGTCAAGATGAAGGGTCTCGACCCGAAACGTCACCCATTCCCTCTCTCCAGAGATGCTGCCTGACCTGCTGAGTTACTCCGGCATTTTGTGTCCAATTGCTCTATGGTCATTCAGCAGAAAAACTGAAGAAATAATGTGATTCTATGGCTGAGGAGGTAAGTGAAATATGAACCGATAATTGAGTTTAAACAGCCTGAGAATTTAGAAAGTTGAGGTATGAGAAAGTAGGTGATTAGAATCATAATTTAAAAGTGACCATAATGAAACTTAATGGCAGACAAAAATGCTGGAGAAACTTAGCGGGTGAGGCAGCATCTATGGAGCAAAGGAATAGGTGACGTTTCGGGTCGAGACCCTTCTTCAGACTGATGTGGGGATGGGGGGGGGGGGGGGGAGAAGAAAGGAAGAGGCAGAGACAGTAGGCTGCGGGAGAGCTGGGAAGGGTAGGGGAAGGATGGAGAAAGCAGGGACTACCTGATATTAGAGAAGTCAATGTTCATACCGCTGGGTATTAAACTACCCAAGCAAAATATGAGGTGCTGCTCCTCCAATTGGCAGTGGGACTCACTCTGGCCATGGAGGAGGCCCAGGACAGAAAGGTCAGATTCGGAATGGGAGGGGGAGTTGAAGTGCCAAGCCACCAGAAGACTGGGTTGGTTAATGCGAACTGTGCAGAGGTGTTGGGCAAGGCGATCGCCAAGAGCAGCGGATGCAATAGATGAGGTTGGAGGAGGTGCAGGTGAACCTCTGCCTCACCTGGAAATGAAACTTAAGGTGCTCATGACACCTAGGAAGCAATGTCATTTCATTAACCTGTCATAGAACACTCAGACTAACATGGGTAAAATGATAGAAAAATCGGGCATGGATATTTAATGTATTGCACGAGGTGAGAATGCTGCCAACATTCTTTGAAATAAGCCATGTTGGAGTGCTTTGTTCATCTAAATTCAGTGCAAATGCTATATGAGATTATTAGCAAGCCAAAATCTCTGGAAAGTCCACTCATCCTAACTAGGTAATTATTTGAGTATGCTTGGAATGAAAACTATCGTTAAAAAAACTGAAAGAGCTTTTGGCCCTTGGAGAAATTAAGAAATATCCATATTGAGGAAACCTTCAATGGTGTTGGCAGTGTCGGTGATTCTGAAACTAATACACTTCGGCACTGACAAGAAATAATATTTCAGAAGCTGCTGAAGTACAGGAAGTACAAGTAATATTCCAGTTGGTAGATCTCAGAATTTGACAAATGGGCCAAACTGCAAAATACAATTTGGTGTTTCTAGTCTTTGACGATGATTCATTTTTTGTACGTTGCATGTTATAAGTTCAAGTTCAAGTTCAAGTTCAAGTGAGTTTATTGTCATGTGTCCCTGTATAAATATATACACACATGAATAAATAAACTGGTAGTGCAAATAACAGAAAGTGGTTGCTAATAATCAGAGTTTTGTCCGAGCCAGGTTTAATAGCCTGATGGCTGAGGGGAAGTAGCTATTCCTGAACCTGGTTGTTGCAGTCTTCAGGCTCCTGTACCTTCTACCTGAAGGTAGCAGGGAGATGAGTGTGTGGCCAGGATGGTGTGGGTCTTTGATGATACTGCCAGCCTTTTTGAGGTCACGAGATCATAAGTGATAGGAGAAGAATTAGGCCATTCGGCCCATCAAGTCAACTCCACCATTCTATCATGGTTGATCAATCTCTCCCTCCTAACCCCATTCTCCTGCCTTCTCCCCATAGCCCCTGACACCCATACTAATCAAGAATCTATTTATCTCTGCCTTAGAAATATCCATTGACGGCCTCCACAGCCTTCTGTGGCAAAGAATTCCACAGATTCACCACCCTCTGACTGAAGAAATTCCACAGTTCCACAAAGAATTCCACGTGTTCTCCCTGTGACCACGTGGCTTCCAGCTCCAGATTTCAACGTTCAATTGTTCCAAGTTTAGGTGGGTAGTAGGACAACCAAGGGAAATGTATATGCATGTGATGGGGAAAAGGTTTCAGGGAAATAACTGGGGAATGGGACCGTTGGGAATGGTCTGAGTGCCGGCCAAGGCTCGATTGCCTGCAGGGACTTCTTCTGCATTGCAAGAGAATGTCACCAGGAAAGCCTGGTGCCAAACTCATAAGTGATAGGAGCAGAATCACGGCATTCGGACCAACAAGTCTACCCCGCCATTCAATCATGGCTGATCTATCTTTCCCTCACAACCCCATTCTCCTGCCTTCTCCGCATAAACCTTAGCACAGTGGCGCAGCGGTAGAGTTGCTGCCTTACAGCACTGGCAGCACCGGAGAACCGGGTTCGATCCCGACTCCTGGTGCTGTGTGTACGGAGTTTGTGCATTCGCCCCGTGAATTTGCTCCAAGATCTTCGGTTTTTCCTCACACACTGTGACGTACAAGTAGTAAGATAATTTGGCTTAGTACAAGCGTAAATTATCTAGTGTGTGTAGGATAGTGTTAATGTGCAGGGATCGCTGGTCAGTACGGGCTCGCTGGGCTGAAGGGCCCATTTATGTGCTGTACATTTAAACGAAACTAATAAACTAAACTCGTACAAATCAAGAATCTGTCACTCTCCGCCTTAACAATACTCAATGACCTGGCCACCACTGCCGTCTGTGGCAATGAATTCCACAGATTCACCACCCTCCGACTTCGAGTGATTCCTCCTCCTTTCCTTTTCTAAAGGTACGTCTTTTTATTCTGAGGCTGTGCCGTCTGGTCCTAAAATCTGTCACGTGTGGAAATATCCTCTCCGCATCGACTCTATCTGGGAGTTTCACTATTCAATAAGTTTTAATGAAGTACCCCTTCATCCTTTTAAGCCCAGCACAATCCAAGGTTACGAAAGTCATCAGAAACCTTACAAGTCTCCATCGTCTGTCCTCAGGTTGGGAATAGTCCGTAGATGACGATGGGTGGATCCACAGGTTCACCACCCTCTGACAAAAAGACATTTCTCCTCATCTCCTTCCTAAAAGAACATCCTTTAATTCTGAGTCTACTCCTAGACTCTCCCACTGAAACATCCTCTCCACTCTATCCAAGCCTTTTCACGAGTCTGTACTTTTCACTGAGGAACCCACCTCATTCTTCCAAACAACAACGAGTACTGGCCCCGTGCCGACAAATGCTCATCATAGGTTAACCTACTCATTCCTGGACACCAGTGAGAATGCTATGCACCCTCTAAAGTGGATGCAAAGTGTCTGTCACAGTCTTAAAGAGAGGAGAGAGGAACATCACCATGAAGAGATTGAAAGCAACCACGAGAATTAATAAAACTGATACATCAGTTGGCACTGCAGCTCAACAAGCACAGCGTTAATTAATTGATGAAGCAAACTTGCCACAAGATGTGAACATCAGTCCTTAGACTTTTAGTCTTTAGACATACTGCGCGGAAACAAGTACTTAGTGCTGCACTGTTCTGTGTAGTATGTTCAATTGAAGGCCACAGCCTCAGAATAAAAGGACGCACCATTGAAAAGTCAATAGATATTTTTTAAGGCCATTCTCCTTCCTTCTCCCTGTAACCCCCGACCCACTTAACAATCAAGAATCTGCCAATCAATCCCCGCCTTAAAATTATCCATGGACGGCCTCCACAAGAGTCTTCAGCAATGAATTCCACACATTTATTCTGAGACTGTGCCCTCAAGACCTAGACTCCATCAACAATGGGAGACATAATTTTAAAGCAAGATTACAATAATAAATTTGTAGAAATAATAAATGGTCTGGAGAACGGTCTTGACCCAAAATGTCACATATTCCTTCTCTTCACAGATGCTGCCTCACCCGCTGAGTTTCTCCAACATTTTTGTCCACCTATAAAGAAATCTGGAATCATTTCCTCACTATAGTGACAACGGAACTCTGGAATTCTTGTGAATGCTTGGAAAATTGGGAGGATGCAAGGTTGTCATCAGTAGTTTAATTTTCGTTGGGTCAAGGTTTACAAGAATTATCCCAGGAATGAGGGGGTTAACATGTGATGAGCATTTGACCGCACTGGGCCTGTACTCGCTGGAGTTTAGAAGAATGAGGGGGGGGGGGACCTCATTGAAACGTACAGAATAGTGCAAGGCTTGGATAGAATGGATGTGGAGAGGATGTTTCCACTAGTGGGAGAGTCTAGGACTGGAGGTCACAGCCTCAGAATTAAAGGGGAGGAATTTATTTCATCAGAGGGTGGTGAATCTGTGGAGTTCTTTGCCACAGAAGGCTTTGGAGGCCGTCAAGCAGTGATGGATAGATTCTTGATTAGTATGAGTGTCAGGGGTTATGGGGAGAAGGCAGGAGAATGGGGTTCGGAGGGAGAGATAGATGAGCCATGATTGAATGGCAGAGTAGACTTGATGGGCTGAATGGCCTAATTCTGCCCCTGGAATTTATCAATTAATTAGATTAGATTAGATAGATTAGATTCGTTTTTATTGTCATTCAGACCTTTCGGTCTGAACGAAATTTTGTTTCCCTGCAGTCATACATATAATTTAAAAAATGGCAAAAACACACAATCAACACAAATTTAACATCCACCACAGTGAGTTCACCAAACACCTCCTCACTGTGGTGGAAGGCCAAATCTTAAAGTCTCTGTCTCTTCCCTCTTTGTTCTCCCTCTGCGCCGAGGCGACGGTTCAAACTCCGCGGGTGGTTGATGCCTGCGCCACAACTCCAGGGCCGAGTCGGGTCTCCGCCGCTGCTGCTGCTGCCGCCGCCACAGCTTCGGTGCCGAGCCGGGTCTCCGCTGCTGCTGCTGCCGCCGCTACAGCTTCGGTGCCGAGCCGGGTCTCCGCCGCTGCTGCTGCTGCCGCCGCTACAGCTTCGGTGCCGAGCCGGGTCTCCGCTGCTGCTGCTGCTGCCGCCGCCACAGCTTCGGGGCCGAGTCAGGTCTCCGCTGCTGCTGCTACCGCCGCCACCGCTCCAGGGCCGAGCCGGGTCTCCGCTGCTGCTGCTGCCGCCGCTACAGCTTCGGGGCCGAGTCAGGTCTCCGCTGCTGCTGCTGCCGCCGCCACCGCTCCAGGGCCGAGCCGGGTCTCCGCTGCTGCTGCCGCCGCCACAGCTTCGGGGCCGAGCCGGGTCTCCGCCGCTGCTGTTGCTGCTACAGCTCCGATGCCGCCAGCTCCGCCATTAGGCCTCGGCGCAGACGGAGACGGGGAATACGACCGAAGAAAAAGTCGCATCCCCCGAAGGAAGAGACCAAGGCATGTTTTTCCCACCCCACCCACACACATACACAACTTAATAAAACAAAATTAACTAAAACATGACAAGGAACAAAACGAAAGAAAAAAACAGACGGACTGCAGGTGGGCTGCAGCTGTTAAGCCAGCGCCGCCATCTTGGACTTCCAGCATCTGAGGATCTGGCATGGCCATTCTGTTTTGAGATTGAGAATTATTTCTTGCACCCAGGAGGGAGAAAGTGAGATCAGCCATGATTGAATGGTGGAGTAGACTCGACGGGCCGAATAGCCTGAAGGGCTGGTCCCGTTTTCCCCGAGTTATTCACAAATTCTCCCGAGTTTTCAAACTCGCAGAATGTTCGTAACGCGTCCGTAGGAGGTTGCAGGAGTCCGTGGATATATTGTAGCGGCTCGTTATGCCAGCTGTAGGTACTCGGGGCATCAGGTAAGTTGGGATGTCTTTTCCAGCATGATTCTTCTTCGAGTCCGTTGCAATCTCAGATGTCTTTCTGCCAGTATCTGGCGCAGGTCACAGCTGGTCGGGTCGGTTCAGCCAGGTCCTGGGGGCTGCACTGGGGGGCGTCGTAACACTCCAGTAGGTGGGACATTGTCTGTACTGCTCCACAGCTGCATGTGTCTTCTGCCTGGTAGTTCCATGCTTAAAGTATTCAAAACCCACCTTCAGAACACCAAAGCCAAGGTCAACACTCGCAACAACATCCTGCGCAAACTGGTAAACTCAAAGTTGGGCGCTGATCCACCAACCATCCATGGAACTGCCCTAGCCCTGTGCTTCTCCACAGCTGAATACGCGTGCTCAAGCTGGAGCCGCTCCCACCACACCAAACTGGTTGACACAGCCCTCAACGACACCTGCCGCATTATCACGGGATGCATAAAGACAACGCCAGTCCCGTGCCTCTACGCCCTAGCTGGTATTGCCCCCCCCCCCCCATATCAGACGATCCATCGTCGCCCAAGACGAGCGGGGAGCACAGGAGATCAATACCAGGCACCCCCTGCACGGACACACAGCACCTCCACCCCGACTGAAATCCAGAGCCAGTTTCTTGCAGACAGTCCCACCTCTCCAGACAGCCAAAGAAACAGCAAGGACCAACATCTGGAAAGATGAATGGAACCAGCTCAGCACACGAGCCCACGACTGGATGGAGAGAGGAATCACTCCGACTGAATGCCTCGCCAGCTGGCACGACCTCCCATGTCCCATGGCCAACCTGGAAGACCCTCAACAGATTACGAGTGGAGCAGGGGAGGTGCAAAGCACTTATGTAAGCATGGAACTACTCCAGCATGATGAAAAATGTCCACGAGTAAAAAAATAGCCCCGAGTACCTACGTCTGGCATAACTCGCCGCTACGATATATCCACGGCCTTCTACGGACTCGTTCCGAACATTCTGCGAGTTTGAAAACTCGGGAGAATTCGTGAATAACTTGGGAAAGTGGGACAGGCCCTTAATTCTGCTCCTACCACTTGTGATCTTCTGAGCTATTTGCAACAAAGCCAAGTAAATGAAGTTAAGGTGTGAATCAGCACTGTTTTGATTAAATGGTAAAACTTGCACCCGAGGCAGACTAGTCCATCCCTCTGTTCGTTGCAGTATATTCAGAGATGACTCTCACATTTACAACCGTCCAAGTCCCATCAATGACTAAATCACGTTAAATGCAGAATCAGAGTTTCACTTTCTCTCCCAAAAGAGTTCTTAAAGCGAGTTTGCAGCTCATAAAAATAACCGTGCTCCCTCCAAACAAAGTATTTCAAAATGTATTTGTCAGAGAGTGAAGGAGGGAGCCGCTGGTGATGAGGGATGCGAGGGGCAAGGGCCGGTAGGAGAGTGAACCGCGTGAGGTCTGCTGCAGGAGGCACCCTCGTGAAACAATGATGGCCGCGGGAGGAGAGGGACGTGGGGTTGCAGGCTTGCAGCAGCCTGCGGCCTACATGGATAGGGGACGCTCCGGTACTTCCAGCCTGTGGACCGGATAATGGAGGAGGCAGCCTGGGGACACCACCGTGAGGGGGTGGGGAGAGCAAAGGGGACATGGCGCGGATACTGCGTGTACTTTGTCCGCGCCCTGATGTGGTGACTATTCGCATACCGTGGGTCTGCAAGCAAAGGGTTTCACTCTGGCTTGCCACATGTGACAATAAAGTATTTGTTCATTCATGCACTCGGACTTCAAACTTCTTCGTTGAAAACGGGGCAAAAATATGCTGACTGTGCATTTGTGGAACGAGCAAAAGAATTTCACTATGCTGTGCACACGTGACATTAAAGAACCATTGAAACGTAGTTTAGTTTAGAGATCCAGCGTTGAAAAAGGGACCTTCAGCTGACCGAGCCCGCGCCGACCAGCGATCCCCGTTCACTTGCACTATCCTACACACCAGGGACAACTTACAATTTTGTAGCAAAGCCAAATTAACTTACAAACCGGCACGTCTTTGAAGTGCGGCAGGAAACTGGAGCACCCAGGGAAAACCCACGCAGGTCACGGGGAGAACGGACAGACTCTTTACGGACAGCATCCGTAGTCAGGGTCGAATCCGGGTCTGTGACGCTGTAAGGCAGCAACTCTACCGCTGCGCCACCGTGCTGCGCTTACTACATTGGTCAAATCTACATGGTCGTGAACAGCGTATTCAAGTATAGTTTTACTGCAGGGATATCTTTCTGAGACATACTTTTAATAGTAAGCAGAAAACAAATTTGATATATAATACGATGTGAATTCGCAGCAGAGAGTACAATGATTAATCTTCACAAAGGGGAGTTTGGGCTGTCCCTGCAAGAGGGATTTGCATGGGTAAGGTTTAGGAATGGTTTTGAATTAAAATTCCTTGATTCGTTATTGGATGAACATTGAACCTGGCAATGTGCTTTCTTGCCTTTCTACTTGTTTCATAGCACAACTGGGTTTTCTCCAAGATCTTTGTTTTCCTCCCACACTCCAAAGATGTACAGGTTTGTAGGTTAATTGGCTTGGCATAAATGCAAATTTTCCCCAGTGTGTATTAAGAGCCTATCCCACATTGCGATTTTTTCGGCGACTGCGAGCGCCAGTGACTGACGCCCTAAAAACCGTCAAGTTGCACGACACTTTGCATCACCGTCACGTCAAGCTACGACACTCCACGTCACCCGCCTTCACAACACAAGGTTACACCAAAGTATAATAATCACATTAGAAATGAACTTATCTACAATAAATCTAACGACCAATAACTTTTTAATGGATAAGTTGGTGCTTTATATACCCGTGTCACAGGCCGTCACCCGCAGGACTTTAGACATACAGGCCCTTCAGCACACCGAGTCCTCGCCGACCAGCGATCACCCCGCACACTAGCACTGTCCTTCAAATTAGGGAATTCACTATTTTATCAAAGCCTATTAGGCTACAAACCTGTAAGTCTTTGGAGTGTGTGGTGAAACCAGAGAAAGCCCACGCAATCACAGAGAGCGCATACAAACTCCATATCGACAGCACCCGTAGTCAGAATCGAACCCGGGCCTGTGGCGCAGTAAGGCAGCAACTCCACCACTGCGCCACCATGCCACCAGTTGGCAGGCTTGGCATCTTCTATCATGGATGTTGGAACAGATTCAGGTAGCAATAACTATCCAATGTATCTCTGCAGAATGTGGACCAATATTTTCTGCAAATTCTTCCTCCCTTGAATTTCCCTGGAAGGATGACAGGAACTCCGGTTTACATTTCCGAGTTTAGCATGTGGCAATAACTGATAATATATCAAGCAAAGCACCGTCTCACAAATTAATCAAACGCCAGCTTCATGAGTCATCCCAAACATGTGACTGCTATAAAGTGTGTGCCATTTTCTTGTAGTGTACACCGTTTTGTCACCAAGCATAATCATTAGATATCGGAGCAGAATTAGACCATACGGTCCATCGATTCTCCTCTGCCATTCAATCTTGGCCGATTTAGGGCTGCACAGTTGCTGCCTTACAACGTCAGAGACCTGGGTTTGATCCTGATTGCGGGTGCTGTCTGTACGGAGTTTGGACTTTCTCCCCGTGACCACGTGGGCTTTCCCTGGGTGCTCCAGTTTCCTCCCGCGCTCCAAAGACGAACAGGTTGGTGGGATGATTGACTTCTGTAAAAATTGTAAATTGTTGTAAAAGAAAGATGAGGGGGGATCTTATTGAAACATATCAGATTATTAAAGGTTTGGACATGTTAGAGACAGGAAACATGTTCCCGATGTTGGGGGAGTCCAGAACCAGGGGCCACAGTTTAAGAATAAGGGGCGAGCCATTTAGAACAGAGATGAGGAAACACTTTTTCCACACAGAGAGTTGAGAGTCTGTGGAATTCTCTGCCTCAGAGGGCAGTGGAGGCCGATTCTCTGGATACTTTCAAGAGCGAGCGAGATAGGGCTCTGAAAGATAGTGGAGTCAGGGGATATATATCTGTCTATATCACAGTCTATATCCCTTATTTCCCTTTCCCACGACTGTCAGTTTGAAGGGTCTCGACCCGAAATGTCACCGACTCCTTTTCTCCGGAGATGCTGCCAGAACCGCTGCATTGCTCCAGTATTTTGTGTCTGAGGTATATTCAAAGGCAGCCGAATGCAAACAGCGGGAAGCATTTTAAATCACCGTCATCTGCGTGGCGCCAGGCAGTGCTGTGCTCAAACAGTGCTGAGGAGAGCAGATACTGACTGGAGCAAAAACAGCTGGAGGGCTGTTCAATGAAGAGACTGAGTGAATTATAATCATCGTCCCTCAGTGAAAGGATTCCTGCTGGTCCCTGAACACAGATTTAGTTTAGTTTAGAGATACAGCGCGGAAAGAGTCCGCACCGACCAGCGATCCCCGCACACTAACACCATCCTACACACGCCAAGGACAATTTTTTTTAAACGTTTATACCAAGCCAATTAACCTACAAACCTGCATGTCTGGGAGGAAACCGAAAATCTCGGAGAAAACCCACGCGGGTCTCGTGGAGAACATACAGACAGCGCCCATGGTCAGGATCGAACCTGGATCTCTGGCACTGTAAGGCTGTAACTACCACCGCTGCGCCACTGTGCCGCCCTAATGGATATGAAGGATGACAAAAAGGGCCAGATCTTGACAACAAACTGCAAAGGGACCCAAGCTCTGAAGAAAGTTTGTGCAATGAACTTGTTTTGCTTCTGGGACTCCAAGTACATATCCATCGTGCACAGTCAGCGAATCCAAGCAACAACTGATGAAAAGTTACTCAATAAATGCTCCGTTAAATAAAAAAGTAACAGAATCTGTAGTTGCTTATCTTGCAAACATTCAGAATATATGCAGTTCAATTACTAGGTCCCAAACTCTGATTGCTCAGTTACTTTTCATCGGGTACAGTTTTTTAAATATCTCATTAAAGGCTTAACAACAACCGAGATTTGTTTTGTTGCTTTCTTATGCAAGAGGTATCAGAATTTCTATTGGAACTTTACTTCAAGATATCCTTAACCACTGCAGTTCAAACAGATTTCTTCTGAAATAAGTTCATATTACAGGAGCTGAATTAGGCCATTCGGCCCATCAACATAACTCTTTGCTATTCATGCCAATGCCTTTCTTGGCTTTATGTATTTCATAAGTTCATGGGTTATCGGAACAGAATTAGGCCATTCGATCTATCAAGTCTACTGCGCCATACTATCATGGCTGATCTATCTTTCCCCTCACAACCCCATTCACCTGCCTTCTTCCCATAACCCCCGACACCCCTACTAATCAAGAATCTGTCAATTTGCATCATAAAAATACCCATTGACTTCTTTTCTATCTTTCTTTATTTATATAGCACATTTTTAGTCAACTTGCATTGACCCCAAAGTGCTTCACATAATTACATCCACACAGACAGGCAAAGGTGGGTGAAGTGTCTTGCCCAAGGACACAACGACAGTATGCACTCCAAGCGGGATTCGAACCAGCTACCTTCCGGTTGCCAGCCGAACACTTAGCCCATTGTGCCATCTGTCGTCCTTCTGTGGCAATGATTTCCACGGATTCACCACCCTCTGACCAAAGAAATACCTCCACGTCACCTTTCTGAAGGTTTAGCTTAGTTTAGAGATACATGGCTGAAACAGGCCGTTCGGCCCACCGGGTCCGCGCCGACCAGCGAACCCCACATATTAACACCGTCCTGCACACACCAGGGACAATTTTTACATTTACCAAGCCAATTTACCTACAAACATGCACGTCTTTCGCGTGCGGGAGGAAACCGAAAATATCGGGTAAGACCTACGCAGGTCACGGGGAGAACGTACAAGCTCTGTGCACACAGCACCCCCCTTGGACGGGGTTGAACCTGCAAGCGCTGTAAGGCAGCAACTCTACTGACGAATCGCCATGCCCCCTGAAGGTACGTCCACTGGCCTCTTGTCCCAGGTTCTCCCACTAGAAATGTGATGTAATGTAATGTGAGTAAATGATCGAAGCCTATCTGTTTCTTACAGAAACTGCTTTATACAGGAAATAACTAAACCGAAACTGAAAGATTAATTTTTGCTTGAGAGAGGAAAAAAAAAATGACACCAAGAAACGCACAGCTCTTTCTTAGATCACAGGGACGACATGATAATAATTTAATGTCTTATCCTAAAGAGTGTCACCTTGACAATGTATCCATCCCTTGAAACTTAATTGAAATGTCACCCTAGATTACAATACGTGTTTATGTCCTGGAGTGAAGTTTCAACTAATATATGTTAGAGTTAGATTTAAGCTCAAGTGAGTTTATTGTCATGTGTCCCTGATAGGACAATGAAATTTAGCTCTTATCGCCGTCAAGGGATATGGGGAGAAAGCAGGAACGGGGTACTGATTTTGGATAATCAGCCATGATCATATTGAATGGCGGTGCTAGCTTGAAGGGCTGAATGGCCTACTCCTACACCTATTTTCTATGTTTCCATATCCTTCTCATTGAGTCACAGTCATCTTCAGACTGACGGTGCCGGAGACCCAGGTTCGATCCTGACCACGGGTGCTGCCTGTACAGAGTTTGCCTCCCCGTGCCCCGCGTGGGTCTTCTCCGATATCTTCGGTTTCCTCCCACACTCCAAAGACGTACAGGTTTGTTAACTAATTGGCTTGGTATCAGTGTAAATTGCCCCAGTGTGTGTGGGATAGTGTTGGTGTGCAGGGATCGCTGGTCGGCGCGGACTCGGTGGGCCGATGGTCCTCTTTCCGCGCTGCATCTCTAAACTAAAACTAAGCTGAAGCGCAACTTCAAAGCAATCAAGTCGCCATTAAGACCGAATTATTTTTACTTTTAACCTACCGAGTAAATAAAACAGTCGTCCAAACCAACAAATAATAAATTGGCAACTCTTGAAACGTTCTCTGTAGACCCATAGATGGCCCTTTATTCCACCACAGTGACAGCTCACACAGTCACTGATAGTGACTGGAAGTGTTCAATACCACTGTAGATCTTTGAGGTGGTAAACCTGAATAAAGATTCTCCAATGAACCTCTGCCCTCTTCACCATGGACAATGGCAGTTCTGTTTGTGATACAAGGCCCTCCTTTGACTGGAGCTGCTCATCTGTATTTGTGAAGGCGATCTCTTTCTCTACTTCACCACATTCAAAATGCCGGCGGCATCCATGCCCTGCACACTGAACGCTCATTCATCCCGTTCATTTTAGCCGATAACACTGTGAAATGCTTCTGAAACTCAGTTAGTCTGGCCCTCTCCGGAATAAGCATTACAATCAGCCCGCATCCATCATTAGACAAGCGATGTCGACACTCGTTCGGGGAGACTGGGATTTAGTTTTAGTCTGGGTTAGAGATACAGAGCGGAAACAGGCCCTTTGGCCCACCATGTCCGCACCGACCAGCGATCCCCGCACATGAACGCTGCCCTACACGCGCTAGGTGCAATTTTTCATTTTTACTGCAGCAAGCAAATTAACCTACAGACCTGTACGTCTATGGAGTGTGGGAGGAAGTTCTCGGAGAAAACCCACGCAGGTCACAGGGAGAACGTACAAACTACGTACAGACACGCACCTGCAGTCAGGATCGAACCCGGGTCTCTGGCGCTGAAAGGCAACAACTCTACCGCTGTGCCATCGTGCCGCCATACTGTTGCAGATTTTTAAACAATACATTAAAAGAGATGTTTTTCTTTGTCGCTGCGTACACATTTAGAATGGAGACGAGGAAACACTTGTTCACACAGAGAGTTGTGAGTGTGGAATTCTGTGCCTCAGAGGGCAGTGGAGGCCGGTTATCTGGATACTTTCAAGAGAGAGCTAGATAGGACTTACAGATAGCAGAGTCAGCAGATATGGGGGGGGGGGGCGTCAACTAATATATGTTAGAGAGTTAGATTTAGCTCTTACGGCTAGCGGAATCAAGGGATATGGGGAGAAAGCAGGAACGGGGTGCTGATTGTGGACGACCAGCCATGATCTCATTGAATGGCGGCGCTGGCTCGAAGGGCCGAATGGCCTACTCCTGCACTATTGTAAATCCTATCCTCCCAATCATTACTCTGCTCCCTGCACAGTAATTCAAATTCACATTTTCTCGCCGGTTTTCATGTTTCACCTTCTCCATATCTCAGTGCAGATTTTGATATTTTGACCGGCTGGTTTGCAGAGGCTCCCCGCTGCTTTACCTGCCTCAGATGTCAGGAGAATGTTGCGCCCAGGCAGGGTCAGGGCGATTGAAATCACAGCTGACATGTCCACAGAAAGTCTCTGGAAAACACCTCAAGCAACGGTTTGGAAATACCTCACAGAAACAGCCTCTTCGGCCCACCGTGCCCACGTGGACCATCCATCACCCATTCACACTCGTTTCTGCGTTTCCCCACTTTCTCCTCCACTCACTTCACACCAGTGGCAATTTTACAGAGGCCAATTCTCTGGGTGGCATGGTAACGCATCGATAGAGTTGCTGCCTTGCAGACCCGGGTTCGATCCACGGGTGCTGTCTGTTCAGTGTTTGCGCATTCTCGCATGGGTTTTCTCCATGAGCTCCGGTTTTCTCCCAAACTCCAAAGACGTACAGGTTTGTAGGCTAATTTCATTGGTATAATTGTAAATTGTCCCGAGGGTGTGAAGGATTGTGTTAGTGTGCAGGGATCGCTGGCCGGCACAGACAGGTTGGGCAGAAGGGCCTTTTTCCATGCTATATCTCCAATCTCAACGTAGTTCACGACACAAATCGCAATTTTATCCCACACCCTTGCCACTCATGTGGCCCACTGGCATGAAATCCCTTCCCCAATTATGGGCATCTCCACCCCACTCCGACCCCCATGTCTAGCAGCAGAAGGACCCTGGACTGTGGTTCTCCCCCACAGACACTTGGCGTTGGCTGCTCTGAGCTTCAGTGCGTCCCTCAGCACGTACGCCTGCAGCGGGCCAGTCGGCAACATTCCCCGACGGACATCTCGCTCCGCTGGGTGGTCAACAAAGCTCGGGCAGACCAAAGAGCGTCTTTCACCGAGTTGATGACCTTCCAGCAGCACTCGATGCCAGTCTCTGAATGCGTCCCTGGGAACAATCCGTAAATCACAGAGTCCTCTGTGATGGAGCTGTTTGGAATAAATCATGACAGGGACCCTTGCAAACCTTTCCAGACTCTCTTTGCACATCCACAATCTGCGAAGAACCGTCTCCTCTCAATAGCTGTCCCAAGGGCAGCGTGTGCTGATAGCAAGGTTCAGACGGTGCAGGAAGGTACTGACTGGGATGTTCACCCCTCACCACCAGCCAAGCCAAGTCTTGATGGTGAAAGGGATGGATTTTTTTTTGATTGACTCTCATTTATTTATTTGTTTGTTTGTTTAATAGGAATAGTTCAAGTTCAAGTTCAAGTGAGTTTATCATCATGTGTCCCTGATAGGACAATGAAATTCTTGCTTTGCTTCAGCACATAGAACATAGCAGGCATTTACTACAAAACAGATCAATGTGTCCATATACTATAATATAAATATATAATATAAATATAAATATACACACACACATGAATAAATAAAATGATAAAGTGCAAATAACAGATGATTGGTTATTAATAATCAAAGTTTTGTCCGAGCCAGGTTTAATAGCCTGATGGCTGTGGGGTAGTAGCTATTCCTGAACCTGGTTGTAGCAGTCTTCAGGCTCCTGTACCTTCGACCTGAAGGTAGCAGGGAGATGAGTGTGTGGCCAGGATGGTGTGGGTCTTTGATGATACTGCCAGCCTTTTTGAGGCAGCGACTACAGCCTTAATACAACTTGGCTCCATTTCCACAGCTGGTTAACTTGTTTTCCTCTGCATCAACCAGAGTCTTGCGAAGGTCCGAGGGCGGAGAGAGCTAGGTCCCACCCCCGGTATTATATTCCCTTCATTGGCTCCCTGTGAGATCCAGGATAGACTATAAAGGTCCTCCCACGTTCATTGTTATGATCTGCCTGCCAGTCTCTCCCTCCTCCACCGATTCATTCTGCTTCTCTTTTCTTCCTCCTCCGTCCTCGGAACTTCACTGCGACGTGTCACATGTGATAACAAAGTATTAATCGCTCAAGCTCAGGACCCCCCCCCCCCGCGGAACCATCTATAAAAGTTAGCAAGAAACAAAAAACATTTAAATACTACAACAGACTTGCCTGGCTTGGCTTTGCTCTTTGAAGGAATTTACATAGGATTAAACTGCAAATTTTGAAACCAGTAATAATAAATTTGCATACAAGCCAATCAGCCAGAAATAACTTTAATTGAGATGGAATATATTTGCATGGACGTGGAACCAACTAACCAAAGCAAGAAATCTGTATAATTTATACACAAGGAAGCATGTTTATTAAGCCGTGATGTCAAGGTGCAACACAGGAGGTCAAATGTTAGATCCGGTTGGATTCATTGGAGGTGGTCTTGGAGGGGAGGATGCTCCTTAATCTGTGGAGCATCTTGGACATACAGCTCACCCCCTCCATGACACACCGGTCAACCTGAGGAGCACCTTCAGCAAAAGACTGGTTCCACCAAGATGCAGGTCACAACGACACAGGAGATCCCTCTTCCCTGTGGCGATCAAACTGTGGAATCCTGCCTCAGAGGGCGGTGGAGGCCGGTTCTCTGGATGTTTTCAAGAGAGAGCTAGATAGGGCTCTTAAAAATAGCAGAGTCAGGGGATATGGGGAGAAGGCAGGAACGGGGTACTGATTGGGGATGATCAGCCATGATCACATTGAATGGCGGTGCTGGCTCGAAGGGATAAATGGCTTACTCCTGCACCTATTGTACAACTCCTCCCCCATCCGTCATGTGGTAGACCGACTCCCCTTCCCCCTCCCCAATACAATACAATACAATACAATTCAATTTATTGTCATTTGGACCCCTTGAGGTCCAAACGAAATGTCGTTTCTGCAGCCATACATTACAAAACAAAAAGACCCGAGACACAACACAGTTTACACAAACATCCATCACATCGTTGTGATGGAAGGCACAAAAAACGTATCTCTCCACTGCACTCTCCCCCCCATGTCAGAGTCAGAGTCAAAGTCAAAGCCCCTGGCTGGCGATGGCGATTGTCCCGCGGCCATTAAAGCCACGCCGGGTGATGCAAGGTCGCGCACCGGGTCTTGGTGTTAGAGCCCCCGGCGTGCGCTCGCAAAGTCCCGCGGCCATTCCAAGCCACGCGGGGCGATGGTGTAAGGCCCCGCTCAGGTGCTCTTCAACCCCGCAACTCGGGCGGGAGAAGTCGCCGTTGCGGAAGCCCCGAAAAGCAGTCTCCCAGCAGGGACCCGCAGGCTCCCGGTGCCGCCGTCCGCCAAACCCGCAGTTGCAGCCACCGAACTCTGGGGGTCGGGTGGCAGCAGCGCTCAACCACAGCTCCACCCGCTCCGGACTCGGCCAGCCCCGTGACGGTGAGTAGTCGGCAGCTCCGTGACTGGAACCCCAGGTCGTTCCTGTTGGAGGCCGCTCCACGTTGCAGCCCCAACGACAACGGAGACCCGACAAAGAAAAGGGTCTCCTCCCCCCCACACACATACCCCAACAACAAAAAATAACAAAAACTACATAAAAACGAGACAAAAAATAATAAAACACAAACGGACTGCAGAGGCCGCTGCTGACGAGAGTCGCGCCACCCACCGATCTTTGCACATCTCCAATCCTTGCCACTCGTCATTTTAATTTCATGTATCTTGTGTTCTATGACTGTTGGCAGATAAATTTCCCTCCTGGGAAAAATAAAGTTCAATCGTATTGTAACTGTGTATAACATATATTAGCTGGTATACGCAATGTGCATCCCTCCATGATGCTCCCTGGAGGCAACTCTGATTCCCTCGGTTAAAACACTATCACTGTCAGCTCACCAAGGTATGTAGGAAGGAGCTGCAGATGATGCTTGATAACCGAAGATACACACAAAATGCTAGTGTATTGAATGGCCGAGTAGACTTGATGGGCCGAATGGCCCAAATCTGCTCCTATCACATGAACAAGTTTAGTTTTGAGATACTTTGCAGAATCAGGCCTACAGAGTCCACCTATCAACTAGTTCTACCCTACACACTAGGGGCAATTTTACAGAAACCAATTGACGTAAAATCCCACACATCTTTGGAGTGTGGGAGGAAACCCGAGCCCCCGGAGCAAACCCCCGCAGGTCACGGGGAGAACGGACAAACTCCGTACAGACAGTACCCGCAGACGGGATCAAACCAGGTGCTGTAAGCCAGAAACTCCACCGCTGCGCCTTCCCATTGTTTCTTAAACAGTGAGTAATCCCACAACAAGGTGGTTACGGCTCAGATCTGATTTGATCAACCACTTGCATAATAAGATGAAGTATTACAACCCATGCAAATTAAAAACGCATTCGACCTCCTCCTCACCAATCTTTTGGCACTGATGAGAGTATTAATAGGACAAACATCACCTTCAGGCAAGATCACATTGCGGACATCTCATCGAGTTGCACTGCACTCGTTCCATGTTAAATGTGATAGATTATCAGATTATCCTTGAAGAAGCATGGCACAGCGGGAGAGTTGCTGCCTTACAGCACTTGCAGCGCCGGAGATCCAGGTTCGATCCCAACCACGGGTGCTGTCTGCACGGAGTTTGTACGTTCTCCCATGACCACTTGGGTTTTCTCTGAGATCTTCTGTTTCCCCCCCACACTCCAAAGACGTATAGGTTTGTAGGTTAATAGGCTTGGTACGAGAGTGTGTAGGATGGTGTTAATATGCCCCTAGTGTGTGTAGGATGGTGTTAATATGCAAGGATTGCTGGTCGGTCCGGGCTCGGTGGTCCGAAGCGTCTATTTCCGCGCCGTATCTCCAAACTAAACTAAAGTGTGGTACGAACTGCAGCAGAAAAGGGATGGGTGATATTTTGGATTGGGCTGAAGTAGGGTCCCGATACGAAATGTCACCCATCTTTTCTATCCAGAGATCCTGCCTGTTCCTGAGATGCTGCCTGAGCCAGCATCTGCAGTTTCTTAGTACAGCAACAGAATCTTACCCATCACAATCAGCTTCATTGTGGTTCAGCATTGCCTTTGTCTAATCTTATTCATTTCCATCCTCGATCCTCTGTGGACCAAGTAATGGCTCCAGTAGAACCAGATGGATTTGACAATGATTTGGCACAGGGAACTGCAGGGGCTGGAATCTTGGGCAGAACACAGAGCTGGAGTAACTCAGCAAGTCAGGCAGCATCAGTGGCAGACCAAGTCCGAAGAAATGTCCTGATCCAAAATACCGCCCATCCTTGTCCTCCAGGGATAGACACAAAGTGCTGGAGTAACTCAGCGGGTCAGGTAGCATCTCTGGAGAAAAAGGACAGGTGACATTTGATATGTTCTGGGAGCAAAATTAGGCCATGCGGCCCAAAAGGTTTACTCTGCCATTCAATCATGGCTGATCTATCTCTCCCTCTTAACCCCATTCTCCCATAACCCCCGACATCCGTACTAATCAAGAATCTGTCAATCGGTCACCTCCAGTTGCAAATGCAAACCGACACATTTAGATGATTTCTAAGAATAAAGCGAATTAAAGTAGGCAACTCTAATAATTGGATGCAGATGAAATACTTCAAATTATGTGTGCAGACAAAAACTGACATAAAACTGATATTAGGGCAGATTCTCTCCAGAGATGCTGCCTGTCTCGCTGAGTTACTCCAGCATTTTGTGTCTATCTTCTGTTTAAACGAGCATCTGCAGTTCCATCCTCCACATATCGATAGGTTTGTTTGTTTTTAAGGAGGGATGATCCCACTGGAAGAGAACTGGGTGGAGGGGATTGTGAAGAGAATACCAGGGTGATTACATGGCCTGCAACACAAGAGTCGTGACTGCTGAAGAAGTGAGAGCTGATGTAACATTTTTGGGCCTGACAAAAGTATCCACCAAGTAAAAAATTCATAACTTCACGATTGCTGTAACCAACGAAAAAATAACTCATTCTTGTCCGTTAAGAGTAAAAGGAGACAACACAAAAACAACACAACCATAGAAATAAAATGTTTCAGGATCAGGTGACGGTGAACATAAAATAGGCATATTGCTTTTAATCTCTTTTCCTTCTTTTTTCCTTTTCTCTATTTCTTCTCTTTCTACTTCTTTCGGCCTATCTTTCTATTTCACGCACCACTTATGTCAATCTCCCCTTTTCTATTCTTTTCTTCCTTATTCCTGTTTTATTATTAAATTAAAAAAATATATATATAACAAAAAGAGGAAAAGGAGTGTTCAAGCCTCAACTATTAAATGTCAGAAATATTTACTTGAATTTGAGATCAGAGTCATTCATGCGGAAACTATGTTAATTGTACATAAGATTATAATGTTGAACCAACAGCGAAATGTGAACCAACAGTGAAATGTCTGTTGGATATTTTGCCACGATGGCCAATGCTGTGCTGTGATCGCTCAAAGAAAATTGAAGAAGCAGGAATAACTCAAAGTCAGGCAGCATCTGTGGCGGGGAACCAAGAGTTAAGATATGGGCGGCACAGTGGGAGAATTGCTGCCTCACAGGGCCAGAGACCAGGGTTCAATCCCGACTACAGGCGCTGCCTGTGTGGATTTTGCACGTACTCCCTGTGACCGCATGTTTCCACCCGAAACGTCACGCATTCCTTCTCTCCAGAGATGCTGCCTGCCTGCTGAGTTACTCAAGCATTTTGTGTCTACCTTCGATTCAAACCAACATCTGCAGTTCTTTCCAACATACAGAATAGATTATTGTTAGCTGGGAGAAGGTAACAACAAAGCAAACAGAGATAAAATGTAGAGGCAATAAGACTGGTCGGAGAACTGAGGAGGGGGAGGGGATGGAGAGAGAGGGAGGGAGAGAGAGGGAGAGAGGGAAAGCAAGGGTTACTTGAAGTTAGAGAAGTCAATGTTCATACCGCTGGGGTGTAAGCTGCCCAAGTGAAATACGAGGTGCTGCTCCTCCAATTTGAGCTGGGCCTCACTCTGACAATGGCGGGGGCCCAGGACAGAAAGGTCAGCGTGGGAATGGGAGGTGGAGTTAAAATGTTGAGCAACTCATTATGTTGGCACAAAGAGAATATATAGCTGGATGTGCAAGAGGGAACTGCAGATGCTGGTTTATACCAAAGATAGACACAAAGTGCTGGAGTAACTCAGCAGGTTAGGCCGAATATTTTAAATGACGTTTTGGATCGAGACTCTGCCTCAGACTGAGGGGCAGGGGAAATGCAATATAGAGGAATGAAAGGGTTTCCAGATCCATTTCAGGAGTAACATAAATTGGTGTAAATAAAGTTAACTCTAGGAGAAAAAGTGTTAGTTTAGTTTAATGTCACATGCACTGAGGTACAGTGATAAAGTTGAAAACATAGCAAATTAATTGAGGCAATTCATGTTATCATCTCATCAATATATTTCACAGAGTTTGCAGCATTATCGGCAAACATGACAGCATCTCTGCACCAGCTGAAAGGTGCCAATGGCCTTCCAGCATTATTAGCATTCAGAACAGCTTTAGGACAGAGTGATTGGATAGAGTAGACGTGGAGAGGATGTTTCCACTAGAGATGCAATGCTGAGGCTCTTTAAGTTGCTGGGCAGGGTGCATTTGGAATCTTGTGAGCAATTTTGGGCACCATATCTGAGAAAAGATGTGCTGGCTTTGGAGAGCATCCAGAGGAAGTTTACAAGAATGATCTTTGGAATGAATGAATAAGTTTATTGGCCAAGTATGTACGCATACAAGGGATTTGCCTTGGTGCTCTGCTCGCAAGTAACAACACGACATACAGTATAATCAAGAATGACACATAAAACACAAGTAGGTTAACATATGATGAGCATTTGACGGTACTCAGCCTGTACTTGCTGGAGTTTAGAAGAATGAGGGGGGACCTCATTGAAAGGTACAGAATAGTGAAAGGCTGGGATAGAGTGGATGTGGAGAGGATGTTTCCACTAGTGGGAGAGTCTAGTACTAGAGGTCATAGTCTCAGAATTAGCGGCCGTTCTTTTATGAAGGAGATGAGGAGGAATTTCTTTAGTCAGAGGGTGGTGAATCTGTGGAATTCTTTGCCACAGAAGACTGTGGAGGCCTAGTCAGTGGATATTTTTAAGGCAGAGATAGATAGATTCTTGATTGGTACGGGTGTCAGAGGCTATGGGGAGAAAGGAGGAAAATGGGGTTAGGAGGGAAAGATAGATCAGCCATGATGGAATGGCAGAATAGACTCGATGGGCTGAATGGCCTAATTCTACTCCCAGCACTTATGATCTTAAGACAGTGCACATTTGTGACATGAAACTAAAGTCAGCTTTAACAAGGAAAACCATGTACTTAAGGCTCACCGACTTCATATGTGGCAGCAATGGAAAAGGGATTCCAGTTTTATTTGATTGAGACATGTTTAGTCATCATATTGTTTGTTATACAATTGATTTCCTTGACAAAATCTTTAGCCTTGGTGAAAATAATGTTTTAATCTGCAGTGATCAGTGTAGTCCAAATCAATGGCCTCGAGATGTACAATGCAGTAGTCTGCACGTCTTGTAAGAGTTCAGCTTGCTCACCGCACTTTGCCACCATGTTTCAACGTTGTCACACGGATCCCTGCCGCGACCTATCATTTGTACGGATGAACTCAATCCCCATGTTGCTATAAAGACCTCATTTATTCTCCTCCACAAACATTGATCCGTTGGAAGAAATAAAATCCTTTACAATCTTATTCTTTGCAGTCAGTTTTGGCGATTAATCCAACAACAAAAACACCCAAAAAACCATCATCTTCTGGAAAAGGGATGCAATAAATTCAACAGGCAAGTGTATTTATTTGGTACCAGTTGCCAGCGGTTATAATTATGTAGATTACTGTGTTATACTTCCTAATTGTTTTTTATGTTTTGTTAAAAAAACGCAAAGTGATGAACAAATGCAAAAAGTAACACTTTTCCCAGCATTTAATTGCTTGGAATGGATTCAACACACGTACAATATTGCAATAGTATGTGGACAACAATAAGCAGTGATGATCACAATAGGATATACAACCCAGTGGTATGAATATCGATCTCTCCACCTTCAAGTTACCCTTGCATCCCCTTTCTCCGTCCCTCCCAGAAACCAAGTCGAAACAACTTCAAAAGTGTCCAGTTGAGTTTCATTTTCTGGACTACTTGTCACCCGCACGCAACTAACAATGGCCTGTTTCCTTCATCATCATTACTTTTTTCACCTACCTTTCATTCATTTGGTCTATATCTCTAGTTTCCCTTTCCCTTGACTCAATCTGAAGAAGGGTCTCCACCAGAAACGTCACCCATTCCTTTTCTCACGAGATGCTGTCTGACCCACTGAGTTACTCCAGCTTTTTGTGTCCAATTTGGAATGTTGTTCGTTGAGACTGCGAGAAATGATACATCGGGAGCCTAGATGAGAATGACCTACACCTATAAAGTACCTGACACTTTCGCTACCTCCAATGGGATCCCACCATCTGAGCTGACCTGAGCTGACCACAGAGCTCTGCACAGCAAGTGTAATGGCTGCCTATTCCACCACTGTGGTTTTACCCAGCGCTCAGTTTCTTCTGGCAATAGTTCGAATTGCTGAGTTGGAAATGTGGCCAAAATCCAATTTTGCTCTTCTGAAAATTACGAAACAAGTCTACACGTCTTGTTCATGGCAGCGAAGGTGTGAAAATGTATCAGACACCTGGGAAAGGTGACCAGGGAGTACATGTAGATTTAAAGTAACAGAGAGACGGTTTTTGAGCAAACCACTCCTCAGTCAGAGAATGAAGAGGGATCTTGAACTCAATCTTTGAATGAGTGACAAAGGAAAAGACCCTCATTACATTTAAAAAGTATCTGTACGAGCAATCGATGTACTACAACCCAAAAAGGTTATAGATAGAGAATAGGGAAATGATAAGATTTTTTTCCCAGCAGCACAGACACAATGGGCCAATAGGCCATTTACTCTCATGTACAAACTCTATCACTCAATTAATTCTCAACAATACATCTATAAAAACTAGATAACAAGAATCAAATACACCTGGCAAACCAACAAAATTCCTTTCTTCTCTCACCTTAAGCACTAAGAAACATGAAGAGAAATAAAGACATGGCGATTATGAATCTATTAAATGCATCAATCCATTTGCAAAGCAAAAGTACCTAAATTAAAGATCCGTTTTGTATTCAATGTTGAAGAGATTTTATTGCCACACAACGCTCATTGTGCAAAACCTGATAATTTGTTATCCGACAAAATTGTTTTGTTGAAAATATATTGTATATGAATATACTGGATAACTTACCTCGAATGCATTTCATTTCGGTATTTTCATAAAGCATTCACATGACTGCATCATTCAAAGCTGCAAAATAAGTAACAAAAGAGGGATTTTCAATTTATTTCTATTAGATTAGGATTCAATGTAATCTGTTTCCAGCATTCATTTTTGCAGACATTCTATTAAATTGCAATGAGTTTACTTTCCATTATTGGACACACTATGATCCCCGTACAGAAACAGCTTCATAGTAAGCACAAGAAACTTAGCTTGAACAATGTTTGTGAGAATCCATCAGGAAAACAGTCGTAACATTAAATCCACGGACACGAAACTATATATCATCACATGTGATTTTAATCCAGTTCCGAGCATCAATATTTTTCTGGGGTACACAAAATTGCTGGGGAAACTCAGCGGGTGCAGCAGCATCTATGGAGCGAAGGAAATAGGCGACGTTTCGGGCCGAAACCCTTCTTCAGACTGATGGGGGGTGGGGGGGGGGGGGGGGGGAAAGAAGGAAAAGGGGAGGAGGAGGAGGAGGAGCCCGAGGGCGGGAGGATGGGAGGGTGGGAGGAGACAGCTAGAGGGTTAAGGAAGGGGAGGAGACAGCAAGGGCTAGCAAAATTGGGAGAATTCAATGTTAATGCCATACGGACGCAAGGTCCCCAGACGGAATACGAGGTGCTGGTCCTCCAATTTCCACTGTTGCTCACTCTGGCAATGGAGGAGACCCAGGACAGAGAGGTCCGATTGGGAATTGGCACTGGGAGTTTTCTGGGAGTTGGCACAATAATCCGAAACCTTGCAGTACTTTTGTTGCACTTATATTAGATCATATTCATATGATTGGGGCGACCCTCATTTCAAAGGGCATAGAGACATGTTCAGAGAGCAGGTCCAGATTCAGCACAAGGATGATTCCAGACCAAATTGCTTTGCATGTATGTTCATGAGTTAGATCACAACGCTCAATTGATGCTCGTGATAAATTGGGTAGATAAATGCAATCTAGTACACGGCGTGATAAAGGAAAAGACTGCATGCTTGAGATGCGTCCTCAGTGCAGCTGACAACAGTGTACTTTGTAGCAGGCACAAAGCACATCAGTGGAGAATAATGGGGATAGCAACTCCGCCATTGTGCAAGGCACAAGCCAAATTACTTAAATTTTATGGACTTTAGGAATAAATTAGAGAAGAATGCTCACTTCAGAATAGGTGCTTATTTCATTTAAGGTATTCGCAAGCTATTTGGGCAGCACAGAAGTACAATTGGTAGAGCTGCTGCCTCACAGCACCAGTGAGCCGTGAATGCTCCTGACCTCGGGTACTGTCTGTGTGGAGTTTGCACGTTCACCCTGTGACCGCGTGGGCTTTCTCCGGGTGCTCCGGTTTCCTCACACATGCCAAAGACGTGCGGGTTTGTAGGTAGATTGCCCCCAGCATGCAGAGAGTGGAAAAGTGCAATAACAGAGGCAGTGTGAATGGGTGATCGATGATCAACTGGAATCAGTGGGCCAAAGGGGGCAGTTTCCATGTTGTACCTCTAGTTTAGTTTAGAGATACAGCTCGGTAACGGGCCCTTCGGCCCACCGAGTCCGCGCCGACCTGCGATCCCCGCACATTAACACTATCCTACACATACTAGGGTCAAACGTTACATTTATACCAAGCCAATTAACCTACAAACCTGCACGTCTTTGGAGTGGGCGAGGAAACCGAAGATCGGAGAAAACCCACGCAGGTCACGGGGAGACAAGCACCCGTAGTCAAGCACACGTACAGACAAGCACCCGTAGTCGGGATCGAACCAGGGTCTCTGGCCGTGTAAGTGCTGTAAGTGAGCAACTCTGCCGCTGCGCCACCGCCTCTCTAAACTAAACCAAACCATCCATTTCATTCCTGAACCATAAAGACATAGCAGCATATAGTGAAACAGCACAGAAACTGGCCCTTTGGCCCAACTCATCCATGTTAACCAAGGTGTCTCCTTGCACAACTCCCATTTGCCTGTATTTGGCCCAAAACTGTCTCTCAACCTTTCCTAACCATGAAACTGTAGTAATCTCTTTGAAATCACTGAGTGTGAATGTGTGTGAGTGATTGGTGGTGGTCGGAGGGGCCGTAGGCGCAGATTGGCAGCCACGCTTCCGTCAGTCTGCCCCAGGGCAGCTGTGGCTACAGAAGTAGCTTACCACCACCGAGTGTGACTGAGGAGTGAATGAATAATGCGATGTAAATCACCTTGAGTATTAGAAAGGCGCTATATAAATCCCATCCATTATTATTATTATTATTATCTGGCCCCACTGTCGGGGTCATTGGGCAGAGTCTAGGGAGGAGGCTTAGGGACAGGTGTTGCAACTTCTACGGTTGCAGGGGAAAGTACCTGAGGAGGGGTTTGGGTGGGAAGGGTTGGGTTAACCAGGGCATTGCGGAGGGAATGGTCTCTGCGGAAAGCGGTGGAGATGGAAAGATGTGACTGATGGTGGGATCCCATTGGAGGTAGCGAAAGTGTCAGAAGGTGATGTGCTGTGCGCTACGGCTGATGGGGTGAAGGGAGAGGACTAGGGGATCCCCCCAGGTTCATTCTCGCAGCAGCAGAAGCTCGTTCCATATGCCCACTACCCCCTGACTGAAAGTGCTTCAGGCATCTAATGGATCGGCTGGGCTTATATTCACTGGAATTTAAAAGGATGAGATGGGATCTTATAGAGACATAAAATTATTAAGGAATTGGACAGGCTAGATGCAGCAAAAACGTTCCCGATGTTGGGGGAAGTCCAGAACCAGGGGGTCACAGTTTAAGAATAAATGGGAGGCCATTTAGGACTGAGAGGAGGAAAATGAAATTTCACACAGAGAGTTGTGAATCTGTGGAATTCTATGCCTCAGAAGGCAGTGGATGCCAATTCACTGAACATATTCAAGAGAGAGTTGGATGTGGGGAGAAAGCAGGAACGGGGTACTGATTCTGGATGATCAGCATTGATCATATTGAATGGCGGTGCTGGCTCGAAAGGCTGAATGGCCTACTCCAGCACCTATTAGAATAGAATAGAATAGAATGCAATTTATTGTCATTCAAACCTAGGTTTGAACGAAATATCATTTCTACAGTTTTTTACATTACAAAACAATCTAAGACCCACACTTAACACAGTTTACATAAACATCCATCACAGTGAGTCTCCAACATCTCCTCACTGTGATGGAAGGCAAAGTCTCTATCTCTTCCCTTTGTTCCTTCTCCCGTGGTCCAGCAGTCCCACTGCAGTGTCGAGGCGAACTGGGGCTCCGATGTTAAAGCCCCCGGCGGGCGATGGTAAGTCCTGAGGCCGTTTAAGCCACGCCGGGCGATGTTAGGCCCCGGCTCCATGTCCTTAAACCCGCGATTCCAGCGGGAGAAGTCGCCGTTGCGGAGCTCGGAAAAGCGGTCTCCCACCAGGGACCTGCGAGCTCCCGATGTTCCCATCCACCGGGTCTGCGGCCGGTGCCTCCGAACTCCAAAACTCGGGTCGCAGCCGCACGCCACTACAGCTCTTCCCGCTCCGAAGTTGGCCAGCTCCGCGATGTCAGTTCCGCAGGCTCTGCAACTGGAGCCCTCAGGTTAGTCCCGGCCGGAGGTCGCCGCCGGCTCCACGATGTTAGGCCCAACGACATCCGAGACCCGACAGGGAATAGTCGGGTCCCCGCACAGGGAAGAGATTTAAAACGGTTTCCCCCACAGCCCCCCCCCCACCACCCCCCACATATACACAGCTAAAAAAATTAAAATAAAAACTAACTCAAGACATACATTTAACAAGACAAAAATAAAAAAAGACAGACGACTGTAGTCGAGCCGCTGCCGTTAGGTGCCGCCACTAATAAACTTATTGTATTCATTTCTAATGCTTCTTAAGCACTAGATCGATGTTGCAACAGCAAATCAGTTCAGGGGTACCAGGGTAGATAATAATATCTGATAACTGTTGCTATTATGCATTGGAACGGTCAACAAGTTGTCCCAACAGAAAAGAAGCAGAAATCCAGGAATATTCTCTTCCATCTTATTTAATGTTAATAGTGCAACTGCTTCCATCAATACTTTGCTGTGGGCATTATGTTTCCTGCACTATTCAATGATCCACCGATCAATTCAACATTTGGAAACAAGAGCCACAGAACAAACAATGTTTGTTTTATAGGCAAAGGGGAATCAAGAGCTAGAGGATATAGGCTAAAGTAGGAGGAACCTGATGGACAACTTTTTTCCCCACTCAGAGGGTGGTGAGCACATGAAACGAGCTGCCAGAGGAGGTCATTGAGGCAGGTACCGTAACAGCATTTGAAACACTTGGGACAAGTACTTGGATAAGAAAGTTTACATTTATTAAAGTTTAGTTTATTGTCACCTGTACCGAAGTACAGGCGAGAGCTTTTGATGCGTAATGCTTTTAACACACGATTACAAGCCAGCCAGTCACAGTGTACAGATATATGATAAAGGGAATAATGATTGGTGCAAGACAAAGCCAGTATAGTCTGATCAAAGATGGTCTGAGGGTCTCCAATGAGGTAGATAGTAATGCAGGACTGCTCTCAGGATGGTTCAGTTGCCCGATAACAGCCGGGATGAAACCGTCCCCGAATCCGGAGATGTGCATTTTCACACTTCTATGTCTTTTGCCCGACGGGAGAGGGGTGCGACTCGTCCATGATTATGCTGCTGGCCTTGCAGTGGGAACGAGAGGTATAAATGGAATGAATGGGAGGGAGGTTGGGTTGTGTGGTGGTCTGGTCTGCACCCACAATTCTCTGCAGTTTAGAAGGATGTGGGGCAAACAGGCCAAATAAGACAATAATGCAATTATCAAGAAAACTCATCAGCGCCTCTACTTCCTGAGAAGATTACGGAGAGTCGGTTTGTCAAGGAAGACTCTCTCTAACTTCTACAGGTGCACAGTAGAGAGCATGCTGACCGGTTGCATCGTGGCTTGGTTCGGCAATTTGAGCGCCCTGGAGAGGAAAAGACTACAAAAAGTAGTAAACACTGCCCAGTCCATCATCGCCTCTGACCTTCCTTCCATCAAGGGGATTTATCGCAGTCGCTGCCTCAAAAAGGCTGGCAGTATCATCAAAGACCCACACCATCCTGGCCACACACTCATCTCCCTGCTACCTTCAGGTAGAAGGTACAGGAGCCTGAAGACTGCAACAACCAGGTTCAGGAATAGCTACTTCCCCACAGCCATCAGGCTATTAAACCTGGCTCGGACAAAACTCTGATTATAAATAACCCATTTTCTGTTATTTGCACTTTATCAGTTTATTTATTCATGTGTGTATATATTTATATTATGGTATATGGACACACTGATCTGTTTTGTAGTAAATGCCTACTATGTTCTGTGTGCTGAAGCAAAGCAAGAATTTCATTGTCCTATACAGGGACACATGACAATAAACTCACTTGAACGTGAACTTGACTAGATGCTTAAGGGGCATCTTATTCGGCATGGACGTGTTGGGCCAAAGAACCTGCTTCCACGCTGTACGACTGAATCTATCTACCCATGACTGAGTGCTCAATGTCTTGCCTTTGAAGCAGAGTAGAAAGCTGTGGGTTGAGACTCTGTACAGACTTGGAGCCTTAAGTCTTGAAAGCATTGCACTGAGGTAGCATCATAATGCTGGTGCTGTCAATATCTGCTTTAAACATTAAACTGAGATCACATCCACTTTCATAATCAGATTCAAACAGTCCTTGTTGTATGTAAATTGGTGGTTATATTTTCTCTTCGAGTACAATAATTCTTTAGTTGTGGAAAAACTTAGGGACAACTTCAACAATGCCATAAAAATACGAGTTCCTTTTATTAATATCTACAAAGGCTTTCATAACGTCTAAACATTCCCAGAAATTTGCATCCAGCAAGGTAATATAACGCTATAAGAACACAAGACAGTGAAGCAGAATTCGGCCCATGGAGCCTACTCCACCATTCAATCATGGCTGATCTATTTTTCCCTCTCAACCCCATTCTCCTGCCCTCTGTGTAACCATCGACACCCATACAAATCAAGAACCAAACAATCTCCGTTTTAAAAACGCTCAATGGCGTGGCCTCCACTGCCATTTGTGGCAGTGAATTCCACAGATTCACCACCCTCTGGCTAAAGAAATTCCTCATCATCTCCATTCTAAAGGCACATCTTTTTATTCCAAGGTTGTGCCCTCTCATCCTAGACTCTCCTACCAGTGGAAATATCCTTTTCGCATCCATTCTATCTAGGTCTTTCATTATCCCGTAGATTTCAATGAGGTCCCCCCCCTCTTCATCCAATGAGTACAGGCACAGATCCTTCAGACACGCCTTGCATGTTAACTTAATCATCAGCGGGATCAGTCTCGTGAATCTCTTCCTCCGCCAACACATCCTTCCTCAGATCTGGGGCCTCAAACTGCTCCCAATCTTCCAAATGTGGCCTCACCAGCACCTTATACAGCCTCAGCATTACATCTTTGATTCTATATGCTCACCCCCTCAAAATGAATGCTAACGTTGCATTTGCCTTCCTTGCCATTGACTCAACCTGCAACTTAACCTTCTGGAAATCCTGTACTAGCACTCCCACGTCCCTTTGCACATCCGACCTGAATCCTCTCCTCATTTAGAAAGTATTCCACGCCTTTATTCCTTCTACCAAAGTGCACGACTGCACACTTTGCCACGCTGTATTCCATTGGCCATTTCTTTGCCCACTCTCCCAAGCTGTCCAAGACCTTCTGCAGACTTCCTGCTTCAACGCTTCCTTCCCCTCCACCTACCTTTGCATCTTCTGCAAACCAGGCCAAAAAGCCATCAATTCCATCGTCCAGATCATTAACATACAACATGAAAAGTAGCGGACCCAACTCCGACCCCTGAAGTACACCATTCGTCACCAGAAGCCCAGCTTTATTCCCATTCTTTGCCTTCTGCCAGTCAGCTAACCTGCTATCCATGCTAGTACATTGCCTCTAATAGCATGGGCTCCCATCTTGTTTCTCAGCCTCACATGTTAAAGGCCTTCTGATAATCGAAGTAAACACTGTCAATTTATCCTTTATCAATCATGCTTGTTACTGCTTCATAAAACTCCATTGATTTGTCAGGCAATATCTCCCTTTAAAAAAATAATACTGTCTTCAGCCTATTTCATCATGTGCTTCCAAGAACCTGGAAACCTCATCCTTAATAACAGACTCTAAAATTTTGCCAATCATGGAAGTCACACTAACTGGCCTATAATTTGCTTTCCTCTGGCAAGATGGAAATGTCCCCATGAATAGGCCTTGCTCTGGATCAAAAAATGCCGTTTCACCCATCGTTGATGCTTCCCGACCTAATGATTAGACTTTAGAGATACAGCATGGACTGGCCCTTCAGCATTCCAAGTCAGCGCTAGGAATTTATAACTCCTGCCCAGTATCGGAAGGCTGCTACTATTGCCATTTTGCTGGCTAATAACCGTGCTTCTCTATCCTTCACCCCAGGGACAATTTACAATTTGACCAAAGCCAAGTAACCTGCAAACTTGTACGTCTATGGAGTGTGGGAGGAAACCCGAGCACCCGGCGAAAACCCACGCAGTCACAGGGAGGACGTACAAACTCCGTACAGAGAGCACCCATGGTCAGGATCGAATCAGAGTCTCAGGCGCTGTAAGACAGAATATCTGCATTTCTCGCCACCTGCATTTTCTGCTATTGCACCAGAGGACTTGCTTACGATGTTGTTAATTGACCACCCCTTTTGAAAATTCAGCGATTCATGAAGATGTTTCAGCAGGCTCACATTTGGCAGCATCCACGAGAAAGGTGGTCCTGCACACTTGTCAACTATCTTAACACGTTTAAACCCATCTCCACTCAGATCCTCAGGCAGTGATCTTTACAAGCAGAACACATCTGTCAAGTTACTGTACACTGCTGAACATGCATTCTTTTAATTGGTTTCAACACTTTAATGTTTCCGCATCTTACTTTGCGATTGATAGTTGAACGCAGGGCCGTGTTAATTAAGGGGTTGCGGTTACAGAATGTCGCAAACACATGCCAGGTATTCGCATCTTGGTGTTACCTACAAAATGTACACGACCTTTTAATTAAACTCTGCCTTAATCAGTTGTGTATTTCACATTTTACAAATGTTATGTTCACAAAGGATTCCTTTACAACACACCACGGTAGCTTACTTCAAATTTATTCCCGCAAACAGGGTTTCAGAATCTGAGTCCTCAAGGCAATTTCAATAGCATGACCTACTTCCACTCTGACCCTTGCCACCCTTGACCTTTGGCACCGTTCCCAAGAAACCCGACAATGTGAACTCGAGGAACAGCATTTCATCGTCCAAGTTCTCAGGATTCAATAATGAATTCAGGATTCAATAAAGTTTTTCCTCATCTCAGTTCTAAATATCCTACCCCTTAATCTTAAACTGTGGCCCCTGGTTCTGGACTCCCCCAACATCGGGAACATGTTTCTTGCATCTAGCATGTCCAATCCTTTAATAACTGGCAGTCACTTAATAAACAGGTGGTCACGGTGGAGCAGCGGTAGATTTGCTGTCTTACAGCGAAAGCGGCGCCGGAGACCCTTGTTCGATCCCGACTACGGGTGCTGTCTGTACGGAGTTTGTACATTCTTTCCGTAACCTGCGTGGGTTTTCTCCGAGATATTTGGTTTCCACCCACACTCCAAAGATGTACAGGTTTGTAAGTTAATTGGCTTGGTAAATGGAAAAATTGTCCCTAGCGTGTGTGGGATGGCGTTGATGTGCGGGGATCGCTGGTCGGCGCAGACTCGGTCGGCCGAAGGGCCTGTTTCCGTGCTGGATCTCTAAACTAAACTGCAGAAGCTGGATCTTTTGCATAGAACTCAAATTGCAGAAGTAACTCAGCGGCCGAGATGAGGAAAAACTTTTTCAACCAGAGTTGTGTGAATCTGTGGAATTTTCTGCCCCAGAAGGCAGTGGAGGCCAATTCACTGGATGTTCTCATGAGAAAGTTAGATTTAGCTCTTCGGGCTAATGGAATCAAGGGATATGGGGAGAAAGCATGAACGGGGTACTGATTCTGGATGATCAGCCATGATCATATTGAATGGTGGTGCTGGCTCGAAGGGCCAAATGGTCTACTCCTGCACCTATTTTCTATGAATAAAGGAGAACACTGTATTTGATTTACTGGGAGGGTTATAGATTAGTGCAAAGAAGAAATGTATTACAGTCAGCGAAGAAGTTTGGCTGCATGAGTTATAATCCTCCAAATGTCACAAGCTCCAGGGATAGTAATCAAAGATTGGCAGGAGGAAAGGAGAAGAAGAAAGGCGGAACAAAATAAACAACCCACCAGTTTAATCTGTGGCAAAATTGCTAAAATCCATCATCAGAAAAACAGAACGTGACCATTTAGAAGAACCACTAGCAAGGTGATTCATGCTTTCAGTGACATATTACAATTGTACAATGAAACTCAGAGAATAATGAAAGGCATCGATAGAGTGGATGTGGAAAGGATGTTTCCACTGGGGGGGGGGGGGGGAAAGAGTCTAAGAACAGAGGCCATAGCCTCGGAGTTAAAGGGCGTTCTTTCATAAAGGAGGAACTTATTTTGTCAGAGGGCAGATAATCTGTGGAACTCATTGCCACAGAGGGCTGCAGAGACCAAGTCGGTGTTTAATTTTTTAAGGCAGAGATGGACAAATTCTTGATTAGAATGGGTGTCAAGGAATAAGGGGCGAAGGCAGGAAAATGGGATTAGGAGGCAGAGATCAGCCATGACTGAATGGCAGAGTAGACTCGATGGGCCGAATGGCTTCATTCTACTGCTACAACTTGTGAATCCAGTGACAATATCGCTTCAGTGCTTTGCAGAGGATTAATGATAATAAATACTATGCTTATTTGAGACTGCTCACCCAAGGCTGTTGGCTAAAACTGAGACACGTGGAAAAGGCAGCAATGTGCATTCATGTGGAGGGAAATGGACTCACACGGACAGAGGAAATGGGTAAAGAAACATCCTGATTACCACCAACGCTCCTCCCCCACCTGATGAATCAGTTCAATTGAAAAATGAGCAAGATCTCCAAATGTACCTTGACGAGGGAATTCAAATGTCCATTGCCAAGGCCACCTGGGTTGGCACCGTACAGCCTGAATAGACAAAGTCCTTTGTGCCACAACGTAGAAACAAGGAACTACTGATGCTGGTTAATACACAAAGTTTGGAGTAACACAGCAGGTCTGGCAACATCCCTGGAGAATATGGACAGGTAACATTTTGGGTCGAGGCCTTTCACACTAATAAGGGGGGGTGGGGGGGGAGAAAGAAAGCTAGGAGAGAGAAGAAGCAGCACATAGCATGGAAGGTAATAGATAGACACAGGCCAGGAGGGGGTTTGAGAGACAGGTATAGAAGTGTGAAAATGCACACCTCCAGATTCAGGGACAGTTTCTTCCCAGCTGTAATCAGGCAACTGAATCATCCAACCACAACCAGAGAGCAGTGCTGAACTACTATCTACCTCATCGGTGACCCCTGGACTATCCTTCACCAGACTTTGCTGGCTTTCCCTTGCACTAAACATTATTCCCTTATCATATATCTATACACTGTAAATGGATCGATTGTAATCATGTATTGTCTTTCTGCTGGCTGGTTAGCATGCAACAAAAAGCTTTTCACTGTACCTCGGTACACATGACAATAAATTAAATTAAACCAACCAAAAGGTGAACTCACCAATTTCCATCTATAAACAAGGGCACCTAGAATCCTCCCAACAGCTTTCACTGGTTCTTCCCTCAAACTGGGTCCTGGGTTCAAAAGGACAAGGAGCAGATTAATTGGTCCAATAACTATTAATTGGATCCAGCTTTGGCTTGTTTGGACCTTAAAGTGGGCATGTCACCACCATGGATAAGTGACGTTTAGGGTCTACGGACCCTGGAAGAAGGGTCCCGACCCAGAACATCACCTATCCATGTTCCCCGGAGATGCTGCCTGACCCGCTGAGTTACTTCTTCACTTTGTGTCACTTTAACCTCACAGGTGTTGAGAGTTTCCAGCATTTGATGTCTTTCCGTGTTATGCGGACATGCTAAATGCTACCACGTTACCACGCCAACAGTCTACCTGCAGCAGATGCGTGCAGCAGAAGCACTGGTAGAGGAGAAGCACTGGTAGGAGTGACCACCGCTCAGTCCTTATAAATACAAAGCACGATTTCGCAATTAGGACATTCTCCATCATGTCGTGTAGCATGAAAAGCTGGTTAAATGGAAAAGACTCAATATGGACAAAACTGGATCAGCATGAACCATGAACCACATCAGCAATATATACACTGGAGAGTTGTGGATGTAGGCCAGTGATAAGGTCATAAGGAATTAGGCCATTCGGCCCATCAAGTCTACTCCTCCATTCAATCACGGCTGATCTATCTCTCCCTCCTAACCCCATTCTCCTGGCTTCTCCCCATAACCTCTCACAACTGTACTAATCAAGAATCTATCTATCTCTGCCTTACAAATATCCACTGACGGCCTCCACAGCCTTCTGTGGCAAAGAATTCCACAGATTCACCACCCGCTGACTGATGAAATTTCTCCTCATCTCCTTCCTAAAAGAATGTCCTTTAATTCTGAGGCTATGACCTCTAGTTCCAGACTTTCCCACTAGTGGAAACATCCTCTCCACATCCATTCTATCCAAGCCTTTCACTATTCTGTATGTTTCAATGAGGATCCCCCTTGTTCGATGTGAGTTAGATGTGGCCCTTGTGGCTAAAGGGATCAGGGGGTATGGAGAGAAGGCAGGTACAGGATACTGAGTTGGATGATCAGCCATGATCATATTGAATGGCGGTGCAGGCTTGAAGGGCCGAATGGCCAACTCCTGCACCTATTTTCTATGTTTCTATGTTTCTTCTGAACTCCAGCGAGTACAGGCCCAGTGCCGACAAACGCTCGTCATAGGTTAACCTACTCATTCCTGGGATCATTCTTGTAAACCACCTCTGGAGCCAGCACATCCTTGCCCAAATTTGCTCATAATATTTCAAATGCGGCCATACCAGCGCCTCGTGGAGCCTCAACATTACATCACTGTTTTTGTATACAAGCCCTCTTGAAGCACTGGTAGAAATGACCACCGCTCACAAGGCCAAGTCCATCACACAGACCAGACTCCCCACCGATGAATCCATCCACACTTCACCCTGCTTCAGGGAAACTGCCAACATAATCTTAGAGCTTTATCACACCGCAGTTATTTATTCTTCTCCTGGCTCCCGTCAAGCAGAAGATACCAAAACTTGAAAGTGCGCCACCAGAAGCAGGACCAGCTTCTGAACGGTGCTTCCATAGGCTAGGATATTGTCCGATTCCTCTCCACCCCAATGGAATGGACGGTTAAGCTTGCAAATACTATAAGGTGAGAGGGGAAATACTTCAAAGTGACCTGAAGGGCAACTTTTTCACCGCCTTTGTAAGGGCGGTGGGTATGTTAAGTAAAGAAGTGGTAGGGGTGAGTACAATTACAATGCTTGAAAATGACATACGATGGGTACATGGATAAAATGTTCAGAAGGATATAAGCCAAATGCGGCTAAATTGGACTGGCTCAGTTAGACAATTTGGTCGGTATGGACGGACTGGTCCAGAGGGCCTGTTTACATGCTGTACTAAGTTCTAGGTTCAACCAGTACAATAACCAATAAACAGAGGTTAGAAGAATAAGGGAGGTCCTCATTGAAACATACAGAATAGGGAAAAGCTTGGATAGAGTGGATATGGACATGACGTGAGCGGAGATATTCGGTTTCCTACCACACCAAAGACGTGCCGGTTTGTAGGTTAATTGGGTTGGTATGATGTAAAAATTGTCCCAAGTGTGTGTAGGGTTGTGTTAATAGAAAATAGACAATAGGTGCAGGAGTAGGCCATTCGGCCCTGCGGGACCTTCAGCACCGCCATTCAATGTGATCATGGCTGATCATCCCCAATCAGTACCCCATTCCTGCCTTCTCCCCATATCCCCCGACACCGCAATCTTTAAGAGCCCTATCTAGCTCTCTCTTGAAAGTATCCAGAGAACCGGCCTCCACCGCCCTGTGAGGCAGAGAATTCCACACTCACAACTCTCTGTGCAGGGATCGCTGATCGGTGTGGACTCGGTGGGCCGAAGGACCCGTTTCCGCGCTGTATCTCTGCACTAAAGTATACGCCATCCTATCTGCGGACTACATCACTGGTTCTTCAGTGTCACCAGATCTAAACAGATTTTTTTTTAGAGGTACAGATACAGCACGGAAACAGGCCCTTCCTTCCACCGAGACTGGGCCGACCAGCGATCACCCCGTACACTAGCACTATCCTACACACTAGGGACAATTTACATTCATTACCGAAGCCAATTAACCTTTCAAGCCTTTACCCTCTTTGGAGTGTGGGAGGAACCCGGAGCACCCGGCGAAAACCCACGCAGGTCACGGGCAGAACGACCAAAATCCGTGCGGACAAACACCCGTGGTCGGGATCGTACCCGGGTCTCTGGCGCCGTGAGGCAGCAACCCTACCGCTGCGCCACCGTGCTGCCCTTTTAATACTGGGACTCCCTCTCCAACGGGACTGAAGGAGCACCTTCAGAAGACGAAGTTGCTCATCATCATCCTCTCCAGGGATGGGCAGTAAGTGTTGGCCTTGCCAGTGATGTCCAGATTTAAAGATTGGGAGGTCCTGCATTATCTAATGAAGAAATACAGACCAGCATCAGTGATAATTATATCGGTCACCCTCTCATGCAGAGAGTTAACATTGGGACCTCAACATAAATTGGCTGCATTTATAAAGAGAAGAAAAAAACAGTGAGGGTGGTAAATGATGGTTAATTTATGAAAAAATCAGCACTCGAGACCAGTCAGCCTAATATCGACCATCAAGGGATATCTGCTGGAAACCATTATTATGGTAGTAATAGCAGGTCATTTAGAAAATCATAAAGCAATTATGCAGAGTCAACAAGGTTTTATGCAAGGGAAGTAATTGAAAAGTTTACTCGACTTTGTTGTGGAAGCTGCAAATACATTGAATAAAAGAGATTCGTTGGTGCATGCAATTGGATTTTCAGTAGGCATTTAGTTTAGTTTAGTTTAGTTTAGAGATACAGCGTGGAAACAGGCCCTTCGGCCCACCGAGTCCACGCCGACCAGCGATCCCCGCACACTAGCACTATCCCACACACACTATGGGAAAATTTACAATTTACATGGAGAGAACGTACAAGCTCCATACAGATAGCACCCGTAGTCAGGATCGAACCCGAATGTGTGGCGCTGTGAGGCAGCAACTCTTCCGCTGCGCCACTGTAGCTGTTCGCGGCCATCGATATCCCCTTCTGCTGTTTCTACCACAGGCTCTCAAGCTTTGCGATAGTCCACAAATGGCCCTGCTGCTGGAAACAATGCACATGAACTGACTGTGTCTCCAGGCAGTTCACTCTATCAGAGTCATAGGGTCGCAGAGTGAAACAGTGTGGAAACAGGTCCTTTGGCCCAACTTGCCCACACCGGTCAACAGGTCCCAGCTACACTAGTCCCATCTGCCTGAGCTTGACCCCAAATCCCTCCAAATCTGTCCTATCCATGTACCTGTCTAACTGTTTCTTAAATGTTGGGATAGTCCCAGCCTCAACTACCTCCTCTGGCAGCTTGTTCCAAACACCCACCACCCTTTGTGTGAAAAAGTTACCCCTCAGATTCCTATTAAATCTTTTCACCTTCACATTAAACCTATGCCCTCTGGTCCTCGATTCCCCTACTATAGGCAAGAGACTCTGTGCATCTACCCGATCTATTCCACTCATGATCTTATACACCTCTATAAGATCACCCCTCACCCTACTGCACTCTAAGGCATAGTCCCAGCCTACTCAACCTCTGCCTGTAGCTCAGACCCAGGCAACATCCTCACTAAATCCTTGGACTTCAGCTGGCAACACCACATCTCAAGTCTGAAGAAGGGTCCCGACCCGAAACGTCACCTTGTCCATGTTCTCCAGAGATGCTGCCGGATCCGCTACGTTACTCCAGCACTTTGTGTCCATATTTGGTTTAAACCAGCACCTGCAGTTCCTTGTTTCTACCACTTCAATCACAGCGTTTTTATTGCAGATAAAACAAATAATGGAACTTCATGAAATTCACTCTCTTCTAACTCTGCTTCATTTACCTCAATTCAGTTTCAGTTTAGTGTATTGTCACGTGTACCGAGGTACAGTGAAAAGCTTATGTTGCATGCTAACCAGTCAGCAGAAAGACAATGCATGATTACAATCGAGTCATTTACAGTGTACAGATACATGATAAGGGAATACGTTTAGTGCAAGATAAAGCCAGGAAAATCCGATCAAGGATAATCCGAGGGTCTCCAATGAGGTAAATAGTGGTTCAGCACTGCTCTCTGGTTGTGGTAGATTATTCAGTTCACAAGTTCACAAATTATAGGAGTAGAATTAGGCCATTCGGCCCTTCGAGTTCACTCTGCCATTCAATCATGTCTGATCTCTGCTTCCTGATCCCATTTCCCTGCCTTCTCCCCATGACCCTTGAAACCCGTTGCCAGATAATAGCTGGGAAGAAACTGTCCCTGAATCTGGAGCTGTGATTTTTCACACTTCTATACCTGTTGCCCGATGGGAGAGGGGAGAAGAGGGAGTGGCCAGGATGAGACTTGTCCTTGATCATGTTGCTGGCCTTGCCAAGGCAGCGTGAGGTATAAATCAAAGTTCCTATAGCGAGCAAGATAGGCCACTCGACAAAAAAGACGTAGTACGGTCATGGGCAGATTCATGGGTAATTTTCGGCCCCATTTCCGTAACCAGCTTCCGTCACCGCACCAAAGATCCCATAGGATACTAGTGCGGAGACGGTAGCCGCTTACGGAAACATCCTCGTAAAAATAAAAGTTACTTGGTAAAAATCTTCTCCTCATTTTCATAATTTTAATTTAATAGCACAACGTTGATTACACTGCGAGTCGGGTCGGGTCAGGTCGGGTTACTGAAATGGATGAAAAAAAGGCCCATGTCCAGCTCTGTATCATACTGCATGTCAGCCCATTGCATTTAGCAGGAGTAGACTATCTTGCTCCGCTATAGGATCTTTGGTATAAATGGAGTCAATGGAAGGGAGGTTGGTTTGTGTGATGGTCTGGGCTGTGTCCACAATTCTCTGCCATTACTTGTGGTCCTGGACGGAGCTGTTCCCAAACCAAGCTGTGATGCATCCCGATAAAGAGCTTTCAACGGCGCATCTGTAAGAGGTTGGTGAGAGTTGTTGGGGACATGCCGAACCTTCTAAGCCTTCTAAGAAAGTATTCACAGTCTGTACATTTTGGCAGAAAATATCTGGGCTGGCTGCCAGCTTGCTGGTCAACATCTTAATTCCTGGATGGCAGCAGTTCTATAATTGGCTCAGCACCACCACCACTTCAAGATCGTTAAGTGCAGACACAAGGAACTGCGGATGCTGGTTTACAAAAAAAAGACACAAGTGGTGGAGTAACTCAGCAGGTCAGGCAGCATCTCCGGTGAACATGGACAGGTGACGTTCCGGGTTCAGTCTGAAGAAGGGTCCCAACCCCGAAAAAGTCACCTGTCCATGTTCTCCAGTGATGCTGCCGGACCTGCTGAGTTATTCCAGCACATTGTGTCTTTTTTTCCCAAGACAGTTAAGTTCATATCTTCATAGGTTATAGGAACAGAATTTAGCCATTCGGCCCATCAAGTCCACTCCGCCATTCAATCATGGCTGATCTATCTTTCCCTCTTAACCTCATTCTCCTACCTTCTCCCCATAACCCATGACCCTTACTAATCAAGAATCTGTACCTTAAAATTATCCACTGACATGCGTGGCCTCCACAGCTGATGGTGGCAATAAATTCCACAGATTGACTAACCTTTGACAAAATAAGTTTCTCCTAATCTCCTTTCTAAAGGTACATCCTTTTATTTTGAGGCAGTGGCCTATGGTCCTAGACTCTCCCACTAGTGGAAACACCGCCTCCATGTTCACTCTGTCCGGGCCTTACACTATACAGCAAGTTTCAATGATCATCCTTACAAACTCCAAACTGCACATCAGGATACATAATAAATGCTGTCCTTGCCAGTGAAACACAAAGCCCAACGAAAGAAATTAAAAAGTTGTCATTCGCTAAGGCGGCACGGTGACATAGCGGTGGAATCGCTGCCTTACAGCGCTAACAGAGACCCGGGTTCGATCCCGGCTACGGGTGCAGTCTGTATGGAGTTTCTACGTTCTCCCCGTGACCGCGTGGGTTTTCTCCGAGATCTCCGGTTTCCTCCCACAATCCAGGCGTATAGGTTTGTAGGTTAATTGGCTTGGTATAATTGGATATTGTCCCTATTGTGTGTGTAGGGTAGTGTTAATGAGCGGGGATCGCTGGTCGGTGTGGCAAAAGGACTTGTTTCCACGCTGTATCACTAAAGTATCTCTAAATTAAACTAAACTTTTAACCTGACACTAAATGCTCCCTGTAATTAAACCTGAGAGAAGCCCACAAAACAAATTGTCATTTCCTCCGGGGCATCTACATTTCTCCTGTCTTCAGTAGATTCTGACATGTTCTATTCTCACTTTCATTCAGTTTTAATTGCAAACCTGTTCGCTGTGAATTCCTTCACTCCAATTTCCTCCGCTCCCTAGACATCTTTCATCCAGCGTTTGCTCAATCTCTTATTGCTTCTGTCTGTGCCTTGGCTGAGATAATTTGCTCAAGATAATCATTCCACTTGTGATTTTACTTTATCTCTGTCAATCCTTCTCCTTTCCTCAACGAGTTAACATGTCTGTCTGCTGCTTAGAGTCATAGAATTCATTCACCCACCACCCTTTGTGAGAAAACGTTACCCCTCAGATTCCTATTAAATCTTTCCCCTTCACTTGTGTCCTCTAGTGCTTGATTCCCCTATTCTGGACAAGAGACTCTGCATCCATCCGATCTATTCCTCTCATGATTTTATACACCTCTATAAGAACACCCCTGATCCTCCTGCACTCCAAGGAATAGAGTCCCAGCCTACTCAACATCTCGCTAAAGCTCAGGCCCTCGAGTCCTGGCAACATCTTTGTGAATCTTCTCTGTATCCTTTCCAGGTTGGCAACATCTTTCCTGTAACACGGTGCCCAGAACTGAACACAATCCACTAAATGCGGCCTCACCAATGTCTTATACAATTGCAACATGACCTCCCGACTTCTATACTGATTATACAGTTCTGGAGAAGGCTTCAGACCTAAAACACAATAAATCTACATTTAGTGCCTGATCAGTTCCAAGATCTTCGGTTTCCTCCCACACTCCAAAGACATACAGGTTTGTAGGTTAATTGAAGGTACACAAAATTGCTGGAGAAACTCAGCGGGTGCAGCAGCATCTATGGAGCGAAGGAAATAGGCGACGTTTCGGGCCGAAACCCTTCTTCAGACTGATGGGGGGTGGGGGGGGGGGAGAAGGAAGGAAAAGGGGAGGAGGAGGAGGAGCCCGAGGGCGGGCGGATGGGATGGTGGGAGGAGACAGCTAGAGGGTTAAGGAAGGGGAGGAGACAGCAAGGGCTAGCAAAATTGGGAGAATTCAATGTTAATGCCATCCGGACGCAAGGTCCCCAGACGGAATATGAGGTGCTGTTCCTCCAATTTCCGGTGTTGCTCACTCTGGCAATGGAGGAGACCCAGGACAGAGAGGTCGGATTGGGAATGGGAGGGGGAGTTGAAGTGCTGAGCCACCGGGAGTTCAGGTAGGTTATTGCGGACTGAGCGGAGGTGTTCGGCGAAACGATCGCCCAACAAATTGGCTTGGTGTATGTGTAAATTGTCCGTAGTGTGTGCAGGATAGAGTGTGTGCGGGGGTTGCTGGTCGGCGCGGACTCAGTGGGCCGTAGGGCCATGCTCCCGCGCTGTATCTCTGAACTAAACTAAAAGCCAAGAGTGTGCTGAAATAAAGCCAACAAAAGCTAGATCAAGAGTTTCTTCATCAAATAAGTTGAGCAGGGGTTGAATGGAGTGTGGTAATAGGCTGACTTATGAAAATGTCATCTGGAAAAAAATTCAGCTCAAGTCTTATTTAATGCTTCCACCAAGTTCATTAAATCCCTGCCCCTTGTTACCGGTCTCCGTGGTATAGAATTAGATCCATTAAATCCCTTCTGTCAAGGACATAATTATTTTACACGTCAATTAATTCTCTCCTTAGCCTCCTCAATTCCTAAGAAGACCACTTGTCACAACACATTTTTTCAGTCTTGACAACATAAATCCCCTTTGCACCCTCCCAGAACTGCGCGGTTCTTGTGATTAGGTTACAAATATTCGAGCCGTGGCTCTGTCTCGTCCTCTATTCTATATATTATTCAATGAGAAAAAGTGTTCCATTGTCTTTATCACACGGATTAATGTTTCAAAAGTTTTGGGACATGCATTGCAAGGCCCCTCTGTTCTTCTATAGTCCTCACTGTCCCATTACGGGAGTGGACCTGTACTCACTGGTCGGTGCAGACTCCGTGGGCCGAAGGGCCTGTTTTCACTCTAAAACTAAAAACTAAAATTTAAGGGAAACTATTGGATGGTATAAAGGTACTGTAATAAATTCATATTTTAACCAAATTGATCAATCATTGATAGAGCAATTCAGAATCGATCATTGGGTTGGAATTGGAATGTACGTTAAGTGTTAGATAGTGCAGGAAGGAACTTCAGACGTTGGTTTAAATCGAAAATGGACACCAAATGCTGGAGTAACTCAGCGGGACAGGCAGCATCTCTGGGGAGAAGGAATGGGCGACGTTTCAGGTCAAGACCCTTCTTCAGACTAGGGGGGAGGGAGGGAGATGGATAGATAAGGAAGTGTGAAGTCTGAAGAAGGGTCTCGACCCGAAACGTCACCTATTCCTTCTCTCCAGAGATGCTGCCTTTCCCACTGAGTTACTCCAGCTTTTTGTGACTATCTTTTGTTAAATGTTAAAGTGGACTCGGAAAGAATACTTAACTAGTAATTATGTAATATGTGGAACACATGTAATGATGCTTGCAGCTACCAGTAAAATAAGTTTGTGGTTTTAAATTAATAACATCTGTTGGTGACTGCTGTTCTTCATACAATTAAAAATACAATTAATACCTGTTTGTCTTTCTGTCTTTGATTTAAGACAGACATATATAAAACAGTCAGCACAAAACTGCTTGACGTTAACTGTGTTCCATAAGTGAAATGGATCACAAATCTCATTATCAATCAATATTTGATGTGAAAAGTAACCCTCTTAAATAGAATAAAGAAATTTCCTGTCACATTTTATGAAAGAACATTTTATCGCCATTCGTTAAAGAAATTTTCAGGGCATACATTGCGAAAACTGCTGATGAAAACTCTGAGAATGGTACTTCTGGAGCTAATATCTCCATCCTTACAGAGAGCTGAGGATGAAAGCTACATTCTAATTTGTACCTTTGACTGGAGTTCATATTTCCTAAAGAATTATTCTGTCTGCTGGTCCAAAACCTGCAAAATGACATCAGGGAGGTGGAAGATAGATAGATAAGGAAGTGTGAAGTCTGAAGAAGAGTCTCAACTCGAAACGTCACCCATTCCTTTGTTGCCTATCCCGCTGAGTTACTCCAGCATTTTGTGTCTACCTGCAAAATGCATAATATTTTAGTTTAGTTTAGAGATACAGTGCGGAAACAGGCCCTTTGGCCCACAGAGTCGGTGCCTTTCTGTCCTGGGCCTCCTCCATGGCCAGAGTGAGCACCACCAGAAATTTGAGGAGCAGCACCTCATATTCTGCTAGGGCAGTCTGCACCCCAGCGGCTTGAACATTGACTTCTCCAATCTCCGGTAGCCCTTGCTGTCTCCTCCCCTTCTCAGCTCTCCCTCAGCCCTCTGGCTCCTCCTCTTCCTTTCTTCTTCCCGCCCCCCCCCCCCCCACCCTTCATCAGTCTGAAGAAGGGTTTCGGCCCGAAATGTTGCCTATTTCCTTCGCTCCATAGATGCTGCCGCACCCGCTGAGTTTCTCCAGCTCTTTTGTCTACCTTCCAATTTCCAGCATCTGCAGTTCCTTCTTGAACATTAACACTATCCTACACATACAAGAGACAATTTATAATTTTACCAAGCCAATTAACCTACATACCTATACGTATTGGGAGTGTGGGAGGACACCGGAGCACCCGGTGAAAACCCACGCGATCTTGGGAAGAATGTACGGACTCCGTACACATAGCACCAGTAGTCAGGATCGAACTCTGGTCTCTGGTGCTCTAAGGCAGCGACATTATCGCTGCACACCATGCGCCCATAATATTCTTGAGGGGTCTGCACAGTAGAGAAGTGAAGTTGATATTTCGCCTGGCTGGATTCTTTAGACTTTTGGACATTGCCTCAAAAGCGCTACAAGGACAGAGATGAGAAGAACCTTGACTTCTCTAACTTCAACTAACCCTTGCTTTCCCTCTCTCTCCATCCCTCCCCTTTCCCAGTTCTCCGACCATTTTTACCATCTCCGACTACATTTTATCTCTGTCTGCTTCGTTGTTAACTTCTCCCAGCTAATGATCTATTATTCTACATAGTCCTTCATCTCTATTCCCTTTGCCCCATTTCCACACCTTCACACTTCCTTATCTATCTATCTCCCTCCCACCTGATGTCAGTTTGAAGAAGGGTCACAACCCGAAACGTCACCCATTCCTTCTCTCCAGAGATGCTGCCTGTCCCGCTGAGTTACACCAGCATTTTGCGTCTGAACGTTTAAACCAGCATCTGCAGTTCCTTTCAACACATGAGAAGAACCTTATTCACCCAGAAAGAAGTGAGCCTTTGAAATTCATTCCTCAAGACGGTTGTAGAGACCGAGTCAAGTTTGTCAAGTCAGAGTTTGACACAAAGTGCTGGAGTAGCTCAGCGGGCCAGGCAGCATCTCTGGAGAAAATGGATAGTGATGTCTCGGGCCGAGACCCTTCTTCAGACTCTTGTCAACTTGACTTGAAAGGGAAGTGTCTCGACCCGAAACATCACATATTCCTTCTCTCCATAGATGCTGCATGTCCCACTGAGTTTAGTTTAGTCTAGTTTAGAGATACAGCGCGGAAACAGGCGCTTTGGCCCACTGAGTCCGCGCCGACCAGCGATCCCTGCACATTAACACTATCCTACACCCCCTAGGGACAATATTTACATTTACCAAGCCAATTAACGTACAAACCTGTACGTCTTTGGAGTGTGGGAGGAAATCGAAGATCTCGGAGAAAACCCACGCAGATCACGAGGAGAACGTACAAATTCCATACAGACAGCAACTGTAGTCAGGATCAAACACGGTTCTCCGGCACTGCATGCGCTGTAAGGCAGCAACTCCACTGCTGCGCCACCATGACCAACGTGACCACTGGAGTTACTCCGGCTTTTTGTGTCTATCTTTGACTTGTCAAGTCAGCTTCTAGTTTATTGTCATACACATGAATACGTTGAGGTCCATGCATAATGAAAATTCTTACTCGCGGCAACATCACAGACACATAGATTCAGGCAAAGACATAAAAGCATAAATTATACATGAATATTCTTATTTATAAAAAAAAAAGACAAAGCACAAAGAAAAACAAGACGAGAGTTGCAAAACTATAATTAGGAAAAATAAAACAAACTCCTGGTAGTCAGTGTAAAAGGTGGGCCAAAGTGTTCCATTGTTGAGGTGGCAAGTTGTAGGAAAGTACCTGTTCACACAAGGCTACTCTTGGGGAAAGGCCATCTTGAATCATATTTAAAAAAAACAGGGCGCTGCATTGAATTGCCAGCAGTTTTCCATTGTAATTACATTGATGATGAGTTTTTTTCACGTTCACAAATTATCGGAGTAGAATTAGGCCATTCGGCCCAGCGAGTCCACTCCGCCATTCAATCATCGTTGATCTCTGCCTCCTAATCCCATTTTCCTGCCTTCTCCCCATAGCCCTTTCTATCACTCCTTCTAATTTCAGACCGACTATCCTGGTTCCACAAGTTCACAAGTTATAAGAGTAGAATTAGGCCATTCGGCCCACTGAGTCTACTCTCCCATTCAATCATGGCTGAACTCTGCCTCCTAATCCCATTTTTCCTGCCTTCTCCCCATAACCCTTGACACCCGTTCTAATCAAGAATCTGTCCATATCTCTGCCTTAAAAACATCCACTGACTTGGCCTCCACATGCCTCTGGGACAATGAGTTCCACAGATTAACTACCCTCTGACTGAAACATAGAAACATAGAAAATAGGTGCAGGAGTAGGCCATTCGGCCCTTCGAGCCTGCACCGCCATTCAATATGATCATGGCTGATCATCCAACTCAGTATCCTGTACCTGCCTTCTCTCCATACCCCCTGATCCCTTTATGACACAAGGGCCACATCTAACTCCCTCTTAAATATAGCCAATGAACTGGCCTCAACTACCTTCTGCGGGAGAGAATTCCAGAGATTCACCACTCTCTGTGTGAAAAAAGTTTTCCTCATCTCGGTCCTAAAAGATTTCCCCTTTATCCTTAAACTCCTTTATGAGAAGTTACTCCTCATCTCCGTTCTAAAAGGGAGCCCGATAATTCTGTTCCTGAACCTTGTGATGTAGGACCTCAGGCTACCTCCTGCCGGATGGTACCAGTAAGGAGAGGGCACGGCCCGAATGGTGGGGATGCCTGATGACAGATGACACTTTAATGAGGCAACATCTTATGGAGATGCTTTCGATGGAGAGGGTACAGTTTTGGTCTCCTAATTTGAGGAAGGACATTCGTGCTATTGAGTGAGTGCAGCGTAGGTTCACCAGGTCAATTCCCGGGATGGCGGGACTGACATATGATGAAAGAATGTATCGACTGGGCTTGTATTCACTGGAATTCAGAAGGATGAGAGGGATTCTTATAGAAACATGTAAAATTCTTAAAAGAATGGACAGGGTAGATGCAGGAAAAATGTTCCCAATGTTGGGGGAGTCCAGAACCAGGGGTTACAGTTTAAGAGATACCGAAGGTACATAGAACAAATGAATGTAAGATATGCAAAAAACAACGATGCTCAAGGAAAGGTGGAGTGGAGCCCACAATTGTCCATTGTCTACCCAAAACGTCATCTATTTCTTTTTTCTAGTGATGCTGCCTGCCCCGCTGAGTTACTCCAGCATTTTGTGTCAATCTTCAGTGTAACTTCAGTGTCACGGTGGCGCAGTGGTAGAGTTGCTGCCTTGCAACGAATACGGCGCCGGAGACCCGGGTTCGATCCCGACTACGGGTGCTGTCTGAACAGAGTTTGTACGTTCTCCCCGTGACTTGTGTGGGTTTTCTGCGAGATCTTCAGTTTCTTCCCACACCCCAAAGACGCACAGGTTTGCAGGTTAATTGGCTTGGTAAATGTTAAAAAATTGTCCCTAGTGGGTGTAGGATAGTGTTAATGTGCGGGGATCGCTGGTCGGTGCGGGCACGGTGGGCCGAAGGGCATGTTTCCACGCTGTACCTCTGAACTCTCTGTAGTGCCTTGCTCAGCATTAGGCATTCATTGGCCTACTCCTGCTGCTATTTCTTACATCTATAAAACTTTGCAGGACTACTTATAGCAAAACAACATAGTCTCAAATACTTCAGTCACTTCAGCTTTAGGTTTGAAGAAGTTAGGAAAAAGTAAGATAAATGCGCAGACTTATGAAAGTCAAGAGAGCTGACATAGAAGGCTGAGAAATGCACCGAGAAAAATCTTACCACCTCCGGAGTAATTAACAAGATTTACCGACACAACGCAGCGTGGAACACTGAGGAAACCGAGGGAGATGGCAAATAATTGATGCCACGCTACGGCAGTCAGGCAAGGCTTCAAACACGCTGAGAACGGCACAGTTCTAGTCGCAGACGTTGACACAATCCCTTTAATGCATCAAAGCCTTTCCAAGATGCAACGAGAAACTTGGCCGAACGTCAACACAGCAAAGCATCTCTCGTGTCAAGGAAGCTCATGCAAGGAATGCACCCAGCCCTGGAGGTATCCAGCTCTCCTCGGCAACAAGAGCACGGCACGGCGATAGAGTTTCTACCTTACAGCGCCAAAACTTTGCAATTAGTGGGAGATATGAAATCACTCTTTAACTACTGACAAGGCAGAGTCCCCTTCATCACCTTTCCTGTGAAACATTTACCCTGATCAATCTGAAGAGGGACCCCCACTTAAATATTATCTCTTTGATTCCTTATCACAATTCTAGCTGTTCTATCTTAGTATGGAAATACCGTTATCCAGTAGCTAAAGTATTCAATCAGTACTAAATAGTACCCTTTATTTTATGACTAGAGCAAGGGTCCTGTGAAATGTATCTTTGTTGATCTGCAGGCTATACTCATTTTCCATTTGGCATTGCAATTATCTCATACTGCCCTTAACATCCCTGCTTCTAAGTCACACTATACTATGGGGAGAGTGTAAACTATAATCCCACTCAGTGTGTTGGGCTCTAAGATTTCCACTGCCCATGTTATGTATTCACATACTTAAGCACATCAGTGCAGCCAAGCTAACACTGGACTTTGCCGAGTGGAACAGCAAGCAACTGTTCTCATTCTGTCTTCATGGTCTGTTACTACCACTTAAGTACCCCTCTTTCATTATGACAGCACAAATGGTTGAGTTTAGTCAAATATAAGAAAATCCCAGTGCTGGGAAGGAGGTTGGGGATAGTTTATATCTTTTGTCTTCAATTGTCCAAATATGTTTCTCCTCCCCAATCTACTCTATCTCTCAACATTGACTTCCCATAGTGATTTATCTCAAACTACAGTCTGATGTAACCAACTAGCACAAAGCACATGTTACAGGCTTCCTTCTACACATGTATGACAGGAAACTGGAAACCTAGCTCCTCATTTGCATTCTAAAAGAGAAACACTGTGCTTGCATCAAGAAACTTCAACAAGACAAAAACATCTTCATTTTTAATACATTAGATAGAACTTCATTTCAGATTTTCTTAATAATGCACTTTGTACATTTATGTACTTTTGTATTTTTCATTCTTTACGGGCACTTTTCCCATGGCTATCTGCAGCCAAATAATCCACATGAGTCTAGAAAAGGTTTTGAAAGTCGACGCTTTATATACCCGCGTCACCGGGCGTCACCTTTATCCAGATTATTCCTCATAGCTGCGAGACTCTCTCAGCCCAGCTACTTTGTGAACAACAAACTTTTTTAGTTTGCAAATCCAATTCCCGACTACTGTCCAAGTAGCAAAATACCTTGCCAACTACTTTCATAGTAGCAAATTCTCTTACCAACTACTTTCCCAGTAGCAAAAATCTCAATACAGTTGGTCTTACCTTCGTTGTCTGCATTGAAGGGTTTCGGCAGGGCACCAGATCAACCTACTACGAAGGACCTAAGTTTTCCCGGGAACTTCTTCGGGGGGTCGGTCTCAAGGGGTCCGATTAGTGCAAGTTTTTCTCCCCATCCGATCCCGGTCAAACTTCGACCTCTTACTCAGTCGTCTATTGATGGTCCCAGCGAAATCCTGCCGACTACGCCAATGTTAAGGTTCATTTCTTAAAACAGACAACTCACAATAAGTTAGATAAACCAACACAAGCTTTACTGATCATTTAGTCAGCGAGAGTACCAGGGGATACAAAGTCAAGTATGCAACACATACTTCACCCTCCTGGACCCACCATTGTCAATATTTTTTGGTTGGGCACAACAGGAAGCAGCTTGGATGAAGTTTGAATGCTGGCCTCCAATTTCTTGATTACCCAGCCCTTCTACAGAACCCAAATGAGTCAAATTAATCTTTACTTAATAAAATACATAAAATATTTCATTATTAATTAGGATATTATCAGTACATTCTCTCTGGGAATGTGTGGGTCTTCTCCGGATGCTCCGGCGGTTTCCTCCCACACTCCAAAGACGTACAGGTTTATAGTCTAAGCATTTCTAACCAGCGATCGTTAATTCTGATGCTGCCTCACCCGCTGAATTTCACCAGCATTTTTATCTGCACCAATAGTCAGGATCAAATCCAGGTCTCTGGCTCTATAAGGCAGCAACTCGACCACTGAGCCAGTCTCGTCCTGCCTAATATCATTACTAATTTATTAATAATTGGCCCCTTCAATTCGCTCACAATGCAAACAAACTCGGCAATCAGTTTGACACAGAAAATAATAGTTCACCATATTGAGTACGACCATCATAAATTTGTTTTAGTTTAGAGATACAGCGCGGAAACAGGCCCTTTGGTCCGTGCCGACCAGCGATCCCCGCACACTAACACTATCCTACACACACTCGGGACAATTTACAATCTTACCAAGCCAATTAACCTACAAACCTGTACGTCTTTGGAGTGTGGGAGGAAACCGGAGATCCCAGGGAAAACTCTTGCGGTCACAGGGAGAACATGCAAACACCGTACAGACAAGCGCCCGTAGTCAGGATCGAACCCGGGTCTCTGGCACTCTAAGGGAGCAACTCCACCGCTGCGCCACCGTGCTGCCCCTGTCCTTCAGTAAGATTTGCGTGCAAAACATCTGAAACAGCAAGGGCGTTTTGTTCCAACACAAACTACCAAAATGAATCTCAAATATTTATTAGTTGGATTGATGATTATATGTCTATTTGCAAAATGGCCTACTTAAATCTGCAGATGCCTGGAAACTGTTTCCATGGCATTTGTCATCATGCTTTTCTAATCATTCAATCCATGTGGAACTTTGTGTTAATTAAAAGTTGCCAATTAGTTCTTGTTTTCTACCAGAGAAGAAGCCGGCAAGGTTGACAATGTCAGATTGAAAATGTTCAGTTTAGGTTAGTTTAGTTTAGAGATAGATCGCGGAAACAGGCCCTTCGGCCCACCAAGTCCTCGCCGACCATTAACACAACGCTACCCAATCTTGGGATAATTTTTACATTTACGCCAAGCCAATTAACCTACAAACCTGAGGTACACAAAAATGCTGGAGAAACGCAGCGGGTGCAGCAGCATCTATGGAGCGAAGGGCATAGGCAACGTTTGCACCCGCTGAGCTTCTCCAGCATTTTTGTGTACCTTCGATTTTCCAGCATCTGCAGTTCCTTCTTAAACAACCTACAAACCTGTATGTGTGGGAGGAAACCGAAGATCTTGGAGAAAACTCACACGGGTCATGAGCAGAACGTGCAAACTCCGTACAGACAGCACCCGTAGTCAGGATCAAACCCGGGTCTCTGGCGCTCGAAGGCAGCAGCTCTCCCGCTGCACCACCGTTCAACCAAATTCCAGCAATGAAGTTCAAGGCCCATTTGGCTTCACACCGCCATTTTAGCACTGCCCACTTTCTTTTGCATTACTAATGTTTAAATAAATGGAATTGGTGATTGAAATCTATGGGGACATATAACATCTTTCTGCTTTCTTCCATTGGCAAAATAAATCCTGGGAGAAGCACAGAACAAAGTGATAAATTAACTAATGGCAAATGAAAATAAATAAACAAAGTGCGGGAGTAACTCAGCCACTTCCTTTACTTTCGCTCAGTGTTTTCACAAATGGACAGTGGATGGGGAATGTCAAATTAACCTTAACTATACATCCCTGCGGAATTTGTACGTTCTCCCTGTGACCGATTCCGTTGCACACTCCAAAGACGTACAGGTTTGTAGATTGTGTATGAAGGAACTGCAGATGCTGGATTAAACCAAAGATAGACACAAAATGCTGGAGTGACTCAGCGGGACAGGCAGCATCTCTGGAGATAAGGAACGGGTGACGTTTCAGGTCGCCCATTCCTTCTCTACAGAGATGGGACCTGTCCCACTGAGTCACTCCAGCATTTTGTGTCGATCTTAGCTACTCTCTAGTAACAGAAGGGAAGGGACTAACGTCGACAGGAGCTACCAATTGCCAGATTAATTCCAGCAATAAAAATTGGCATTGCCGTGGTTTGGATGCTGGTGTGAAGTTAGCTCACTTCCTGTGAGCATGAACATGTTTTTGTTACTGATATCCAGAAGATCCTTGATCTGAAGTATTGACCTTGTTCAAATTTTGATAAAGTAATTGGGCAAGACTATTAATTTTCATTGGCATCAGTGACAAGGGATGATCAATATAATGCTACCATTTAAATAGAGCGTTATCTATCCTTGGCTCCTTCTCTTTCTGATCTACACGTTGCCTTTGGCATCAGTTTCCACCAGTGCAGTAATGAAATACAGCTCCGTCTCTGCACGACAGCAGTTAAGCCACTGAATAGTACGCAGAGATTAGGGTGGCACGGTGGCGCAGCGGTAGAGTTGCTGCCTTACTGCGCCAGAGACCCGGGTTTGATCCTGACTACGGGTGCTGTCTGCACCAAGTCTGTACGTTTCCCCTGTGACCACGTGGGTTTTCTCCGGGTACTCCAGTTTCCTCCCACACTTTAAAGTCGTGCAGGTTTGTAAGTTAATCGGCTTGGTGTAATTGTAAATTGTCCCTAGTGTGTGCAGGACAGTGTTAATGTGCTGGAATCGCTGGTCGGTGCCCAAGGACCTGTTTCTGCCCTGTATCTCTAAACTAAACTAAACGTATGTTTTCCCGGGTGCTCCGGTTTCCTCCCACACTCCAGATGTACAGGTTTGCAGGTTACTTGGCTTAGGTAAAATCGTAAATTGTCTCTAGCGTGTAGGATAGTGCTAGTGTACAGGGTGATTGCTGGTCGATGCGGAGTCGGTTGGTGGAAGTCAAGTCAAGTCACATCAATTTTATTTCTATAGCACATTTAAAAACAACTTTCAATGACCAAAGGGCTTTACATCAGTGCAGGTACTAACATGCTACATACGATGGTACAAAGATCTAACAATAAATACATAAACTGTTTACAGCGCTCCCTCAGAGGAACTCAAGAAACGCTTGTGAGTAGAAATAGGTTTTAAGTCTAGACTTAAAGGAGTCGATGGAGGGGGCAGTTCTGATGAGAAGAGGGATGCTGTTCCACAGTCTAGGTGCTGTTTCTGCGCTGTATCTCTGAAGCCAAGACTAAAGACAAATGAAGACTTTGGGTTCGGTGGCCTTTCATGAAAACTTGATGATTGAAAAAAATTGGCATGTTTTAAGCTGCAGTGGAGTGGAGAGAACTAAGGGAATGTCTGTGACAGGTTGGAGGACTAGAGTTTTGACCCATGGAGGCCTTCCAGGACTTTCGGATTTTATTTCGGATTTCCAGCATCTGCAGTTGGTTTCCATTTCATTTACAAGATGGGTGGGGCTTTATCTCATGCAAATTCTTTGGGGAAGTTTGACCTATGACCTCTGGAGTTCAGAAGACTGAGAGGTGATCTTGAGATGTACAACATTCTGAGAGTATCTGAATACCGCAGGGAGGCCATTTCATCTGTATATAGAGGACAAGTCTCACCCCGGCCGCTCCCTCTTCTCCCCTCTCCCATTAGGCAAAAGATATAGAAGTGTGAAAACGCACACCACCAGATTCAGGGGCAATTTCTTCCCAGCTGTTATCAGGCAACTGAATCATCCTACCAACAACTAGAGAGTAGTGCTGAACTACTATCAACCTTTGGAGACCCTCAGACTATCTTTCATCGGAATTTACCAGCTTTATCTTGCTATTCACGTTATTCCCTTTATCACATACCTGCACACTGTGGATGGCTCGATTGTAATTATGTATTGTCTTTCCGCTGACTGATTAGCTCACGACAAATAGTGGCAATAAACTACTCAAAGAACTAGAGGACATAGTCTAGCAATGTTACAAAATTTTGAGATTTTAAAAATCAAGTCTGTAATTTATCCCATCAGATAAAGCATAAAAATAAGTTTAATTTGACACCTAATTCACTTTCATATCTCAAGTATTTAAAAAGTTATGGCCATTTTCATACTCGGAAATGAGCATCTTGTTCCCTATTGATTTTCTATGGACATAACAAAAAAGCTGTGATCGTGAACAGTCAAAAGCCCATAACTTTCTTAAAAATTAAGAGAACTGAATGAAATTTTCAGTTATCATAGATTGAAGCATTCTGAAACAAATATAAAATAATCTTACTTGGATGACCTGAAATTAAAGCATATAATTAGTTAGTTACCTAATTGTAGCTAATTTCAGACTTCAATTACTAGATCTAAACATCTATCCATTTCTTAATAAATGATTAACATTTTTAAATAGCCTAAATGTCCAAATAATATTCACAAATAATTCACAATGATTTTTAAATCTCATTTACATTAATTTATAGGCCAAATGGAAGGAATTCAGTGTTCAATTGCTGTAAATAAATGCCCATTTAAAATCAGCTTTCCAGTGGGTCCCTGTGGAACGCGCTGGTTTAGAACGTTCACATTGCGGTAGATTTGTGCCCCAAATGCCCAGAAAAATACTGCGGGATATAATGGGCCCAAAATGAGCTACTCGCAATATTAAACTTTGTATAAAGGGATCTTTAGAAGCCCTTTTTAATGTAAAAATATACAACCTAACTTCTGTGGTTTGCTTTATGAGACCCTGCGGTTGCTGGCGGTCGCGGGTTTAGAGATTGATTTTTAAACTACTATAACTATTTTACGAGGCCTTTAAACCTAATAATAGCTTTTGCGACGGGGTCTTCCAGCGATTTTTCGTTAATAATTAGCTAGGCTGAACATCTTCGATTTGAACAGCCTAGAGAAAATCGCGTTTTAAACCCGCCCCCTCTAAACGGCGCCAAAATCGCGCACACCCGCAGCGACAGATTTTCAACGACGCTTCAGGTAGGCTTTGCAACATACCTACATAGTCCTCGGACAAGCTCCTGTTGATAGACCCAGCCAACAAACAGTACGGATAGTCTTGGGAGGTGGTCTTGGAGGGGAGGATGCTCCTCAAACTGCGGAGCATCCTGGACAATATAGCTCACCCCCTCCGTGACACACTGGTCAACCTGAGGAGCACCTTCAGCAACAGACTCGTTCCACCAAGAATGCAGCACAGAACGCCACAGGAGATCCTTCTTCCCGGTGGCTATCAAACTGTACAACTCCTCCCCCTTCAGTTGTGGGGAAGACTGAGACTCACTCCCTTCCCCAATCCTTTCCACTCGTCACTTTAATTTCATGTTTCATGTAACATAGAAACATAGAAAATAGGTGCAGGAGTAGGCCATTCGGCCCTTCGAGCCTGCACCGCCATTCGATATGATCATGGCTGATCATCCAACTCAGTATCCCATATAACCATATAACCATATAACAATTACAGCACGGAAACAGGCCATCTCGACCCTTCTAGTCCGTGCCGAACACATAATCTCCCCTAGTCCCATCCCTGCCTTCTCTCCATACCCCCTGATCCCTTTAGCCACAAGGGCCACATCTAACTCCCTCTTAAATATAGCCAATGAACTGGCCTCAACTACCTTCTGTGGCAGAGAATTCCACAGATTCGCTGTGTAAAAAATGATTTTCACATCTCGGTCCTAAAAGACTTCCCTCTTATCCTTAAACTGTGACCCCTAGTTCTGGACTTCCCCAACATCGGGAATAATCTTCCTGCATCTAGCCTGTCCAACCCCTTAAGAATTTTGTAAGTTTCTATAAGATCCCCCCTCAATCTTCTAAATTCTAGCGTGTATCTTGTGTTTTTATGACTGTTGGCAGGTCAATTTCCCTCCTGGGATGAATACAGTTTTATTGTATCGTATCGCATCGTACAAGCTGCATGCAGCTATTTTGTAAATGCAGCACTAGTTTAATATGCTGTCTGCACGAGTGTGGCCAAACGCCGCATCGCAAGCCCCAGACCCGATTTCAAGTCTGATCCAATTTAATTCCTATAATGTAAACAGAATAGAAATGGCACACTTTGATTAAGCAGTAATGCTTCAAAGGGATGTTGTGGCTTGAAGAAAAATGTGGCATCTATTATATTAAAAGTTAAGTATTTTCAGCAGGCACTTATTGAAACATATGAAATAAAAATCGTCAAGCTAGCGAAGCTGTTGCCTAGCAATGTAGTGAGCAATTTTCCAGCTCAACATCAGCCTAACCTATTAATTTATGAAATCAAATTGAGTACATACAAAAGCAATTTAACACTAATTATTCTGCTTACAATTTGGGTAGCTGATTAAGATGAAACTACATTAAAACTCTCCTTTTAAATTTAATAGTTCCAATACATATTTCATGTTTATAACGTGTACAAGAAGATAGTGATTTGGCTGATTTTGCTGGTTAGCTGTGATTCCTTTCATTTTGCCATCTTCAGGGGAAAGGGGTGCGACAAATATAGACAGGAGAAATTAATAGAAGATATGTAAAAAACATCGATAATCAAAGAAATATGGAGCCCACAATGGTCGATTGTTGGCCGTGGGATTTATTGACAATGAGTAAACAGACAGAGGAATTGTCAACAGGACGTCAGTAAAACTAGCAGGGGAAAGACAGAGCGAGAGGGGATGCAAGTTAGATAAATCAATGTTCATACCGCTGGGTTGTAAGCTGCACAAGCAAAACATGACATGCTGTTCCTCCCTTTACGTTTGGCCTCACTCTGACAATGGAGGAGGCCCAGGACAGAAAGATCAGTGTGGGAATGGGAAGGCGAGTTAAACTGTTTGGCAACCGGGAGATCGGAGTGTGTGGTTGGGTTGTTAGGAGTTATCAACAGCCAGCAGCTTACACACTGGCTGTTGGGTTGAAGTCTAAGCATCCAAGGGATGGCACGGTGGCGCAGCAGTGGAGTTGCTGCCTTACAGAGCCAGAGACCTGGGTTAGATCCCGACAAAGGGCGCTGTCTGTACGGAGTTTTTACGTTCTCCCTGTGACCGCATGGGCTTTCTTCGGATGCTCCGGTTTCCTCCCACATCTCAAAGACGTGCGGGTTTGTAGGTTAATTGGCTTCTGTAAATTGCTCCTCGTGTGTAGGGTGTGGTTGCGAAAGGTAGGACTCGATTCTTCCTACCGCACCTTACGGGCCCTTACAGCCGTTCGGTTCTCGGTCTTTGGAGGCATCCAGGAGACGAGCCTTGGACGGGGATCATACTGCAGGCGGCTTCCCAGTTCCGTGGCGGGAAAGCCAGGACTGCTGCCTGCCGGGGTATGGCAGTGGACCGCATCCCATTTTTTAGTTTAGTTTAGAGATACAGCGTGGAAACAGACCCTTCAGCCCACCGAGTCCTCGCCGACCAGCGATCCCCGCGCACTAACACTTTCCTACACACACTAGGGACAATTTACATTTATACCAAGCCAATTAACCTACAAACCTGTACGTCTTTGGAGTGTGGGAGGAAACCAAAGATCACGGAGAAAACCCACGCGGTCATGGGGAGAACGTGCAAACTCCGCACAGACAAGCACCCGTAGTCGGGATCGAACCCAGGTCTTTGGCGCTGTAAACACCTGACCCAATGAGTTACGGTGTGGAATGAGCTTCCAGCGGAAGTGGTGGAGGCAGGTTCGTTGGTATCATTTAAAAATAAATTGGATAGGCATATGGATGAGAAGGGAATGGAGGGTTATGGTATGAGTGCAGGCAGGTGGGACTAAGGGAAAATAATTGTTCGGCACGGACTTGTAGGGCCGAGATGGCCTGTTTCTGTGCTGTAATTGTTATATGGTTATATGGTTATATGGTTACTCCAGCACTTTGTGTCCTTTTGTTCAAAGCAGCATCTGCAGTCCTTGTCATTACGAAATAAAGACACAGTGAGAAGAAGAAAAGCAGAGAGAAAGAGAAGTGGTTTTCAAAAGATCATCAGATCATAAGTGATCGGAGCAGAATTAGGCCATTTGGCCCATCAAGTCTACTCCGCCATACAATCATGGCTGATCTATATCTCCATCCGAACCTTCCTTACCCCCATAACCTTTGACACCCGTACTAATCAAGAATCTGTCTATCTCTGCCTTAAAAATATTCATTGAGCATTTCGGAGGCCACATCTAACAATGGCCTGTCTCCTTTATCATGGTCACTATTTTTGCATATCTTTCATTCATTTGTTCCAAATCTCTCGATATCACCGTCTATATCTCTCGTGTCTCTCAGGCTGAAGAGGGATCTCGACCCAAAACGTCACCTATCCTTTTCCCCGGAGATGCTGTCTGACCCGTTCAGTTACTCCAGCTTTTTGTATCTATCATCAGAGGTGGCGTAGCTTCTGAAATGTGAGCTGGCTAATATTTGTAAGTGATGGTTGCACAGTAATAAAGCCTTAAACACAGAGGATAAAACAGTTGATCATGCAAACAGCAGCTTTCTTTTTAAGTGCATCTTCCTTCAATCTTTTTCATTGATCTCACTGACAGGCAGATTCACTGCCACCGAACGCAACTACTCAAGGCCGATGTAACAAAGTGAAAACTAAATCCAAACAGCTTGGTTTAGGAACAGCTCCATCCAGGACCGCAAGAGATTGCAGCGAATTGTGGACACAGTCCAGGGCCTCACACAAACCAACCTCCCAGTGACTCCATTTATATTGCGTACAGTTTTGGTCTCCAAATCTGAGGAAGGACATTATTGCCATAGAGGGAGTGCAGAGAAGGTTCACCAGACTGATTCCTGGGATGTCAGGACTGTCTTATGAAGAAAGACTGGATAGACTTGGTTTATACTCTCTAGAATTTAGGAGATTGAGAGGGGATCTTATAGAAACGTACAAAATTCTTAAGGGGTTGGACAGGCTAGATGCAGGAAGATTGCTCCCGATGTTGGGGAAGTCCAGGACAAGGGGTCACAGCTTAAGGATAAGGGGGAAATCCTTTAAAACCGAGATGAGAAGAACTTTTTTCACACAGAGAGTGGTGAATCTCTGGAACTCTCTGCCACAGAGGGCAGTCGAGGCCAGTTCATTGGCTATATTTAAGAGGGAGTTAGATGTGGCCCTTGTTACTAAGGGGATCAGAGGGTATGAAGAGAAGGCAGGTACGGGATACTGAGTTGGATGATCAGCCATGATAATATTGAATGGCGGTGCAGGCTCGAAGGGCCGAATGGCCTACTCCTGCACCTAATTTCCATGTTTCTATGTTTCTATACCTCACGCCACCTTGGCAAGGCCAGCAGCATAATCAAGGATGAGTTGCACCCTGGCCACTCCCTCTTTTCCCCTCTCCTTTTGCCCAAATGGAGAGGGGAAAAGAGGGAGTGGCCAGGGTGCGATAATGCACACCTCCAGATTCGGGGACTGTTTCTTCCCAGGGGTTGTCAGGCAATTGAACCATCCTACCACAACCAGAGAGCAGTGCTGAACGACTCTCTACCTCTTTGATGTCCCTCGGACTATCCTTGACCGGACATTGCTGGCTTTGCCCTGCACTAAATGTTATTCCCATATCATGTATCTTTACACTGTAAATGGATTGAGTAGGTTATGAGTAGATTAACCAATGATGAGTGTTTGTCGCCACTGGGCCTGCATTCGCTGGAGTTGAGAAGAATGAGGGGGGACCTCATTGAAACATATGGAATAGTGAACGGCTTAGATAGAGTGGATGAGGAGAGGATGTTTCCACTAGTGGGAGAGTCTAGGACTGGAGGTCACAGCCTCAGAATTAAAGGACATTCTTTTTGGAAGGAGATGAGGAGAAATGTCTTTAGTCAAAGAGTAATGGACAGAATGGCCCTAATTCTACTGCTATTCCTTATAACCTCATGACCATATGATTGATTGTCATCGGGTAGTGACTTTCTGCTGACTGGTTAGCACGCAACAAAAAGCTTTTCACTGTACCTCGGTACACGTGACAATAAACTAAACTGAAACTGAAATCGGGTGGTGGCTGAGAAAACAAATTTTGAAATAATGCCTGAAGTCTCCCTGCCCCTTTTGTTGGACTTTCTGCCACTATGTCGGTTTCAAGGTGGGAATTAGATGCACTCAGCTGGAAATGTTGTCAGCTCCATTACCAAATGCACCTAATAAAAGCTGACTGCAGCTAGACCATGCTAACTAGAACCAGTGGGGTGAGGAAGACTTCCTAAGTGCACTGCTGGAAGCAATGCATTTATAAAATAGCGTATTTTCGGATTAACAAACTCATCAGGAAGGCTGTCTCCGTCCTGGGGGTGGAGTTGGATTCGCAGGAGGTGGTCTCGGAGGGGAGGATGCTCCTCAAACTGTGGGGAATCTTGGACACTACAGCTCACCCGCTCCATGACTTTCTGCTGACTGGTTAGCACACGACAAAAAGCTTTTCACTGTACCTCAGTACACGTGACAATAAACGTGTATTGTCTCCCTCACCCCCCTCTGTTTGTAGTTTGTTTGGTTGTTTGTTTGTTTGTCTTTTTGCACAAAGTCCGCGAGCATTGCCACTTTTCATTTCACTGCAAATCTCGTATGTGTATGTGACAAATAAACTTGACTTGACTTAACACGCTGGTCAACCTGAGGAGCACCTTCAGCAACGGACTAGTTCCACCAAGATGCAGCACAGAACGCCACAGGAGATCCTTCTTCCCTGTGGCTATCAAACTGTACAACTCCTCCCCCTTCTGTCGTGGGGTAGACTGACTCCCCTTCCCCCACCCCACCCCCCCACCACCCCACTCCGCCCCAATCTTTGCACATCCCCAATCCTTTCCACTCGTCACTTTCATTTCATGTTTCATGTAGAAACATAGAAGCATAGAAACATAGAAAATAGGTGCAGGAGGAGGCCATTTGGCCCTTCGAGCCTGCACCGCCATTCATTGCGATCATGGCTGTATTTTGTGTTTTAGACTGTTTGGAAAATCAATTTCCTTCATGGGATAAATAAAGTTCTATCGTTTTGTGTTCACAATCGGGCTACAGGCAGTAACCAGACAATAACATGTTCTGGTTGCCAATCCATCCAGACATCTACAATATCCCAGAAGTGAAAAAAATCCTCCCTATTGGTAAGGAAAGCCAAACTCAAATCCTGGTCTTAATTTTGTGTCTCAAAATACTCTGGCACTAGTCTTGATAAGTTTGTCATAATGATAATCTGCTTGACCACGGCACAATGGCGGCACAGTGGCGCAGCGGTAGAGTTGCTGCCTTACAGTGCCGGAGACCCGTGTTCGATCCTGACGACGGGTGCTGTCTGTACGGAGTTTGCACGTTCTCCCCTGTGACCGCGTGGGTTTTCTCCGGGTTCACCAGTTTCCTCCCACACTCCGAAGACGTTAAGTAGGTATGTTACAAAACTTACCTTCAGCGGCGCTGCAGTTCTGTCACTGGCCATGTGCACGACTTTGGCGCCTTTGAGAGGGTGGCGGGTTTAAAATGCCATTTTCTCCAGCCTGTTGAAATCGATCTTTGTCAGGCTGTTTAGTTCCAATCGATCGTGTTCCATAAAATCTCACTCTCATGATGATTTAAATGGCCATTAATTTACGGGAATTAAACACTAAATTCCTTCCATTTGGCCTATAAATTTATGACAATGAAATTTAAAAATCATGTTATATTGTGAATTCTTGTGTGAATGTTATTTGGACACTTAGGCTATTTAAAAATGTTAACCTTTTCTTAATTAATGGATAGATGTTTAGATCTAGTAATTGAATTTTGTAACTAGCTACAATTATGTAACTAACTAATTATATGCTTTAATTTCAGGTCATCCAAGTAAGATTGTTTCATATTTGTTTCAGAATGCTTCAATCTATAATAACTGAAAATTTAATTCAGTTCTCTTAATTTTTAAGAAAGTTATCGGCTTTTGACTGTCCTCGATCACAGCTTTTGAGTTAAGTCAATGGGGACAAGATACTAATTTCCGAGTATGAAAATGGCCATAACTTTTTTAATACTGAAGATATGAAAGTGAATTAGGTGTCAAATTAAACTTCTTTTTATGCTTTATCTGATGGGAATAAATTGCAAACTTGATTTTTAAAATCTCAAAATGTTGTAACATTGCTACGTTAAGGTTTGACGGTTAATTGGTTTCTGTAATAGTACTACTACCAATCACCGGTCGGCGCGGACCAGGTGGGCGGACGAGCCTGTTTCCACGCTGTACCTCTAAACTAAACGAAATGTCCTTCATTAAATAAGGCAATAATATAATCAATTGCTGAATATGTGAGTATCAACTAAAGATAAAATTGTTATTGCCAAATGATTATCTGTCTGGAAGAGCTGGGGGATTGCAATACTGTATTTAATTTCAGCGAGTACCTTCCATCATAATTCAGTTAGAAAAGGACAAAGGCAAAATAGAATTAAGGGAAATTGAGGTAAGGCCAATTTTGTCCGGCTTAGAAGTGATTTAGCATAATTGAGTGGAGACGGCATTTCGTTTGGACCTCAAGGGGTCCAAATGACAAAAAATTGAATTGAATTGAATTGAATTGAGATGGTAACTAAAATAAATGTCTCAGTTCCATGGGAGGCATTCAATAAGTAAATCCAAGATCTCGGCATAAAATGTTGCCAGTGAAACGAAAGGGTGGTGGGACAGTCAAATTCAGACAAAGAGCGTATTGGTGAGATAAGGCACAAAAGAGATGTTTATGACAGATACCGAGGGCTTCTTATTAATTATAATGTGACTCAGCTTTGTGTTAGCCCACACAGCTGTGATTCATTGTAGGACTCTTGGTCCTGCCGTCCATCCACCCACACTGAGGTATCTCACTTAATTAAAAAAGATGTTGACTCAGGCTGTGAGAGGTGGTGCAAACTCCCTGGCTTCCACTGGCATCCCCCCAGCCACGAATCACTCCCGTGGTTGGGTGTGGAGAGGCTGCCTTTGAAGGCCAGAGCGATCAATGCAACCGATTAGCAGCGGGCAATGGGGCTCGTTGGTGCCCCCTGGGTGAGGGGCAACTTTTTCCACACAGGGGGCACACAGGTGGATGCATGGAACAAGCTGCCAGAGGAGGAGGTTGAGGCAGGTAGTATTACAACATTTAGTCTGAAGAAGGGTCTCGACCTGAAACGTCACCCATCCCTTCTCTCCAGAGATGCTACCCGTCCCGCTGAGTTACTCCAGCATTTTAATGTCTTTCTTCCTGAAAACCGTCAGGCTCTTACGCTATGCACAACAACTCACGCCGGCCATTCCCTCTTCTCCCCTCTCCTATCAGGCAAGAGGTATAGAAGTGTGAGATCGCACACCTTCAGATTCAAGGACAGTTTCTTCCCAGCTGTTATCAGCTAACTGAACCATCCAACCACGACCGGAGAGAGTTGCTGAGCTACTATCTACCTCACTGGAGACTGTTGGACTATCTTTAATCGGACATTACTGGACTTTATCTTGCACTAAACATTATTCTCTTTTTCATGTATTGTAATCATGAACAGTTTTTCTGCTGACTGGTTAGCACGTAATGACAGTGTTTCCCTGTACCTCGGTACACGTGACAGTAAATAAATAAACTAAATACTAACCACAACTCTACCTCAGCAAATATGAAGAGACAAGGAACTCCAGATGCTGGTTTACAGGAAAAGACACAAAGTGCTGGAGTAACTCACCGGATCAGGCAGAATCCCTGAAGAACATGGATCGGTGACATTTTGGGTCTGAAGAAGTGTCCCTATCCATGTTCTCCAGGGATGCTGCCTGACTCGCTGAGTTACTCCAGTACTTTGTGCCTTTTTCAGCATGATATGCTTTGGGCTTTGTGGCGGTTGCATTATGAACTTTGGATTTGCATTATTATGGTCTGGTAACCCAGTATTACTGATTATTAACATTGGATTATTGATTATTGTGTATGCATTGTGTGTTATTGCATTGATGGGCCTGTTAAGCTGCAGTGTGTAAACATTTAATTGTTCTATGAGTAAACACTCTTGACCTCTTGAAATAAATGTAGAATTTAGAAGAAATTTTAGGTTAAAGAATAGATTACCTTGGAGAACTAGTCAGAGAAGGGATAGCTCAGCGATCTGGCACAAACTTGATGGGCTGAATTGGCTTCCTTCTACATCATAGGCTGGCACAGTGGCACAACGGTAGAGTTGCTGCCTTACGGCGCCAGAGACCTGGGTTCGATCCTGACTACGGGTGCTTGCCTGTACGGAATTTGTACGTTCTCCCCGTTTTCCCCGAGATCTTCGGTTTGCTCCCACACCCCAAAGGCGTACATGTTTGTAGGGTAATTGGCTTGGCGACAAATGTAAAATTGTCCCTAGTGTGCGTCGGGTAGTGTTATGCCCCTGTCCCACTTAGGAAACCTGAACGGAAACCTCTGGAGACTTTGCGCCCCACCCAAGGTTTCCGTGCGGTTCCCGGAGGCTGCAGGCGGTTGCCGGAGGTTGCAGGTAGTGGAAGCAGGTAGGGAGACTGACAAAAACCTCCGAGAACCGCATGGAAACCTTGGGTGGGGCGCAAAGTCTCCAGAGGTTTCCGTTCAGGTTTCCTAAGTGGGACAGGGGCATTAATGTGCGGGGATCGCTGGTCGGTGCGGACTCGGTGGGACTGCGCTGTATCTCTAAACGAAACGAAACTAAGTAAATATGGACATACGGTATAAAATATGGATAAAGCAAAAACAGATTCCCTTCTGCTAAAAGGATGCCCATTAGTAGAGTGTTTTCCCTGGTTCCCAGTAACTTTAATTATTTCTGACTCGAAGATCTGAAGAAGAAAAGTATGAGAAGGTCATATGCAATTGATTCTGCTCTGAAGCTGACTACAGTTCAAGGAATCGACAAAATTAATGGCCAGCATTGTCTTTTCCATAGAAGCTACGACAAGCAATTCTGTCTATCTGGCTCCAGTAAGCTGCTGGTGCCTATAGTTGCATGCCATGAAGTGTGTCAGTATATTAGATTAGAATCAATTTCATTAGATTAGTTGAGTAGGAGGGAACTGCAGATGCTGGTTTAAACTGAAGAGAGACACAAAAAGCAGGATAGGCAACATCTCCAGTGAGAAGGAACGGGCGACGTTTCGGGTCGAGACTTTTCTTTGGGCTGGTTAGGGATAAGGGAAACGAGAGATAAAGACGATGATGTAGAGAGATAAAGAACAATGAATGAAAGATATGCAAAAAAGTAGCAATGATAAAGGAAACAAGCCATTGTTAGCTGTTTAAGAAGGAACTGCAGATGCTGGAAAATCGAAGGAAGACAAAAATGCTGGAGAAACTCAGCAGGTGAGGTAGCATCAAAGGAGCAAAGGAAATAGGCAACGTTTCAGGCTGAAATGTTGCCTATTTCCTTCGCTCCATGGATGCTGCCTCACCCGCTGAGTTTCTCCAGCATTTTTGTCTACCATTGTAAGCTGTTTGTTGGGTGAAAACGAGAAGCTGGTGCCATATGGTTGGGGGAGGGACAGAGAGCGAAGGAATGCCTAAAGTTAGAGAAATCAATATTCATACCACTGGGCTCTAAGCTGCCCAAGCGAAATATGAGATGCTGTTCCTCCAATTTGCGTTTAGCCTCACTCTGACAATGGAGGAGACCTAGGACAGAAAGGTCTGTGTAGGAATGGGAAGGAGAATTAAAGTGTTTGGCAACCGTTTGGAGATCAGGTAGGTCCAGGCGGACTGTGCGAAGGTGTTCAGCGAAACAATCGCCCAGTCTACGTTTGGTCTCGCCGAGGTATAAGAGCCCACATCTTGAACAACGGATACATTAGATGAGGTTGGAGGAGGTGCAAGTGAACCTCTGCCTCACCTGAAAGGACTGTCGGGGTCCCTGGATGAAGTCGAGGGAGGAGATATAGGGACAGGTGTTGCATCTCCTGCGGTTGCAGGGGAAGGTACCTGGAGAGGGGGTGGTCTGGGTGGGAAGGGATGACTGAACCAGGTGCATTGTTTTGGTTGGACTCTAGTTAAAAGGCGCACAATTTATCCACTCGCCTCTTATTAACCAGAGCAATTTTATGTTGGCATTGGCAGTGCAGCCAGTTCCAAGATTCCAAAATTTATTCTGCAATCATTCTCGTGGGGTTTTAACCACATCACAAGCTCAAGGTTTTGAGGAAATTGCTTGATGCATCAGATAGATTCCGCGATTTCTTATGCAAAACACATTTGTTTCCGCTCAACCTTTACTAAGTAAACACAGCACTCGGTGCTGTAAAGCAGATAGTTAATTAAAGCTGATTAAAGAGGAGACGAGATAAGGAAAGGGTCATTCGGTCTTCCAATGCTCATAGATTAGTTTGGTTTAGAGATACAGTGCGGAGGTAGGACCTTTGGCCCACTGGGTTCGCGCCGACCAGCGATCCCCGCACAGCAGCACTACTCTCCGCACACTGGAGACAATTTTACAATTATACCGAAGCCAATTAACCTACAAACCCGGACGTCTTTGGAGTGTGGGAGGACATCGAAGATCTCGGAGAAAACCCACGCAGGTCACGGGGAGAACGTACAAACTCCGTACAGACAAGCACCCGTAGTCGGGATCGAACCCGGGTCTCTGGCGCTGTCGGGCAGCAACTCTCCCGCTGCGCCACCGTGCCAGATGCTTTCTCTCTCTCTCCATCCCTCCCCCTTCCCAGTTCTCCGACCAGTCTGACTGTCCCCGTTTACATTTCATCACAGTCTGCTTCGTTGACAACTTCTCCTTGCTAACACTCAGTGACAGCTTTTTAATACTTCCAGTCTGCAATCGTCTTCTCCTTCTTCGGAAGTCCCTTCAGGTCACAGGTGCCTTCCGCTCGAGTGTTGTGGGCTCTGAGGCACCGTGTGATGGAAATGTAGAACACACACACACACACACGCTGTCTCAGCTGGGGCGGGCAGCTGAGTAGAAACAAGGAGCTGTAGATAGACACAAAATGCTGGAGTAACACAGCGGGACAGGCAGCATCTCTGAAGGGACCCTTCTTCAGACTGAGAGTCCCAGGGAAGAGGGAGACACGGAGATATGAAAGGGTAATGTGTGAAAACGAGACATCAAAGTGGACGAAGCTCAAGGAAAATGCAGAATGGATCATTGTTAGCTCGGGGAAGGTGACGACGAAGCATACAGAGATAACATTTAAACAGGAGGACAGTCAGACTGGTCGGAGAACTAGGATGGGGAGGGAAGGAGGGAGAGGGAAAGCAAGGGTTACTTGAAGTTAGAGAAGTCAATATTCATATACTGGTTCATAAGTTCATAAGTTATTGCAGCAGAATTAGGCCATTCAGCCCATCAAGTCTACTCCGTCATTCAATCGTGGCTGATCTATCTTTCCCACTCAACCTCATTCTCCTGCCTTTTCCCCATGACCATTGACACCCGCACTAATCAAACTGGAGAGATCTCTTGGACTATACAGCTCACCCCCTCCATGACACACTGGTCAACCTGAGGAGCACCTTCAGCAACAGACTGGTTCCACCAAGATGCAGCACAGAACGCCACAGGAGGTCCTTCTTCCCTGTGGCTATCAAACTGTACAACTCCTCCCCCTTCTGTCGTGGGGTAGGCTGACTTTAGAAGTGTACAAATCCTAACTTCTAACCAAGTAACATTTGCTTTCCCTCTCCTCCCTCCCCAAATTTTTGCACATCCGCAATCCTTTCCACTTGTCATTTTAATTTCATGTTGCATGTATCATGTTGTGTTTTATGACTGTTGGCAGATCAATTTCCCTCCTGGGATTAGTAAAGTTCTATCGCAACGTATCGTATTGTTACTCGGGGGATACCTGCATTAAGGGGGGGGGGGGTGGGGGAGCTGGCACAGAAGAAGAGTTGAGGCCCAGGGTAGATCAGCGGCGATCGTAATGAGTGTTAGGGCAGAAGCAAGGGGCTTCTCTTGCTCGCGCCATCTCATGTTAATGCACTTCAGTCAAAAAGCTGACCGTGAACTCGTGCTCTGCCTCAGAATGTTCACCGGAGCAAAGTGTGAAAGCAAACCCACTGTCGAGAAAGAGAAACCCTACTTTAGTCTGAAGAAGGGTTTCTACCCGAAACGTTGACTATTTCCTTCGCTCCATAGATGCTGCCTCGCCCGCTGAGTTTCTCCAGCATTTTTGTCTACCGCTGTGAAAGAGAAATCGTGTTGGAACTATCCAGATTAGCATCCCTGGAGCGCAGGAGGTGATCATATGGAGGTGTATTTATTTTTTATTATTATTTTTTTTAATTTAATTCTTTATTTCGAACAGAATAAAAGAACAAAAAGCAAGCGTGAAACAGCATACAAAAAACAAAACAAGAATATTTATACTTTATTGTCATAAACAATATCTATAAATAAATGAAATCGTATGTGTCCGAAAAGGAGCAGGAAGAAGCCAAAGCTTATTAATTCCCACCCCTTATTCAACTGCTTATAATTATCTTATACAAATTTAGCAGCTATATGTACACCATATGTACACCAGCAGCTATATGTACACCAAATTATTTACATTTATACACTAATCAAATATTTACAAATCCATACAAAAAAATCACGAGAGGAATAGTGGACAGATAGAATCTCTTGCCCAGAGTGGTGGAATCGAGAACCAGAGGACATAAGTTCAAGGTGAGGGGGGGGGAAAGATTTAAGAGGAATCTGAGGGGGTACCTTTTGCACGCAAAGGGTGGTGGGTGTACGGAACAAGCTGCCAGAGGAGGTAGTTGAGGCAGGGACTATCGCAAAGTTTAAGAAGCAATTAGACAGGTACATGGATAGGACAGGTTTGGAGGGATATGAGCCAAACGTTGAGGCAGGTGGGACTAGTGTAGATGGGACATGTTGGTCGGTGTGAGCAAGTTGGGCCGAAGGACCTGTTTCTACACTGTATGACTCGATGACTCGAAGACTCGAATCAATTGGAGTCCTTTTAACACTTAACATTGGCTATGGGTGAAACTGAAGGATGTGCTATTCTTAGATTTCCGGCTGACTTGTGAGAAGGTGACACGTTGAAGGTTATGACAAAAAATAAACGCTCAAAGTGCAGGAAGTCAGACATTGATATGGACAGAAAACTGGCCGGCGAAAGTGAGACGTTGATGAGGCGTAGTTTAGCTCAGAGATACAGCGTGCAAAATAGACCCTTCGGCCAACTGAATCCGTGCCGACCGGTGATTACCCCATACACTAGCACCATCCCACACACTAGGGACAATTTACAATTTTCACAGAAGCCAAATTAACCTACAAACCTGAACGTCTTTGGAATGTGGGAGGAAACTGGATCTCCCGGAGAAAACCCACGCACTCACGGGAAGAATTATTTAAATTCTATACAGACAGCGCCCATAGTCAGGATCGAACCCGGGTCACTGGCGCTGTAAGGCAGAAAATCTACCGCGCCCCTTGTTTTTTAGCACAACTGTTTTTTCTTCTCGTAGACAAAACTTAAGGAATGGTGCACCATATGGTCTAGTGCCAGGACCACTGTACTACACAATTTATATAACTGACTTGGATAAAGGCACCAAAGATGGATAGGACAGGTTTAGAGGAATATGGGCCAAATGCAGGCAAGTGGGGCAGCAGACAGTCAGGGTGGGCAGTAGGACATCAAAAACTATAGCCGTGAGCACTGGCTCGCCCCAAGGTTGTGTCCTAAGCCCCCTGCTGTTTAGTCTGCTTACACACGACTGTACTGCTAGACTCAACAACAACTTCATCAACAAGTTCGCTGATGACACAACAGTGGTGGGTCTCATCAGTGACAATGATGAGTCGGCGTACAGGATGGAGGTGGAGCTGCTCACAGGATGGTGCAAATCCCACAACCTGATTCTCAACGTGGGAAAAACTAAGGAGATGGTGGTTGACTTCAGGAGGGCGGGAAAACAACACCATACACCTCTGCACATCGATGGAGCTGATGTGGAAAGGGTCAGCAGCGTGAAGTTCCTAGGACTCCACCTGTCAGATGACCTGATGTCCACAACCAACACCACAGCACTGGTCAAGAGAGCCCAGCAGCGACTACACCCTCTCCGAAGACTACGTAAAGCAGGTCTCCCCACTACACATCTACGAACTTTTTATAGGGGGACAATTGAGAGCACATTAACCAACGGCACCACTTCCTGGTTCGGGAGCTGCAAGGCGTACGGACGGCACCAACTAGACAGGATTGTGAAGACCGCCAGCAGGATTATTGGTGCTCCATTCCCTTTCTTGCTGGACATATACAGGAAGAGATGTATCAACAGAGCCATCTCCATCATCAAAGACCCCTACCACCCATCGCATCACATATTCTCCATCCTGCCATCTGGGAAGAGGTACAGGAGCATTAGCTGCAAAACCAGCAGGATGCTCCTCAGCTTCTTCCCGCAAGCTATAAGACTGATAAACGGACTTAGCCCCCTGCCAAAGTATCGCGCACCAACCATCAACCTGGACACACTGCAGCAGCTGTCGATCGGAACGCCTGTTGATGTTTAGTAGAGAGTAGAGTGTTTAATTTAATTTGTTCATGATATATGTATTTTTATTTCTAGTTATTTGTTGTTATTTGTACTGCACACTGAATGGACACTGGTTGAGCAACGTTTTTTTGTTTCCTCTGGGTATGTGAGTACTCAGGAAAATGACAATAAAGATATACTGATACTGATACTGACAAGTGGGACTAGTGTAGATGGGACACGTTGGTCGGTGTGAGCAGATGAGATTAGGTTAACTTAGCATCATGTCCGGCACGGCCAATGTGGGCTGAAGAGCCTGTTCGTCTGCTATATAGTTCTATTTTAAGCAGAGATGGCTCCCAACACAGGCGACTATTTGCATGCTCGCCACAGAAGCAGTTCTCCCACCACATATTACAATCGCTCCACACGCTCAAATCTCTACTCCGACTGCAACCTTTCTTACTTTAAGTATGATAAACGTTATTCACTCTATCACGTATATCTGTCCACAGTAAATGGCTCGATTGTAATCGTGTATTGCCTTTCCGCAGACTCGTTAGCACGCAACAAAAGCTTATCACTGTACCTCGGTGCACGAGACAATAAACGAGACTGAACTGAATCATGTTCAATATGAAGACACAACATGCTGGAATAACTCAGCGGAACAGGCAGCATCTCTGGAGAGAAGGAATGGTCCCCACCACCAACCCCGGCAGCGCGTTCCCGGCACCCACATCAACCCAGCCACATTATCCCAACTACCGACGTCATTCCGTTATTACGCCCGTGACTGTGCAGCCGTGTTCAAATCTAATTCAATTTTCAAATTGGCAGACGACACCACCAAATTGAGAACCTCGTGTCCTGGTGTTGAGACAACAACCTTTCTCTCAATGTCAGCAAGACAAAGGGGAGAGTGGTCGAAGTGAAGCGGTACAGGTACCCAGTTTGCATTGACGGCGCAGAAGTAGAGATGGTTGAAAACGTCACATTCCTAGGAGTCAATATCACCAGCAACTCCTCCTGGACCACCCACATTGAAGCAACGACCAAGAAAGCACACCGACACCTCTACATCCTTAGAAGTTTAAGGGAGTTCAGCATGCCCCCTACAACTCTCACCTAATTTCTACAGATGCACCATAGAGAGCATTTTATCAGGATGCATCACAGCATGGTTTGGGAACAGCTCCATCCAAGACCGCAAAATATTGCAGCGAATTGTGGACGCAGCCCAGACCATCACACAAACCAACCTCCCTTCTATTGAAGGTAGACACAAAATGATGGAGTAACTCAGCGGGACAAGCAGCACTCTGGAGAGAAGTATTGGCCGATGTTTCGGGTTGAGACCCTCCGAAGGGTCTCGACCCAAAACATCACCTATTGCTTCTCTCCAGAGATGCTGTTAGTCCCGCTGAGTTACTCCATCATTTTGTGTCCACCTTCGATTTAAATCAATATCTGCAGTTCTTTCCTACTTCCTTCTATAGACTACATTTATACCTCACGCTGCCTCGGCAAGGCCAGCAGCATAATCAAGGATGAGTCGCACCCTGGCCACTCCCTCTTCTCCCCTCTCCCATCAGGCAAAAGGTAGAGAAGTGTGAAAACGCACACCTCCAGTTTCAGGGACAGTTTCTTCCCAGCTATTATCAGGCAACTGAAACATCCTACCACAACCAGAGAGCAGTCCTGAACTACTATCTACCTCATTGGTGACCTTGATCGGACATTGCTGGCTTTACCTTGCACTAAATGTAATTCCCTTATCATGTATCTATACACTGTAAATGGCTCGATTGTAATCATGTATTGTCTTTCTGTTGACTGGGTAGCATGCAACAAAAGGCTTTTCACTGTACTTCGGTACACGTAACAAAAAACAAAACTGAAATTGAGTATTGAATGGTGTGTTTACAAACCTGATGTGCTGCAAGCAAGAATTTCATTGTTCCGTTTTAGTATGAATGACAATAAAACTCTCTAGACAACATCCCAGCTACCTGCATCACTCCAGCAACCTGCATCACTCCAGCTACCTGCATCACTCCAGCTACATGCATCACTCCAGCTACCTACACCACTCCAGCTACCTGCATCACTCCAGCTACCTGCATCACTCCAGCTACCTACACCACTCCAGCTACCTACATCACTCCAGCTACCTGCATCACTCCAGCTACCTACACCACTCCAGCTACCTACATCACTCCAGCTACCTGCATCACTCCAGCTACCTACACCACTCCAGCTACCTACACCACTCCAGCTACCTACATCACTCCAGCTACCTGCATCACTCCAGCTACCTACACCACTCCAGCTACCTACACCACTCCAGCTACCTACATCACTCCAGCTACCTGCATCACTCCAGCTACCTACACCACTCCAGCTACCTACATCACTCCAGCTACCTGCATCACTCCAGCTACCTACATCACTCCAGCTACCTGCATCACTCCAGCTACCTACATCACTCCAGCTACCTGCATCACTCCAGCTACCTGCATCACTCCAGCTACCTGCATCACTCCAGCTACCTGTATCACCCTAGCTACCTGCATCAATCCAGCTACCTACATCACTCCAGCTACCTACATCACTCCAGCTACCTGCATCACCCTAGCTACCCCAGATCACCAGATTTACAGGTTTAGTTTAGTTTATTTATTGTCACGTGTGCCGTGGTGAACAGCTTTTTGTTGCATGCTAACCAGTTAGCGGAAAGACAATACACGATTACAATCGAGCCATTCACAGTCTATAAAGGGAACAACGTCAACAATATTTAATGCAAGATTGAGCCAATATAGTCCGATCAAAGACAGTCCGAGGTTCCCCAATGAGGTCGATGGTAGTTCAGCACTGCTCTCTAGTTGCGATAGGATGGTTCAGTTGCCTGATAACAGCTGGGAAGAAACTGTCCCTGAATCTGGAGGCGTGCGTTTTCACACATATACGTTTTGCCCGATGGGGGAGGGGAGGTGAGGGAGTGGCCGGGGATCTGCCAATCAATTATGTTCATCCATCTGTGTTCTTCATAATGTCCAGAGTCTCCATTTTTTGCAGAGACATGTAATTGATTTGATAAACCATTTCCAGCTAAGCACCACAAATAACAGGAGGGTTATCACTCACAAGAATTACCCAACACGGTTTACTGACCAGCGTGTTGCACAGTCTTTGCACAACCTTTATAATCCTATGGTATTGTTCTGACAATATGTTCCAGTATCTTTAGTTTAGTTTAGTTTAGAGATAAGGCGCGGAAACAGGCCCTTCGGCCCAGCGAGAACAATTCAACCAGCGTTCCCCGCACATTAACACCATTGTACACACACTAGGGACAATTTACAATTTTACCAAACCAATTAACCTTCAAAGCTATACGCCTTTAGAGTGTGGGAAGGAACCAATGATACTGGAGAAAACCCACGCAGGTCACGGGGAGAACGTAGAAACTATGTACAGGCAAGCACCCGTAGTCAGGATCGAACCCGGGTCTCTGGCGCTGTAAGGCAGCAACTCTGCCGCTGCGCCACCGTGCCTTTTTCATTGTTTGACCAGTTTATATTAATAATGTTGGGACTCTTCCAAGTGATGTCGTCATCGTTTCATTCCGTTCCACTCGCACTTATGTGGGTTTTTTTCCATCCATTTTGTGAGACTGCATTTGTCAGTTAAATTTTATCTTCCATCTCGCATGACTGATCAAAATCTTTTTTTCTTAAATTTGACAGAAACGCTTTCCTATTACGCTGCCTGCCGTCATGTCATCTGCAAATAGGCCTTCCAGTTTGTGTCAAAATCCATGTCATCTATCTGTGTTTGTCAGTGAAAAACAATGAAGGTTAAAGACACCGGCAATCGCTCAGAATCCTCCCCTGTGCTGTAAGATTCCTCGCAATGGACTTCTCTGCTTCCCATTCTTCAAAGAACTCTGTGTCCAGTTTCACATTCTGTGTTGTGTTTTCAATGCATTCAACTCAGACGCCATGGTGCTTAAGGGTAGAGTTGCTGCCTTACATTATTCTCATCTCCCGTACATTAATTAGCCTGATTAAATCATGATAAAGCCATGATGAAGTTTATGTCTTCACCTTGAATGTTTACACGAAATGTTATGATGTTGAGGTTGGCACGGTAGAGTTGCTGACATCCAGCGCCAGAGAACCGGGTTTGATCATTGACTACGGGTGCTTGTCTATACAGAGTTTGCACGTTCTCCCTCCTGACCTGTGTGGCTTTTCTCCAGGAGCTCTGCTCTCCTCTCCTCCCACACTCCAAAGATTTACAGGTTTGTAGGCTAATTGGCTTGGTGTAATTGTAAATTCTCCCGAGTGTGAGTAGGATAGTGTAAGTGAGCGGGGATCGCTGGTCGGCGCAGACTCTGTGGGCCGAAGGGCTTGTTTCCGCGCTGTATCTCTAAACTAAACTACACTAAACATAATTAATAAGTTTTAATCAAAATCTTTGCAAAATCTGAGAATACAGAGAACTATCTCTGGATTTTTCCAAAAGAAGACTTTTCAGGATTTTTCAAAGAGTATTTTCATAGGAAATGATATTATCTACTCGCTAAGAAGCTATTTTCTTGGTTTTGCTCCAGTAGTCACCTATTGTCCTGCCCACACCTCTTTTCAATTCTCCGGCCTTCTCCCCATAACCTCTGAAACCCGTACTAATCAAAAAATGATGGAATCAGCCATGATTACCGATTTTACCGAAGCCAATTAACCTACAAACCTGTACGTCTTTGGAGTGTGGGAGGAAACCGGAGCACCCGGAAAAAACCCACGTGGTCACAGGGAGAAAGTACAAACTCTGTACAGACAGCACCCGTAGTCAGGATCAAACTCAGATCTCATAAGATCATGTGACAGGAGCTTAATAAGGCCATTCGGCCGATCAAGTCTACTCCGCCATTCAATCATGGCTGATCTATCTCTCCCACCTAACCTGCCACCTGTCATTGCTCAAAGTATTACCGTGGTTTCTGAGAAAGCTCCCTTGCTGGGGAATCATTAAATTGCATCACTCAATTCGGAACAGAAAACTTGTGTTAAGAATCAACAAGTCCCGTGGTGAAAATCTCGTCTGGAAATAATTGTGATTTACAAAAGCGACTGTTGCAGCAATATACTTTTATTGATTACCAGTCTGCTTAATGCATTAATAATGAGCTTGACATCAACAAGTGGAACATCCGCATGAGAAAAGCTGCAATTAAAAGAACTGAATAATAAATCCAGCAAAACAACAATGAAATGATTACACATTGCAGCCCGACAGGAATGCTGGACAAATCTCTGCCAAAAGCAATTTGCTTTGCAAGATCAACGCATGACTTTGGGTTCATCAGCAAATTAATGTTTTGCCTCTGAAAAGTTTGTGAGAAAAATTTCAGTTTAGTTTAATTTAGTTTAGAGGTACAGCAAAGAAACAGGCCCTTCAGCCTGCCGAGCCTGTGTCAACTAGCGATCCCCACACATTAATATGATAGTGTTAATCCCACGCTAGGGATTAATTACAATTTTACCAAGCCAATTTGCCTACAAACCTGTACATCTTTGGAATGTGGGAGGAAACCGAAGATCTCAGAGACAACCCATGCAGGTCACGGGGAGAACGTACAAACTCCATACAGACCGCACCCGTGGTCAGAATCGAACCGGGGTCTCTGGCATAGTAAGCAACAACTCTACCACTGCGCCACCGTGGCACCCGCAACAACACACATTTTGTGCAAACAATCAAGGTGAAGACATATATTTCACCATGATTTAATCATGATTTAATCAGGCTAATTAATGCAAGGGAGATGAGAATAGTTTTCAAAAATGTATGAAAGACACATTTATTCAGGGCAGTAAAGGTTTACATTATTCAATCTCATTTTTAAGTAGCCAGGAGAATGGGGTTGAGAGGGAAAGATAGATCAGCCATGATTGAATGACTTGATAGGCCGAATTGCCCAATTCTGCTCCTAGAACTTATGAACTTAAGTGGTAGCAAGAATTTCTGCATGCTATGTTGCATTATCACTTAAAGTCTTAGAATCATTGAGTCACAGACTCATACAGTGAAAACAGGCCCCTCGGTCTAACTTGCTCACACCAACCAACATGTCCCATGTACACCAGTCCCACCTGCCTGCATTTGGCTCATATCACTCCAAACCTGTCGTATCCAGGTTTGGAGAAAACCCACACAGGTCACGGGAAGAACATACAAACTCTGCACAAACAAGAGCCCATAGTTGGGATCGAACCCGGGTCTCTGTCGCTGCAAGTACTGTAGGGCAGCAACTCTACTGCTGTGCCCTTCCAGTTACTTGAACTTGAAAAATACTTGGAGTTTCGAGATTTTTCATCTGCCACAAATACATAATAATACGTTTGCGATCATGCTTTATATTTTGCTTCTGACAATCAATTTCTCCAAATTCAGTAGAAACAAATTTCAGACACACGGTACCATATAACCATATACCATATAACCATATAACAATTACAGCACGGAAACAGGCCATCTCGACCCTTCTAGTCCGTGCCGAACACGTATTCTCCCCTAGTCCCATATACCTGCGCTCAGACCATAACCCTCCATTCCTTTCCCGTCCATATAACTATCCAATTTATTTTTAAATGATAAAAACGAACCTGCCTCCACCACCTTCACTGGAAGCTCATTCCACACAGCCACCACTCTCTGAGTAAAGAAGTTCCCCCTCATGTTACCCCTAAACTTCTGTCCCTTAATTCTTAAGTCATGTCCCCAGGTACTAAGAGGAACTGCTATTATACTGTGCAGTTGGCAATAGTAATTCGGGATAAAGAGATTTCCTATCATTGCTGCCAACAATGAGGGCTTGCAGGGCGGCACGGTGGTGCAGCCGTAGAGTTGCTGCCTTACAGCACCAGAGACCGGGATTCCATCCTGACCACGGGTGCTGTCTGTACGGAGTTTGCACGTTCTCCCCGTGACCAGCGTGGGTTTTCTCCGAGATCTTCGGTTTCCACCCACACGCCAAAGACGTACAGGTTTGCAAGTTAATTGGCTTGGTTTAAGTGTAAATTGTCCCCCAGTGCGTGAAGGATAGTGCGAAGGGCCTTTTCCACTTACGCGATTTTTTTCGGCGACTTGCCGGCACCCGTCATAGTCGAAGCAAGTCGCCGAAAATGTTCAAAATGTTCAAAATCCAGCGGCGACCAGAAAAAGGTACGACTCTTTGGGCGACATGTCGCTGGGCGACGCCTGTTTGGCGGTGAGTAGTCGCCCAAAGAGTCGTACCTATTTCTGGTCGCCGCTGGATTTTCAACATGTTGAAAAAAATCGCGTAAGTGGGACAGGCCCTTTAGTGTGCGGGGATCGCAGGTCAGTGCGGACTCAGTGGGCCGAAGGTCCTGTTTCCGCGCTGTATCTCTAAACTAAACGAAACTCTCGACCAGTGCGAGCAGAACAAATAACTTGACCATTCATCTCATTGCTGCATGACAAACTTTGTCGTTAGTTTACCTGCATTGCAATAAAACATCCATGATTGTGCTACAAAGGTAATCCATAAAACATTTTGTGATGTCTTGGGGCCACATTAATGCAAATTCTTTTGCTTATTTATTTATGAATTAAAATAATATGCAAATCTATTAACATTAACATTGTGAAACTTCTTTAATAGCAAACATAAATTGGAAGGTGTTTGACAATATCCCTAGTTCTTTAAATAAATATTTACGTGGAAATTCTAGTCTACAAATGGATTAAATGATATAATGATCATTATATCAAGTTTATGCAAGGTTAAAAATTCAGGTGGAGTAAAGAAAGTTAGATCAACCTTGATCTAAGAATGGAGGATGAGGGTGATCCTATAGAGGTGTGTAAGACTAAGAGAAGAATAGATCGGGTAGATGCACAAACATAGTCTGATGAATGGTCACAACCCGAAAGACAATACATGATCACAATTGATCCATTTACAGTGTATAGATACATGATAAGGGAATAACATTTAGTGCAAGGCAAAGCCAATAAAGTCCGATCAAAGATGGTCCGAGGGTCACCATTGAGGTAGATAGTAGTTCAGCACTGCTCTCTGGTTGTGGTAGGATGGTTCAGTTGCCTGATAACAGCTGGGAAGACACTGTCCCTGATTCTGGAGGAGTGCGTTTTCACACTTCTGTACCTCTTGCCTGATGGGAGAAGGGAGAAGAGGGAGTGGCCGGGGTGCGACTTGTCCTAGATTATGCTGCTGGCCCCTCCTTAGTCCCCCTATCAGCCTTCCACCTATCCTCTCTACACCTGTCAGATGTGGTCGACACACTTTTTTCTTCCAGCTGTTTTCTTTTTGCTCTTTAATAAAAAACTGCAAATGGAATGAAACTCAGCAGAAAACATATCGCTGGATGAACTCAGCGGGCCAGGCAGCATCTGTGGAAGGGGGAAGTATCAGGTGACATTTCATGTCGGGACCCTTCTGTAGACTGATGGGAAGAGGGGGGAGAAAGCTGGAAAAGAGAGGTAAGGGCGAGACAAAGCCTGGGAAGTGATAGAGATGAATAATAGGTGAGGGGTGATGATAGGCAGATTCCAGCATCTGCAGTTCCTTCTGTCTCCAAAATGAAATTCAGATTATATTCTCAGGCTTATGTTTCATCAAGGCACTCGCGACAGTGAGTGTGAGCGTATCTATGTGTGAGTGAGTGTGTGAGAGTGTGAGAGTGTGTGTGTGCATGTGTGAGAATGTATGTGAGTGTGTGAGTTAGTGATAGTGCACATGAGTGCGTGTGCGTGCATGCAAGCTTATGTGTTTGTGTGTGTGCACGAGTGTATGTGTGTGTGCATGTATGTATATGTGAGTGTGTGTATGTGTTTGTGCGTGAGTGAGAGTGTGTTTATGAGTGTATGTGAGTGTGAGTTTGTGTGAGAGTGTATGTGAGTGTATGAGTGTGTGAGTGTGTGTGAGTGTGTGAGTTTGTGTGAGAGTGTGTGTGTGAGTCTTTCTGTGTGTGATAATGACTTGTAGTGTGCTTGAGTGTGAGTGCGAGTGTGTGCTGCGGGTGATGTGTGATGTGATTTAACTTTCCATTTAATTGGTTTGTGGGATATGGGCAATGTGGACAAAAGTACAGTCATTGCTGGTCACTATGTACACCTTATGGAAGGAAGTAGCTCTTCTGCAGTTGTTGTCTGACAATAGAATAATGTGAAGTGCGAAATAACAGAATTTTTACAAGATGATGGGAACAGGTCAGGCAGCATTTGGTGAGAGAGACACAATTTTTGTTTCGGCTCAATAATCTTTCATCTGAACTAGAAAACTGGGAAAACAAATCTGCCTGAATATGGAGGGAAGGAGAGGTTCGGAGAGAACAAATGGGAGGTGGAAACTAAACCTCAGGTGACATAAATGCAGTTACACAGTATTGTTGCTTTTGTACCGTAGAATAATGACAGATTGACAATGAATTAAAAAGAAAAATACGTGCATATTAACTTGATGCGTGACTGACAATGATTATTATTGATGCTCACTGGTATTGTTTAGTTTAGTTTAGAGATACAGAGTGAAAACAGGCCCTTCCGCCCACCGAGTCCACGCCGACCAGCCACCCCCGCACACTAACACTATCCTACACACACTAGGGACAATTTACACCCACGCCAAGACAATTTGCCTACAGTACATACCTGTACGTCTTTGGAGTGTGGGAGGAAACCGAAGATCCCGGAGAAAACCCACGCGGTCACGGGGAGAACGTACAAACTCCGTACAAACAAGCACCCATAGTCAGGATCGAACCTGGGTCTCTGGCGCTGTAATGCCCCCGTCCCACTTAGGAAACCTCTGGAGACTTTGCGCCCCACACAAGGTTTCCGTGCGGTTCCCAGAGGTTCCCGGAAGTTTTTGTCAGTCTCCCTACCTGCTTCCACTACCTGCAACCTCCGGCAACCACCTGCAACCTCCGGGAACCGCACGGAAACCTTGGGCGGGGCGCAAAGCCTCCAGAGGTTTCCGTTCAGGTTTCCTAAGTGGGACAGGGGCATAAGGCAGCAACTCTACCGCTGTGCCACCGTGCCGCCCCTGGTTATTAATTGGGGGTAATTAATTGATTGAATTTCTGTTTATTTATTAGCCACCTGCATTGTGTTGCAGGCCTGCTCCGTCCGTGGTCAGTACACACGCCAATTAAACACCTTTGACTCTCTTGACTCTTGAAGGGACCTTCAAAGTTATGGCGAGGTTGTCACTCATGAGGTCTTTAGTAGCAGAAACTAATGGGCTGAAGAGGTAACACTGTAGCAAATTGATTTGCTTCAGGCATCCAAACGGCAGCGCACACGACAATGATAAAGCGCCATTTGCAGGAAGTGATCACAGAGTCCAAATTACCACAATTAATATCCCCGAGACTGCTCGAGGACCTCATCAAAAACATTAATAAATCCTTAATTATGAAACGTACATCCATGAGTTTCTCCGGCGTCCTTGTGGTGGATGAAACTCTGCTCAGATGTTTATAGTTTAGTTTGTTTAGTTTAGAGATACAGCGCGGAAACAGGCCCTTCGGCCCACCTAGTCTGTGCCGGCCAACGATCCCCGCACATGAGAGCTATCCCACACACGCCAGGGACAATTCACAATTTATTTTACCGAAGCCAATTAACCTACAAACCTGTACGTCTTTGGAGTGTGGGAGGAATCCGGAGCAGCCAGAGAAAACACACGCGGGTCACGGGGAGAACGTGCGACGTGATACGATTCGATAAAACTTTATTCATCCCCGGAGGGAAATTGGTCAGCCGACAGTGACAACACACAAGGTACACAAAAAACTTGAGATTAAACGTGAAAACAATATGAAAAACACAAGCGACGGTTGGCTGGCTGCCGTGCGCACAGCGCCTGACCGGAACAAACAAACAAACAAACAAACAAACGCAGGCTTATCAGCCGGGTAGAGGATTCTAAACTAGAGTGCCCCCCTCCTCCTCCACACAGTCCCCCTTTGATCTCCCACCGTCCCGCACGGCGGTCCCCCCACGCCGGGTCCCCAATGTCTTCCCCTCCCCCTCACGCTCATCGACCGCGAGGCCCCACCGCCACCGAGGCCCACGTTGCCGCAAACTCAGTACAGGCAGCACCCGTAGTGAGGATCGAACCCGGGTCTCTGGCGCTGTAAGGCAGCAACTCTACCGCTGGGCCACCGTGAAGCCCCAAATATTAGCAATTATATTAGTAAATAAAAATGCCAAGAAACCGGAAGATGTTCTGTGCTTTAATGTACCGCAATGGTCACGAGAATCTGTAATGCGGACAAATTTGAAATGTTACGCTCTGTTCAATCTTCATTGATATATATATATTTTAATATTTTATCTTCAAAATGATGAGTGGTACCAATAATATTGTGGGGTCTGCTAATTGGAACGTTACCATGACTGATAGCATAAAGAAGCATGATTAATACATAGCATGATTAATACATACCATTGAAACATTGAAAACAGGTGCAGAAGTAGGCCATTCGGCCCTTCCAGCCAGCACCGTCATTTTCCATGTTTCTATGTTTTGCACCCTTTGTGTAAAAATGTTAGCCCCCAGGTTCCCATTAAATCTTTCCCCCCTCACCTTAAACCTGTGTCCTCTGGTTCTTGATTTCCCTACTCTGGGCAAGAGAATCTGTGCGTTTATAAGATCACCCCTCATACTCCTAGACAGAGTAGAGTCCTAGCCTGCTCAACCTCTCCCTATAGCTCAGTCCTGGCAAAATCCTGGTAAACCTTCTCTGAACTCTTTCAAGCTTGACAGCATCTTTTCTATCACATGGTGACCGAAACTGAACACAATACTCTAAATGTGGCCTCACCAACGTGTTATATAACTGCAACGTGACCTCCCAACTTCTATACTCAGTATAAGATTGTGAACAATACACATAGTGTCCCAATCACATTCAGTTTTACTTTATGTACGGTGGATTTCGCAAATCATTGGCTTAATTTCAGTACTTTAACTAGTTCCGATCTAAACTGAACAATTTCTATCACCATTAGGGGAACATGTTTTAGACCCCAAAGATGCCGTGAGGAGGATATGACACAAGATTTAAATCATTAAAATCTTTACCACTGCCTGATAAAAGGTATATTGAATTGTTCCATGAAAGACAGCTAGGTTCTGAAAAAAGAAAGTATAATGTTCAAGTCTTTGAAAGCTATCAGTTTGCTGAGACCTGTCTGTACGGAGTTTGTACGTTCAGCCCGTGACCTGCGTGGGTTTTCTCCGTTGTCTTCGGTTTTCACCCACATTCCAAAGACATACAGGTTTGTAGGGTTAATTGGCTTGGTCTAAAGTGTAAAATTGTCCCTAGTGTGTGTAGGATAATGTGCGGCGATCGCTGGTCGGTCCGGACTCGTTGGGCCGAAGGGCCTGTTTCCGCGCTGTAAACTAAACTAAACTAAATGAGCACATGAAAAACTATATATATATATATTTGGCCAGATGAATATTTAAAAAAATTAGACTACTAAATCAATTAAAACACAAAATGCCAGAGTAACTCAGCGGGTCAGGTACCATCTGTGGAGGGAATGGACTGATGACGTTTTGGGTCTAGACCCTTCTGCAGATTGGGGGGAGCGGGACAAAGCATGACATCAGTCTGAAGAAGGGTCTGGACCCGAAACGCCACTCATTCCTTCTCTCCAGAGATGCTGCCTGTCCCGCTGAGTTACTCCAGCATTTTGTGTCTATCTTCGGTTTAAACCAGCATCTGCAGTTCCTTCCTACACAAAGCCTGCACCAGCCTAGCACTTGCCCCCATCTCCTTTTCATCTTTCTGCCCCCTACTACAATCAATCTGAAGAAAAATCTCAACCCATAGGATGTAGATGAGGAGGATTTTCTTTAGGTGGTGAATCTGCGGTGTTGAATGAATGAAAACTTTATTGTCATTCAGATATACACCTAGACACAGTGCACCTTGAACGAAATTTCGTTGCATTTGACTCTCCAATCAGGTAAATAGTAAAAGTAAAAGTGCTAGGTGCGTCCATATAAATGCCTCATCGTACGTTAACTTGCAGCCTGCCCGCTGCAAGTTATGAAGCCGAACCTTAGAAAACTTACCGCTATCCCTAACGAGAGTCAATGCAGCCGCAGCCAACCAGGGCGCCGCCATCTTGAGCGCCATCTTTTCATCAAATATTCCTGAAATTTTCTGGATATGGGTGGGAGTTTTAAAATGAACTTAATTTCAATACCTAAAATAAAGGGCGGCATGCGTGGCACAGCAGTAGAGCTACTGCCTTAAAGTGCCGGCTTCAATCCCGACTACGGGTGCTGTCTGTTCGGAGTTTGCACGATCTCCCTGTGACTCGAGTGGGTTTTCTCAGAGATCTTCGGTTTCCTCCCACACTCCAAAGACGTGCGGGTTTGTAGGTTGATTGTGCTTGGTATAAGTGTAAAAATTGTCCCTGGTGTGTGTCGGATGGTGGCAATGTGCGGGGATCGCTGGTCGGTGCGGGCTCAGTGGGCCTGTTTCCACGCTGTATCTCTTAGCTAAAACAAAACCTTTCAGATCGGTTAGTTTTCATCAGTTAATTAAAACTGGAAATCTGCCAGAGCCTTTGCAACCCGTAAAATAATACTGATCAACGTGCGTGAAATGGAAACTTTCACCATAAGCTTTTCCTGAAGTGTCTTTCCATGGATGTTTGGGATCATTATTATACAGCTAGGGAGCCATCTGCACACTAAATAAAAAGGATTTTCATATCCTTTAGGATTGAATATCTGCGTGGATTAGATAATGAAGAATTATGGTGATATATGATTCCAGAGCCCAATAGTATGCCTGATATTTAATTACATGTCAACTGATGCGGCAGAAGTAACAATAAAATATATCGATGATTGCATGCCATTTTTTCCACTCACAGGGTAAAAAAAATAACAAGGTTGAAATTGGTCCACATTTTAAGGCTCACAAAAAATTCATATAATATAACAGTTCATATAATAAAGCATTAGTGGCTATGATATGTCGCACTTTCAAAAATCAATATATTTACTATTACTGAAGTGCCTCAGCTGATTTATCTCAAGAATAGGCAGGTCATAGGTTCTTCGTGTATTACAGGGGTGGTTTATCACGTTACAATGAGGGAAGTATGAAATACATGCTTGAACTGTGGAACTACTGTCACCAAGGCCATTTCGGGCAGCAGGCTGTGAACAGTCACAGTACCAAAATTCTCGGTAAGCGAGGAAATAGAAATTCTAAACAAATATATACACGGTCCACCAGCGATTTTCAGGCAGGATTGTCCATTCTGCCGGACCAGCAAAGGTTATGTAACATAGTAGGCCCCCCTCGGGCATGACTGACCTTTTTTTTTACAATACAAAATGCTTTTATTCAAAGGGCCTGTTTCCGCGCTGTGTAACTCTATGACTCTATAAGATCAGCTGATACTGCAACCTCATCTATTCCAATATTCTCAAGTTGACCGCTCTCACTTCCTTAACTTTCTCATTACATGTTCTGATGCTCACACCCTAACACCCACCGTCCTGTTCACGCTTTTAAAAGTTCCCTGAAGTTATGGGATCCCCATTCTCCTGCCTTCTCCCCATTACCCTCGTTGATTTGGGAACAGCTTCATCCAAGGCCACAAGTAATCGCAAAGGATTGTGGACGCAGCCCAGACCATCGCAAAAAAAAACAACCTCCCTCCCATTGACCGCATTTACACCTCACGCTGCCTCGGCAAGGCCAGCAGCATAATCAAGGATGAGTCACACCCCGGTCAATCCCTCTTCTCCCCTGTCCCACCAGGCAAAAGGCATAGAAGTGTGAAAACGCACACCTCCAGATTCAGGGACAGTTTCTTCCCAGCTGTCATCAGGCAACTGAACCATCCTACCAACAAACTAAAGAGCTGCCCTGAACTACTATCTACTCATTGGAGACCCTCGGACTAATTTTGATCGGAGTTTACTGGCTTTCTTTTGCAGTAAACGTCATTTATGTTATTCCCTTCTTCATGTACCTGTACACTGTGAACGGCTCGATTGTAATCATGTATTGTCTTTCCGCTGATTGGTTAGCACGCAACAAAAGCTGTTCACTGTACCTCGGTACACGTGACAATAATCAAAACTTAAATGTAATTTGTATAACTTCCTCCCACGTTGCGATGTCTGCACTCCTCCAATTCCGACTCCCTAATTTAATTGCTCCAGCAGACCTTTCAATTGTATTTTAAATTATGAAATACATATGAGAGGTTGGGTAGTCTTAGATTATTTTCTCTGGAAAGCCACTGGTTATGGGGAGACCTGTTTTTTTATTGATAGGTGCAGAATTAGGCCATTCGGCCCATCAGGTCTACTCCACCATTCAATCATGGCTGAACTCTCTCCCTCCGAACCCCATTCTTCTGCCTTCTCCCCATAATCCCTGACACCTGTACTGATTAAGAATCTATCTATCTCTGCTGTAAAAATATCCATTGACTTGCCTCCTCAGCATTCTGTGGCAATGAATTCCACAGATTCACATCCCCTGATCAAAGTATACAAAATTATGAGAGACATAGACAGGGTAGAGAGTCAGAACCTTTTACCCCCAGATGGAAAAATCAAATACTAGAGGGCACAGCTTTAAGGTGAGAGGGATAAAGTTTAAAGAAAATTAATGCTTCATGGCAAGTCTTTTACACAGAGGGCAATCTGTACATCTGTGGAAGCTACAGGAAAATAAATTTGTGTCATATATTTTTTTATTTACCATTCAAAGACTTTTTGAATTCATGTTATCTAAATCTCCCAGGTTTCTTGTTAAAAGCTGTCCCATCCCAATACTATGTGGTTTAAATCAAAGGTAGACACAAAATGCTGGAATAACTCAGCGGGTGAGGTAGCATCTCTGGCGATGTTTTGGGTCGAGACCCTTCTTCAGACTGATGTTACTATTCTCCATCTTCAGCAAAATAGACTCCTCTCTCGTTTTTAGTTTAGAGATGCAGCGCGGAAACTGGCCCTTCAGCTCCACATTGACCAGCGATTGCCACACCGTAACATACACACTGGGGACACCTTTATTTTACATTTATGCCAAGCCAATTAACCTACAGACCTACAGGAAGAGTTTTGACCCGAAACGTTGCCTATTTCCTTCGCTCCATAGATACTGCCGCACCCGCTGAGTTTCTCCAGCACTTTTGTCTACCTTCGATTTTCCAGCATCTGCAGTTCCTTCTTAAACATTAACCTACAGACCTGTACATCTTTGGAGTGCGGGAAGAAACCGAAGATCTCGGAGAAAACCCACGCAGGCCACGGGGAGAATATACAGAATCTATAAACACAGCACCCGTAGTCGGGATCGAACCCGGGTCTCTGGCGCTCAAAGGTAGTAAGTAGCTCTACCACAACGCCACCGTGCCACTCTCAGAATTAGTTAGTCCTCCATAAAAGAATCATCTATTCTGCTTCTGAACTGCTTCCAAGACGTCTGCAACAAAACAATAGAATTTCATGCTTTCTTTCATCTAGTTTCTTTTTTGATTATTATGGACTTTTCCCTCAGCAATTTTAGAAAGGCTGGGGGAATGATGAATTATTTGCCGGAATTGAGAACTCTTGATTAACTTGAAAATTAGCCCGGATCAGGAGCCTTATTAGAGGCTCAGAGAAGCGAATGTACATAACCAGGTCCTTCAATTCTAATCCGATATCTCAGCTGCAATCTGTAAAACCCCAGAGTTTGTTTGCTTAATATCAGGGAATGAGATATAACATGAAGCATGTGACATGGCATAAATCACAGATTTCTTTGCATAGCTTTCGTTCATGAGACAACTTTAATTTGTAGATTAGTGCCACCCTTGTACGAAGATTTATAATGAGCCCCAATGATTCAAAGGGAAATAATGTTTATGAAATATTTAAAAAAATTTAGAAAACAGTCTGTAGTCGTCCCGTGGAACCTTTATTTGGACTTTGAAAAATAAGAATAAAATTGATGTTTTAAATGATCTGCAAAAAGAGAATCCTCGGGAAAACTTAGTATACTTACAATTTCTATGTGGATGCCAGGAATAATTGATTGATAGAAAGAGCATGGAAACAGGCCCTTCGGTCCACTTAGTCCATGCCAACCACTGATCACCCTTTCATACTATTCCATTATCCCACTTAACATTTACCAAGCCAATTTGCCTACAAACCTGTAAGTCTTTGGAGTGTGAGAGGAAACCGAAGATCTCGGAGAAAACCCACGCAGGTCACGGGGAGAACGTACAAACTCCGTACAGAAAGCACCTGTAGCCGGGATCGAACCCGGGTCTCCGGCACTGCAAGCGCTGTAAGGCTGCAACTCTACCGCTATGCCACCGTGCCGCCCTTAAGGCAGTTACAGTGCCCAATTAACCCCCAAATCCACACACCCTTCAGATGTGGGAGGAACTCAGACATTGTCATCTCTGAATTTCCTCCATCTCAAAGATGTAATGTTGAGGCTCTATAATGCGCTGGTCAGGCCGGTCACCTGGTCACCATATCTGAGGAAGGATGGTCTGGCTATGGAGAGGATCCAGAGGAGGTTTACAAGAATGATCCCAGGAATTAGTAGGTTAACATATGATGAGCATTTGATGGCTCTGGGCCTGTACTTGCTGGAGTTTAGAAGAATGAGGGGGGACCTCATTGAAACGTACAGAGTAGTGAAAGGCTTGGATAGAGTGGATGTGGAGAGGATGTTTCCACCATGGGAGAGTCTAGGACTAGAGGTCATAGCCTCCAAATTGAAGAATGATTGTGTAGGAAGGAGATGAGGAGGAATCTCTTTAGTCAGAGGGTGGTGAATCTGTGTAATTCTTTACCACAGAAGGTTGTGGAGCCAAGTCAGTGGATGTATTTAAGGCAGAGTTAGATCGATTCTTGATTAGTACAGGTATCAGAGGTTATAGGGAGCAGGCAGGAGAATGGGGTTAGGAGGGAAAGATAGATCAGCCATGATTGAACAGCAGAGTAGACTTGATGGGCCAAATGGCCTAATTCTGCACCTATCACATGATCTTATGATTTTCCCCCCAAAACCACTCCTCATTCTCTCTGCTTTTCTACTTCTCACTATGTCTCTATTTCCTAACGACAAGGAACTGTAGACGCTGACTCACATCTACAGCTGCACCACCGTGCCAGTTCCACGTCAAATCTTTGGCAAATGGCTACTACCACTCTCCACATCGCCAACTACTGGTGAAGGTAGACATTGCAACTCATTATAGACACAAAGTGCTGGAGTAACTCAGTGGGTCAGTGCTGGAGTAACTCATTATAGACAGTGCTGGAGTAACTCAGTGGGTCAGGCAGCGTCGCTGGAGAACGTAGAAAAGTGACAGGTACACAAAAATGCTGGAGAAACTCAGCGGGTGCAGCAGCATCTATGGAGCGAAGGAAATAGGCAACATTTCGGGCCAAAACCCTTCTTCAGTGTCCAATGTCAAGTGACAGTTCGGCTCGGGACATTTCTTCAGAACAAGAGTCCCGACCCGTAAAGTAACCTATCCATGTTCTCCGGAGGCGTTGCCTGAGGACCCGCTGAGTTACTCTAGCATTTTATGTCTTTATTTCCCTCTGACTGGAGGGAAAGGGTGATTTTACATAACAAAGTGTGTTAATGAGCCATCAATTTGAGGTGCAGAAAATGCTGCTTGGAATTTTGTCTTAGTTTGATGGCAGTCATCTGTGTTCCATTGTCTTCAATGAAGTTGCTACCAGCTGATGCACAACTTAAAACCATTGGGTCAAGTCCTGCGTTATCAAGTCATTATCATTCTTTCACTGGTACACAAAATTGCTGGGGAAACTCAGCGGGTGCAGCAGCATCTATGGAGCGAAGGAAATAGGCGACGTTTCGGGCCGAAACGTCGCCTATTTCCTTCGCTCCATAGATGCTGCTGCACCCGCTGAGTTTCCCCAGCAATTTTGTGTACCTTCGATATTCCAGCATCTGCAGTTCCCTTTTGAACACATCATTCTTTCACTGTTGTATGACCTGCTAAAGTCTTATATACCGGTAACTGGTGGTGCCTCCTCCAGACAGGCTCTGGAACCAAGGGTGCCAGAAATTTGGTGGTGGACCTGTACTTCAATTTCATAACCTTCGGAAGTACAGGTATGTGTAGGAGGGAACTCCAGATGTTGGTTGATACCGAAGATAGACACAAAATGCTGGAGTAACTCAGCGCGACCAAACGTGGTCGTTTGAGCCGTACGGCCTCGCAGGGCTGGTCCCACTTCGATCTGGAGCCGTATGGAGTTGTGCGGGACTGGTCCCGACATCGCGCAGGGCTCCGAAAAACTGACACTGTCCAAAAATCCCGCGCGGCAATGGTCTGTCGACCCGCAGCCGCATTGAGGCCGTACGCTGCGCCTTCACGGGCGTACGCAGCGTCTTGACGGCGTACGCCTAGCGCGTGGCGTTGCGCGATTACGTCACCGCCCAGCGTGCCGTTGCGTGATGACGTAACCGCCCGACACCGTGCGACGTCCAAATTCAGTCGGCCCAGCTGATTGGTGAGTATGATGTCGGGACCAGCCCCGCACAACTCCAGACGGCTCCGCGGTTGGAAGTGGGACTGGCCCCATGAGGCCGTACGCCTCAAACCACCACGTTTGGTCACGCTAGACGCATGCAATCGCATGCTGGTGGGACAGGCCCTTTTGGCAATAAACTCAACTTGGCTTGACTTGCTCGGGTGGCACAATGTGGAGGACAGGCGCTACAATAATTCATAGCAGTTGCTTCAGGTTTTGCTATTGATTTGGTGCACAAATTATTTAGTGCAATGATTTATTTGGTTTTGGTGGTATTTATTATTTGTGCTTAAGTGGGACTGTGGGGTTAATCAATTGCAGAGGGAAATTACCTTGGGCACTGAATCACAATTGCATTATCTTTATTTTTCAATTGCCTGCAGGACACAGTGCAAATTGATAATCCCTATAATAGTCACTGTTAACGGGAGTTCTTCCATGGCTGACTGCCGTGGTGATTGTAATGAAGAGGAGTTTGGCACTTTTTGATAAGTTAGTAGGTTTAACTTTAATTTCCAGGGAAGTACATATACAGGTCCACCGCCGATTTTCAAGCAACTGGTGGTCTGGAGTCTAATTTGATCCGGGCAAAATGATGAGAACGTGTTTGAAATCCTCCCCGAAAATGTGGCACCTCGGCCGGGTGAGGCGGCCGATCTCGACCTCATCGGGACCTCCGCGGCCGATCGGCGGGTTGAATTTGCCCCCTGCGGCCGGGGCTCTGGAACTCCGGCCCGGCCAGTGCCAGCAGATCCGTTCCCATATCCGACTTTCGCGGCCGACTTTAAGGCCACCAAAGCAGTGACCTCTGTTAGTCCGGCAAAACGGGTAACAGGGCATATCGTGAGTAACAATCTCATCAAAGGAAGGTTGGCTTCGTCCTGAGGGCGGAGTTGGATTGACGGGAGGTGGTCTTGGAGGGTAGGATGCTCCTCAAACTGCAGAGCATCTTGGACAACACAGCTCACCCCCTCCATGACACACTGGTCAACCTGAGGAGCACCTTCAGCAACAGACTGAAGCAGAATTACAGACAAGTCAACAACAGAAGGGTTTGAATTAACACACAGCATAATGAGGTTTGAAGTAGAGACACAGAATTAGTTCTGTCCAATGCTCAAAGGCGAACTTTATATAAGTTGCTTACAGATATATTGGCATCATCCACATGAAAACTATTTCCAAGAGTTTCATATATTGCTAGATATTGATGAAGATTGAGAAGACAGTGCTTACATACAGAGTTTGTCAGACGTGGTGTAATTATTAACCACAGAGATGGTTAACATAAACCTTTCACACTGTCCACGCTGATTTTAGTTAAAAAAATGAACTAAAAAAATTAAAGACAACTTTCTAATTCTCATTGACGCACGATGGAATTTGCAGTTTGCAGTTGGATTGAATTATCAGCTGGAGCACAAAACTGCAGAGGTAGTCTTTGCAACACTTGACATGCCAGAAGAGTAAGCTTAGTTTAGTTTAGTTTAGAGATACAGCGCGGAAACAGGCCCATCGGCCCACCGAGTCCGCGCCGACCAGCGATCCACGCACATTAACACTATCTACACACACTAGGGACAAATTACATTTTATACCAAGCCAATTAACCTTCAAACCTGTACGTGTTTGGAGTGTGGGAGGAAAGCGGAGCACCTGGAGAAAACCTATGAAGGTCGCGGGGAGAACGGCGTACAGACAAGCACCCGTAGTCGGGATCGAACCCGCGTCGCTGGCGCCGCAAGCGCCGTAAGGCAGCAACTCTACCGCTGCGCCACCGAGCCGCCCAAATTACTCTCGGGAACAAAAAAATTCAGATTCCAAGCTGCGCAGAGTGATTCTGATCCTCGACAATAGCGGCACAGGATCAGTCCCTGTGCATCAATGTAGTATTCGGCACCGTTGGTACTGATACTTGCAGTAGAAAGACATCGGGAAAATAACAGAGCAGTGAAATTCAGGCCAGAATCTCTTAGGCAGCAACAGATGATTTAGCACACCAGGAGATCAGAAGTGTAAATATTTGCTCATGCTGTGTATATCTGGCGGTGCTCTTGTAAACAAAGAATTGAGCACTGGGACATGAAGCCGACTCTTCATTGCTTTTTCTCATCACTGCCATTTTCTGTGACTTTGGCATTGCTGGAGAGATGATAATCCATTAGTTGAAGATATTATGGTTAACAGATGTACTGCAGTCACATTTATCTATATATAGGTTTGAACCGACTAAACAAATTTTTGAGTTACACGTTTCATTGACGTTTAATCAGAAATTGTCACGTTTTCAAATGTGATTATTGCATGCAAGGCAAAGACCAATGCAAATGTATAAACACACACGAGGGACAATTTACAATTATACCAAGCCAATTAGCCTACAAACCTGTACATCTTTGCAGTGTGGGAGGAAACCGGAGATCTTGGAGAGAACCCTACATGGTCACGGGGAGAACGTACAAACTCCGTAGACAGAGCCCGTGGTCAGGATCGAACCTGGCTATACTGGCGCTGTGAGGCAGCAACTCTACCGCTGCGCCGCCGTGCCGACCGTTTGTGTGATATCCAGTCAAAGAAAAAACTATGCCTGAATACAATCAAGCTGTCCACAGTACACAGATAGAGGATAAATGGTACAGCTATTGGTGCAAGATATATCATTGAAGTCCGATCACAGATAGTTCAAAGGTCTCCAATGAGGTCGATCGGAGGTCAAAACCGCACACCAGCTGACGAGAAAACTGCTCAGTTGCCTGAGAACAGCTGGGAAGTAACATTGTGGGGTCCACCTTTCCTTGATCATCGGTGCTGGCTTTGGTTTATCTTATTGGCTACATTTCATTCATTTATCTGTACCTTTTCATATCTTTCCTTTCCCTCTCCCCTGACTCTCAATCTGCTCTCGACCCGAAACGTCACCTATTCCTTCTCTCCAGAGATGATGCCCAACCCGCTGAGTTACCCCAGCATTTTGTGTCCATCTAAAAAAATAACTGCAAGTGTGTTGGTGAATTAATTGGTGTAACGTTCAATGGTCTGGAAAAGCTGCAGAGCGGCACGACTAAAGTTCCTAGCTTTGCCAGACTGTCAGAATTTTACTGTCTTGCCCCGCTGATACCCTTTGCAGATTGTGAGAGAGGGATAGAGAGCAAAGCACAATACATTTACCGCACTGTTTGCAGCACGGCCCGATGGAGCTAACCAATGATTACAACATTTCTGGTTCAGATGTTGCGCTGTGTTTAGTTTAGTTTAAAGATTTCAGCCATTGCTTTGCGCCACAACTCTCTTCTGTTTAAGTGTTTTCATGTCCAGGTCCAGAGAGCTGAACATCAAGTCCAGCCAAACATGTGAGCATGCTGGCAGATTAGATTAGATTAGATTAGATACTTTTGTTGTCACGTATGACAAGTCACAATGAGCTGCTTTGTTCTGCGTACCTAGGTATACAAAGAGTCACCACAAAAAGGGCGTTGGGGCGGTGAATCTGTGGAATTCTTTGCCACAGAGGGCTGTGGAGGCCCAGTCAGTGAATATTTTTAAGGCAGAGATAGATAGATTCTTGATCAGTACGGGTGTCAGATGTTAAGTCAAGTCAAGTCAAGTCACTTTTATTTATATAGCACATTTAAAAAACAACTCTCGTTGGCCAAAGTGCTTTACATTGGTGGAGGTACTAACGTTATACAACAGTGTTCATAGATTAAATACATACATCACTACACTGGTTATGGGGAGAAGGCAGGAGAATGAGCTTAGGAGAAGGGGTAGATCAGCCATGATTGAACGGCGGAGTAGACTTGATGGCCTAATTTTGCTCCTATCACTTATGACCTTATGACAAAGTTATAAAGCACCCCTTTTTTTTGCCCCAATGGTCCCCCCACTCTCACCTTAGTTCTCGATGCCCCCCTACCCTCCACACACGGTCCCCCTCAGCAATCGGTGCCCCCCCCCACCCCAGTATCCCCCCTTTGCTCTCGACGGCCCTCCAAGCCGGATCCCCCTTTGCCCTCAGCGACCCCTCTGTGGTAGAGTACTGTACCGTTGGAGGAGCTAGCTTTCCACAATAAATATTAAATCTATAAGACACAAAATCTGACGAAGGCTCATCAACCAAAAACGTCAACACTCCATAAATACTGCCTGACTTACTGAGTCCCCCTGAGTTTCTTCAACGCCTTGTGTCCTTTTGTGTAATAAAGCAGTATTGGCAATGCCCTGTTTCTGCATTTTGATTGCCCCACTGCGAAATCACCCCAAGAACATCTCCTCCTATCTCCAGGGTCTACCTGTCCCACTGAGTTATTCCAGTGCTTTGTGTCCTTTTGTGTGATAAACCAGCATCGGCAGTTCTTTGTCTCTACATTTTGACTGCTCCACTGTGAAATCCCCTCAAGGTACGCCTACTTTGAAGAATATCTCCTCCTCCCTCTGACCTGCAGAGATGCTGCCTGACCCGCTGAGTTACTCCAGCACTTTGTGTCCTCCAGGATCTTTGTTTTTTCTTTCCACGTTTAACCGCGGCCCTCTTTGGCTCTCGAGTGGACAAGTTCTGTGATGTGATATGAAGGATGAACAAAGAACCCGGGCTGGGTGCCTTGGACAATTCCTCAACCAACATCACTAACCATGAGAATGCCCTCATTGCTGTTTGCGGAAGCTCTTTCGCTGACATTGTAACAAATACCACATTTCAGAAAATATATTTAATTGGCTGCAAAGAACCAGAGGTTCTCAGCATCATGAAAAGTGGAAGACTTTGGACTGTTAAACCCCTGTCCCACGTTACGAGTTCATTCCAAGAGTTTGCCCTGATTCGAACGCGGAGATTTACGGTAATGGCCACTCGTCGGTACTCGGGGCTCTCGTGGACATTTTTCCTCATGTTGAAAAATCTTCACGAGTCTTCCCGAGCTTACCTGCCGTTAGCGAGTCTTCCCGAGTACCTGCCGTTAGCGCTAAGAGACGTCCCCGAGCTCCGACGTACCCGCTACGTTCATTCTCCGTGCTTACCACGAGTTTGATTTTTTTTAAACTCGGGAGGGCTCTTGGAATGAACTCGCACCGTGGGACAGGGCTAAGACTTTACAGCATGGACTTTGGACTGTTAGAGATACAACATGGAAACAGGCCATTCAGCCCACCGTGTCCACGCCAACCACTAGCACAATCCTACACACTAGGGACAAGTGACACTTTACATTAGCCAATTAACCTAAAAAAATCTGAACGTCTTTGGAGTGTGGGAGAAAAGCAGAAAACCCTCACGGTCATAGGGAGAATGTACAAACTCCATACAGACAGCACCCTTAGTCCGAATTCAACCCGGGTCTCTGGCGCTGTGAGGCAGTAACTCTACCCTTGCGCCACCGTGCCGCCCAAGTGTAATTTATTCCTCTAACTTCTACTCATTTCCTTGCATTAGCGATGTTTAATCCAATTAGCGATGGCTTGCAGTATCTGGCGTTGAACCTTCCAGTTCTAACGCCAGCTGTTAAAGTAGCCCAATAACACCACGTATTACTGCCGATAGAGTGCTTAATTAGGGGATGCTTCATCATGTACAGTGAGAATCGAGTGGCGGGATCCAAACTCATTTTATGCAAGAGCCTTAGAGTCATCAGTCAGGATATTGGCTCAGTTCTGCAGTTTAGGGGCTCTCTGACAGAACAGCAGAGATTCTGGGGGTGGCACAGTGGCGTAGCGGTAGATTCGCTGCCTTCCAGCGCCAGGGTCCCAGGTTCGATCTTGACTACGGGTGCCGTCTGTATAGGGTTTATACGTTCTCCTCATGGCCGCATGGGTTTTCTCTAGGTGTTCATGCCAACTAAGGTGCCTCATCTACACTTGCTTGCGTTTGGCCCATATCCCTCTGAACCTTGGTTCCTCTGTACCTGTCAAATTGTCTTTTGAATGTGGTTACAGTTTCTGCTTCATATATCCAACAGACTCCGTGAATCAATAAATGGATTAATTAGTTTTTATGTGTGTTTGGATGAAAACATCAGGGTTTTGAATGGTGGTAGGGTCAGACAGGGAGATGGTGGGCTGAGGCTTATAAGGAATACATTGGAATAGCCAAGCTATGGATGAGTGTTTCAACAGGGTTGAGATGAAGCATGAGAAGCGGGTAATGTTTGGCTGTGTCGGAAGGGAACTGCAGATGCTGGTTCACACCAAAGATAGACACAAAAATCTGGAGCAACTCAGCGGGACAGGCAGCATCTCGGGATGGAAGGAATGGGTGACGTTTCAGGTAATCTGAAGAACTCGACCCAAAACATTCCTTCTTTCCAGAGATGCTGCCTGTCCCGCTGATTTACTCCAACATTTTGTATCTATTTGCAGTAGGTAAAATACTGCGCAATGCATTGCAGGCAGCATCTCTGGAGAAGAGGAACAGGTGACGATTCGGGTCGAGACCCTTCTTCAGACTGAAGGTCAGGGGAGAGGGAACCAAGAGATATGAAAAGGGGCAGATAACAAATTTATGAAAGATGTGCAAAAAGACATCAACGTTGATCAAGGAAACGTGGAGTGCACAATGGTCTATTGTTGGCTGTGGGAAGGTAATAGAAACAGTGAAACTCAGCAGGATGACAAAGAAACCACTATAACAACTAGGGTGGGGGAGGGACAGTGTGAAAGAGAGAGGAGATGCAAGGGTTACTTGAAGTTAGAGAAATCAATATTGGTACCGCTGGGTTGTAAGCTGCCCAAGCAAATTATGAGGCGCAGTTCCTCCAATTTGCGTGTGGCCTCACTGACAGTGGAGGAGGTCCAGGACAGAAAGGTTAGTGTGGGAATGGGAGTTCATGTTTGACCCATGTTTAGATGTGTGAGCCTCAGCAATGGTCATGGTATGTTGTCCAAAGTACACCACAGGGACAAATTTAACACCCTAGATTAGGGTCAAGGCAATTGAGAGGGTAGAGGTGTGATTTTAATGGCTCAGGAATGCAGATTTTGATAGGAACCAAAAATAAATGCTTTGAATTTCCCAGTGATTTCTAGAGGGAAAAAAAGTAATAGTTATGCACATTGATCAAGCAGTCAGGTAATTTAGAAGCACGAAGCGGGAATAAAGGCTGATAGTGAAGTGTAGTTGGTTGTTGCCAATATAATCATCTCAGAAAACGCTGTTTGAACAAGTGTTTTCTCATTAACTGAAAGAGCCGCTTTTATATTGGGCCTTGACATACATATCTTCGCAGCAACGTTGTGTGAATTTACAGCACATCATTATGGGTTGTCATACCTCCGCAGGTTTACCAATCTGATTCAGGCATTATTGTTCCTCTGGGAGAGATAGTGTTTTGCAAGGCAGTGTGTAATAGAGTGTAATTAAAAATAATAAATACATTGTAAGAAAGGTACAATTATTTAACATCTCCCTGTATTCTTTAGATGGACCCGTTCTTGACATCAATTTGTTTTTGATTTTCTTGCAAGCGATCTCTGTCTCTCCGTCACCTACCCTGGTAGCTACAGTGACCAACTTTCATCAGGCGATCAACGAAGGAACAGCGTGCGGCTGTCATGCCAAGGACTCCTTAGAAATCGGATGCAGTGAAGACAGCCTTTCCGACTTCAAGGCTTTTTATTTTGACAGGAACCTGCGCATAATTAGACAGCTGCCAGAGGAGGGGAAAAAAGTACAGATGTAAAGCTGGAGACTCGCTGGTATCGCAAAGACCTGACTTTAATTTGGGTTTAATTTGATTCTCCTTGCCTATCCCGGATGAAAGGCTAAGAGCGCTTTTTCATTATTCTCCCTTCAATAGAAGAGACCAAAGCACGATCGAACATGTTGCAAAATGACGGCAAGGGCCAAGGACCGTACAAACTCACAAAAGAGGTCCCTGTCACAGGCATCAGAGGAGACACCTCGTCAGACACCAGCCATCAGAGTGCGGGCAATAAAATATTTACGTGAATAAAAGCAATTGTAGCTTGGCGTAATTTTGGGAAATAATTTGTGCAGCTAGAGCTATCACTTCATTCTGAGGGGATGGTGGTAACGGCGCTCCCTCCGTTGGTGAGCTCCTTCAAGAGCTTCCTTCTGGTTCCAGGTGAGAAGATCGTGCTCATCTCCCACAAAACACAACTCTCCTCCCTCCCACAGCCTGTGCAATGAAAGATGTTTTGATATTTTTTATTGTAATTGTAATTGTAATTATTTATTAGCCAAGCATGTAAAAACATACAAGGAATTTGATTTGCCATACAGTCATACCAAAAGCGCAACAAGACACACAACTACATAAAAATTAGTGTAAACATCCACCATAGCGCACTGTGGTGGAAGGCAATAACGTATTATCTTCTTCCCTCCTTTTGAGTGGAAAATGGCATGAAAAACTAGTAAGGTAACAACCAGGTTCAGGAATAGCTACTTCCCCACAGCCATCAGGCTATTAAACCTGGCTCGGACAAAACTTTGATTATTAATAACCAATTATCTGTTATTTGCACTTTATCATTATATTTATTCATGTGTGTATATATTTATATTATGGTTTATGGACACACTGATCTGTTTTGTAGTAAATGCCTACTATGTTCTGTGTGCTGAAGCAAAGCAATAATTTCATTGTCCTATACAGGGACACATGACAATAAACTCACTTGAACTTGAACGAAGGTTCCCTGCTTCACCTGAATCCAAGAGAGAGTTAGATTTAACTCTTAGGGCTAACAGAATCAAGGGATAAGGGGGGGAAAGCAGGAACGGGGTACTGATTTTGGATGATCAGCCATGATCATTTTGAATGGCGATGCTGGCTTGAAGGGTCGAATGGCCTACTCCTGCACCTATTTTCGATGTTCTATGTTTCTATGTTTCACTCATCCCTACCCTGCCAAACCAACTCCTCCCCAATTGTACTCAATGGTATGAATATCGATGTCTCCAACTTCAAGTAACCCTTGCGTCCCTTCTCTCTCTCTCTGTCCCTCCCCCACCCTAGTCGTCGTACGGGGTTTACTGTCGTCCTGCCGAGTTCCATTGATTGGTTAACTGGTTATCACAGCCAACATTGGACCATTGTGGGCTCCACCTTTACTTGATTATCGCCCTTTTTTTGCATATCTTCCATTAATTTTCCCCAGTGCCATTTATATCACTTGTTCCCCTCTCCCCTGACTCAGTCTGAAGAAGGGTCTCAACCCGAAGCGTCACCTATTCCTTTTCCCCAGAGATGCTGCCTAACCCGCTGATTTAATCCAGCTTTTTGTGACGGACTACACAAAAGAAGACCGCTACTGTGCTGGGCTATCCCCCAACACAGCGATAGCATAATTATACACGAGTATGATTGTAAAGGATGCCAATCTGAAGTAAAAAATGAAATGTTTATAACGCATAGCAGGTCAATTTTCATCTGAATCGGAAAGGCAGGTGAGCACTATTGGTGTAACATTACCTCAATTTTTAATTTAGTTATATTTAGAGTTACAGCGCGGAAGCCGGCCCTTCAGCTCACCGATTCTGCGCCAACCAGCGATCTCCGCACATTAGCATTATCCTTCACTACAGACAATATTTACATTCATACCCAGCCAATTAGCCAGCAAACCTGTACGTCTTTGGAGTGTGGGAGGAAACCGAAGTTCTCGGGGAAAAAACAAACGGTTATGGGGAGAACGTTGAAAATAAATGTTGACAGCCCAACATCAATCCTCTGTGACAAAGTCAAACTTTGTGACTTCTCTCCAACACTACGTGTAAAATTAAATGGAAAATTACAGTGAAACGTCTGAAGTTTGGTTATTAATTTCACAGCTATAGAATTAATCTGTTTAGAGCTCAAAAGGTTATGGCAGGCTGTAATACAAATGTTCACAACATTGAGATTCCTTGATGAAAGTAAATAAATAAAATCTCTTTCCTCTTATAACTGCCTCCAGACTCAGGTTTCTCAGGTTTAAGATAAGTGATGGAATAAAAAGGGAAGGAAGGTGAAGTGATTACTTTTTACATATCGACTTATGATCTTGAATGCAGTAATGGGAATGAATGATGGAATCGGACTGAATGGGTTTCTGCACAAGGGAAATTAAGGCACAGTTTAAAAGACAACATATACCAAACTCTCAGGAACAGGGAAATGGTGAAAATAGTGAGGGATGAACTCATGGAACAGGACACATAAGTGCTGGAGTAACTCAGCTGCTCAGGCAGCATCTTTGAAGAACATGGATTGGTGACCTTTCCTTTTTTTAGAGATACAGCGCGGAAACAGGCCCTTCGGCCCACCAGGTCCGCGCCGACCAGCGATCCCCGCATATTAACACCGTCCTACACGCACTAGGGACAATTTTTACATTTACACCAAGCCAATTTTACCGACACACCTGTACGCCTTTGGAGTGCGGGAGGAAGCCGAAGATCTTGGAGAAAACCCATGTGGTCAAGGGGGAGAACGTACAAACTCTGCATAGACAGCACCCGTAGTCGGGATCGAAACTGGGTCTCCGGCGCTTCAAGCGCTTTAAGGCAGCAACTCTACCACTGCTCCACTGTGCCGGTCGAGACCCTTCTTCAGACTTCAAGCCCTAAACTTATCTCATTTTCAGAACACCACGGTCCATCCTGGGTTCCGCAATGTATTTTACACTAATTATATTTTTGTTGCAGGGTCTTTTTCTTTTCACTGTCTTGTAGAATTTATATATGATTTATGTTTTTGGGTGTTGCCTGAGTCCATCTACTTGTGATCGCTGGTCGACGTGGACTCAGCAGGCCGAAGGGCCTGTTTCCGCCTCGTATCTCTAAATCTAAAAAATCGAAGTATTTAAATTTGGCTCAATTCTACTTTTATTGCTTGGATTTGAGTATTGCAGCAGCCCCGGCATAAGCTGATTTGATCTTTAGTGCTCCTCTATTGACTGAGGACGTAGCATTTATCCAGCAGGAGAAAGTCCCATTGGGACTTTGGTTGGATTTTTGTTAGCATAGAAACATAGAAACATAAAAAATAGGTGCAGGAGTAGGCCATTCGGCCCTTTGAGCCAGCACCCCAATTCAATATGATCACGGCTGATCATCGAAAATCAGTACCAAGTACCTGCTTTTTCCCCACATCCCTTGATTCCATTAGCCCTAAGAGCTGAGAGCTAAGAATCTTGAGGTAGGTTTATTATCACCAAAGATAATTAGCTCCTGTACTTTTGATGAGAGGCTGTTAGATTCAGAATAAAAGTGTACCAATATATTTTGCCACGCATGCATTCCTGATAATGTTGTGGAAATATTGCTGCAGGAATCCGACTTCCATGTGAAACAAATGCATTCTTAAATATTAATGTGAAAACTATGATGACCTGGAATAAAATGAGGGTGAAATATATTATTCATATGGGTTTGAACAGATGGATTGTTATTACACAGATGATATATTTTATGTTTAAATCAACTCCTGTGATTAAAAAGCATTTGAAATTGATTTGAGGAATGAATTATATTAATAAAATGCACTGAAGGAGGTCCTGCTTGCTCTGGGTGTTTCAATGAGATATCCAAATTATGCCACAGAGTCATACAGCAAGGAAACAGGCCCTTCGGTTCAACATGAGTTAGAGTTTCATTTATTGTCATGTGTACTGAGGTGCAGTGAAAAACTTTTGCTGTGTGCTATCCAGTCAGCAGGAAGACAATGCGTGACTACAATTGAGCCACTCAATCGAGTGTACAGATACGTGATAACGGGTATAATGTGAATAACGTTTGGTGCAAGATACAGCCTGTAAATTACGATTAAAGATATTCCGAGGGTCTCCAATGAAAGTAGATAGTAGTTCAGGACCATTCTCTAGTTGTTGGTAGGATGATTCAGTTGCCTGAAAGCAGCAGGGAAGCAACTGTTCCTGAATCTGGAGGTGTGCGTTTTCACACTACTGTATCTTTTCCCGATGGGAGAGGGGAGAAGAGGGAGTGGCCATGGTGCGACTCGTCTTTCACTGTGCTGCTGGCCTTGCCGAGTCAGAGTGAGGTATAAATGGAGACAGTCAGCACCCGAGGTCAGGATCGAACCCGGGTCTTCGGCGTTGTGAAAGTCAGCATGAATTTTATGAAGGGGAAATCAGGCTTGACTAATATTCTGGAATTTTTTGAGTATGTAACAAGTAGAATTGATAAGGGAGAACCTGTGGATGTGGTGTATCCGGATTTCAAAAACCTTTGACAAGTTACCACATGCAAAATTAGAGCACATGGTATTGTGTGTAGAGTATTGACATGAATAGAGAACTGGTTGGCAGACAGGAAGCAAAGAGTAGGAACTAACGGGTCTTTTTCTGAATGGCATGCAGTGGGGGTGCCGCAAGGCTCGGTGCTGGGACCCCAGTTATTTACTATATCTACTAGACTAAGTGGGACCCGTTGGGTCCCAGCATCACACGGGAGGGCTGGTCCCTCAACGTAATATTCCACCGCTCCACCAATTCCAATATTGGTGGCCAGTGGGGTGGGGGGGGTGGCTTTCTGGAGCGCTAGTATGGGTGTTGTGGGCTGAAGGGACTGGTTTCCAGAGGGCTAGTATGGACATTGTGGGCCGAATCGTGTTGAGTTGAGTTGAGTTGAATGGATTCTTGGGCTGGCAGCTCATTCACTCAAGCCTGGTGTGCTGGCAGCTCACTCACTCACGGCTGGTGGGCTGGCAGTTGACTCACGGCTATTCCTTGAAATTTCATTTCAAGCAGGGTGCAAGGCCACCAAATTCGAGTGCAGTTTCTTACCACTTCAAGCAGGGTGCAAGGCCACCAAATTCAAGTGCAGTCCACATTTCTGGGTTTTATAGTCCCTCCCACCATTTGAAGGGGCGTGGCTTTCACGGCGTGATTGACAGGAGAGAGAATCTCAATATTTTTTAAACAAATTTTTTAATCGATGGGAAAAAACCTCGGCACCTGATGAGCGGAGGGGTATTCTGAGTAAGATGGCCAAAATTCACAGCCATATGTGGTAGCATTTTTTCTAAAATCAATATAAAGCGCAGACAGGAAGTGGTCAAGATTAGACTTTTAATTTATATAGAAGGCAAGGCAACTTTAATTGGGCAAGGCAACTTTAAATACGCAACTTTAAATAGGCAAGGGAACTTTACTTAGGCAACATAGCTTTAGCATTTCCAATGGAATTCACCGAAGTCAGCACCGGCGACAACCTTCGTCATCCTGGCGACAACCTACGACAGCACCTACGTCAGGCCACGCTCATTGGCGTCAAGCCAACTGTCGCCAAAATGTTTTGAAGACTATACAGGCGACACCCGGGCGACCATGTGGCCACAGCCTAGTTGCCTAGAAAATCTCTTAAGTGGGACAGGGGCATTACAGCGACAGAGACCCAGGTTCAAGCCCGACTATGGGTACTTGCCTGTACGGAGTTTGTATGATCTCCCCATGACCTGTGTGGGTTTTCGCCGGGAGAATCCGCTTTTCTCCCATAATCCATAGGCGTACAGGTTTGCAGGTTAATTGGCTTTGGTAAAATTGTAAATTGTCCCTAGTGTGTGTGTAGGATAGTATTGCTGGTCGGCGCGGTCACGGTGGGCCGAAGGGCCAGTTTCCGCGTTGTACCTCTAAAGACAAAAACCTGGTGATTGTAGGAACTTAGCTCAAAAGGTATGATTGAAAAACTTTGTGGACAGTGATGAATTTTCATGGAGCAGACACTCCGTTGACTAACAAAACAAAACCGACACTTGATTTCATATTAATGAATGGCTTGACAAATCTGCTCCCAAAGCTGAACTTCATGTACCTGAATTTTCAATATCACCTCACAGCGAGAGCACGATTAACCCTGACGATTATCAATTCAAGAGAGGTAGCTCAGTTCAGATCAACAAAACCTCAAGCACATACCTTGGCAGCATTAACCAAGTCCAAGCAACCATTAGAATAATAAAATTCAATTTGTAAAATTATGCAGTGAGCTTGACAGGGATTATTAGCATGTGCACTAAAATTTTCACACAAGATACAACCTATTTAATGTGGAAGCAGATTATCAGTTGTATCAAGACAGTCCTGTCTCCCTCTGCAATGCTAATTCTGTCTCTGGGGTACTTCTGCAGCAAACTGTTACCTGTAGCTGTCTCTCCTGGTCCACCAGTTTTCTTTATAGTTTCCTAGCTTTCAATTTCTTCCCAGCTGTTATCAGGCAACTGAACCACCCTACCGCAACTAGGGAGCAGTCCTGAACTACTATCTACCTCATTGGTGACCCTCGGACTATCTTCGATCGGACTTTACCTTGCACTAAGCGTTATTCCCTCCTCAGGTGTCTGTACACTTGTGAATGGCTCGATTGTAATCGTGTGTAGTCTTTCCGCTGACTGGTTAGCATGCGACAAATGCTTCTCACTGTACCTCGGTACACGTGACAATAAATTAAATTGAACTAAACTGAGCTTTTCGTTTAGTTTAGTTTCGAGATACAGCGCAGAAACAGGCCCTTCGGCCCACCGAGTACGCACCGACCAGTAATCCCCGCACATAAACACTATCCCATACACACTGGGAACGATTTTTTACACATACACCAAGCCAATTAAGCTGTACGTCATTGGAGTGTGGGAGTCAGTAATGCCCATTAAGGGACTGTCCCACTGCGGAGACCTAATCCGCAAGTTCAGAAGAGTGTCTTCGATCTTCAAGCTCGAGGGCACTCGCCTGAAAAATCTCGTGCTGGATCGACCGTCAGCGAGAAAACCTGTATGACACACACACACACACACACACACACACACACACACACACACACACACACACACACACACACACACACATCCACATGCACGCAAACACACACACAAACACATCGCAAAGGCGGGGGCCATGGAAAGCGGGGGAGCGCTGTCTGAAATTCACACCCGCGATGAACAGGAAGGTAAAAGACGGCTGGGACAGTTATGGTAAGTTCTTTAGAGAGTGCGGAGAGGGGGGGGGGGTGAAGGGGAGAGAAGGGGGGAGAAGCGGGAGAAGGAGTGGAGACACGCTCGACAACGTTTAACAAAGTTTAGTGGGCATTTAACATTACCGGTCAGTTTACTTTTTTTCTCAGCAAGCTTTACTTTCAACTAACCTAGATTACCTTTGATTGCCTTAGATTACCGACGACTAACATGCCGACCTACCTCAACTCAACCTACGAGTAAAAAAATATCGATTTTTTCCATGGCGACCTTTTTTTACTCACGGGCATTTTTCAGCATGTGGAAAAAAACGCCACGACCTAGCTGTGGCCTCGAGTACGCAGGGACTACTCTCGAGCATGAAGGAGAGTTACAAAGACCTCCTAGGGCCTCGTGTCGACCTTGCTGCGAGTATGTGTCGAGGGCAAACTCGCCTGAACTCGCGGATTAGGTTGCCGCAGTGGGACAGGAACCTTTATACTAGAACCTGTACATCAAGTAAATCAACAGAGTACAGTCTGCTTTTATTTTGTCCTAAACGACCTAAACCTCTTAAATTATTCACAAAGATTAAATGTTTAACAAGTAACAACTTTTAATTAGACAGGCAATGACCCAGCTTGAAACATGAGGCTACTGTAAGTACAGTTGATCAATTATTACAAATAAATTAGACAGAGTGGATGTGGAGAGGATGTTTCCACTGGTGGGAGAGTCTAAGGCCAGAGGTCATAGCCTCAGAATTAAAGGGCGCTCTTTTAGAAAGGAGGTGAGGAGGAACTACATTTCTTTAGTCATCTGTGGAACTCTTTGCCACAAAAGACTGAGCAGGCCAAGTCCATTGATATTTTTTAGGCAGAGATAGACAAATTCTTGATTAGAACGGGTGTCAAGGGACATGGGGAGAAGGCAGGAAAATGGGATTCAGAGTTAGAGATCAGCCATGATTCAATGGTGGGGGTGCTGAGAGACAAAAGTGGGACCATCACTCCCAAAATAATACTTTTGTAACAGTTTTGGCGCCTTATATATGGCAACTCTTTGCATACTTTGCCTCTTGTATGCAAAACATAAAATATCATTGCAGCTAAGGAACATGGAAAGGGGCATGTGAAAATACAGTATCATCAACATCATCATCACCATCAGGATACTATTAACCATTTAACCATAACTATTTAAACCAGCACCCGCGCGCGGTCAGGATGGAACCCGGGTCTCTGGCGCCTTAAGGCAGCAACGCTACCGCTGCGTCACTGTGCCGCCCATTTTCTGCCCATTAATTTTGGCTGATGGAAAATCACGCTCTGCACCCAGACGGCACTGGGCCTGTACTCACTGGAGTTTAGAAGAATGAGGTGGGGAGGGAGGGGGAGATTCATTGCAACATACAGAATAGTGAAAAGGCTTCACCGTTCTCACAAACAGGAAGAATTGTCCTTTAAGCTTTAGTCATAGAGTCACAGAGTGATACAATGCGGGAAGTTGGCAGCCGTGTTCAACATCACGTTTGACCGACCACAAGCGTTGCTGGGGTGGTTGCGTTTGAATTCTTGGTTGCTGGTGGGGCTGGACATTGGGGAACCCTGCTATTTGAAATAATTACAGAGGCCCTCCCATTGTGCTCTTGACTGTTTGCAGAGAAGGCTCTCGCCGACCAAGTCATATTTACCTGCTGGATTCATTTGTGAGCCGCACAAGAAGACCAGGACATGCTACAAATGAAAAGCAGCCGAGACGAATTATTTCTATGTCTTTACATCAAGAAAAAAACAGGAAATAGGTTGCTGGCTCCCAGCGGTAAAACGTTCATACTAGATTTCCTACCTGTGCGTAGCAGATACACTGCGATTACAGTGTGTATCATCTACAGAAATGCACCGTAGAATTTTAACAAGATTTCTTCAACTGTAGCTCCGAAACCTCTGACCCACAATGGTGAGAAGGACAAGGCCACAGGGGCACAGGAACATGAAGTCCAGCAGCATCTAACTTACAGTAGAAAGAACAAACTCCAGATGCTGCTTTATGCCAAAGACAGACAGACACACAGTGGGGGAGTTACTCATTGGGTCAGGCAGCATCTCAAGAGAAACAGGATGGACATTTTCGAGTTTTGGTGACCAGGACTGCACACGATACTCCAAATGTGACCGAACCAAAGTCCTATAAAGCTGCATCAAGACTTCCTGACTCTTATACTGCATAGACTCGGTTTGTACTCGCTAGGATTTAGGGGGGATCTTATAGAAACGTACAAAATTCTTAAGGGGTTGGACAGGCTAGATGCAGGAAGATTGTTCCCGATGTTGGGGAAGTCCAGAACAAGGGGTCACAGTTTAAGGATAAAGGGGAAATTTTTTAGGACCGAGATGAGGAAAACTTTTTTCACACAGAGAGTGGTGAATCTGTGGAATTCTCTCCCGCAGAAGGTAGTTGAGGCCAGTTCATTGGCTATATTTAAGAGGGAGTTAGATGTGGCCCTTGTGGCTAAAGGGATCAGGGGGTATGGAGAGAAGGCAGGTACAGGATACTGAGTTGGATGATCAGCCATGATCATATTGAATGGCGGTGCAGGCCCGAAGGGCCGAATGGCCTACTCCTGCACCTATTTTCTATGTTTCTATGTTTCTATACACAATGCCCATTACACCGATGCAACAAGCATCTTCTTTACCACTCTACCTATTTATGTTGTCACTTTCAGGGAGTTAAGGGCCTGTCCCACTTGGCGATTTTTTCGGCGACTGTCGGCATCATATTAGTGTCGCCAAAAGATTTTGAACATTTCAAAATCCAGCGGCAACAAAAAAAAAGTTGCGACACTTGAAAAAACACCGCGCGTCAAACGCCATCGGCGCCGCTTCACCGCCACAACACGCTGCAAATTTTTCGGTGACCTGATTCGTCAGTCAATGATGCCGGCAGTCAGGGGGGGGGAAACCCGGGTGGGCCAGAGAGGACACGTCCCCCCCCCCATGTTTTGAGAGATGGGGGACATCTCCCCCAAGTTTTTGTGGTCCGTATTTTTAAATTTCCGCTTTCCGCGAGACAGTGGGGGTGGGACTGATGATCGAGGGCGCGATGATTGGAGGAGGGAGGAGTTGGGGGGGGGGGGGGGTGGTGGGACTGAGGATAGAGTGCTGTGATTGGAGGAGGGAGACGTGGCACAGACCTGCGTCTCATCCGCAGGCAGGATCGATCCCGGCCGGGTCTCCGGCGCTGTCCCGAGTGCCCCCCCCCATGGGTGGCTAGAGAGGTCGGGAGTCAGATGCGAGCTGTGCCCCCAAGCCCACAGCCAGAGCAGAGAAACAGCGCTAAACCCAGCTTAACTCTGTCTGTCCCGCCAGGTTAACCTGCCTGAGCTTGCGTGAAATATGGCCAGCGTGGAGAAGCAGCGCTGGTGTCCCGTCAGTCGAGACAGGGCTGTAGTTAACCTGGTGAGACAGGAAGAGTTGAGCTGTATTTAGCGCTGGATTGAGCCTCCGAAGCCGCGTGCGTGCGTGCGTGCGTGCGTGCGTGCGTGCGTGTGTGTGTATGTGTGTGTGTGTGTGTGTGTGTGCGTGCGTGCGTGCGTGCGTGCGTGCGTGTGAGTGTGCGCATGCGCATGCTCGTGCGGCCGCCAAAAAATTGTGTCCCCCGTCCCCTCCATGTTTTGATAGCGAGTTCCGTTCTTGCCGGCAGTGGCCGAAAAAATCGCCAAGTGGGACAGGCCCTTTATGGACCCGAAGATCCTTTGTACATCAATGCATTTAAGGGTCTTGCCATTGCGGCCAAAGGGCCTGTTTCCGTGCTGTATCTTTCAATCAATCGATTATTATCCATTTGACGAATTCTTGATTACCCCAAAAGGATCAACGTTCAGAAATTATAATCAATAATATAAGTATGCCCAAACATTATGCATGTTACCCATGCCCTCAAACCAATTTAGAGTTGCTCCCTTACAGGGCCAGATACCTGGGTTCGATCCTGACTACCGGTGCTGTCTGCACGGAATGTGTACGTTCTCCCTATGACCATGTGGGTATTCTCCGGGTGCTCCGGTTTCCTCCCATACCCCAAAGACGTACAGGTTTGTCGTTTAATTGGCCTCGGTAAACTTGTAAATTGTCCCTGGCGTGTGTGGGATAGTGCTAGTGTACGTGTAGGATCATTGGTCAGCATGGATTCGGTGGGCCGGATGGCCTGTTTCCGCGCAATATCCCTTAAGTAAAGTCTGAAGTCCATGCCATTAGTTGCACTCTGGGGCTCCATAACAGAGGCACATAGGTCAGTGTGAAGAAGGGTCTTGACCCGAAATGTCGCCTATTCCTTCGTTCCATAGATGCTGCCTCACCCGCTGAGTTTCTCCAGCTTTTTTGTCTACCTTATACAGTATACAAGTACTTTATGAATAAAATTAATTATTCAAATTTAGGAAAAGACTTTAATCAATTGTAGTGAGGCTATGAATATACAATTTTATGAGTCTGCAAGTGGCTGAACATTCCATGAAATGAATTATGTGGATTAAAATAACAATCAGTCACTATCGGCCAGTGAGACACCTGCTGATTTAGAGAGGATGAAGATCTATAGTCTGTCGATTGGATCACAGGTGATACTTTGCATATACAAAAGGTATTGTCAGAAGACGTAGGCAGAAGATGTTGTCAGGACTAGAGGGTCTGAGCTATGGGGAGAAGTTGAGTAGGCTGGGTCTCTATTCCTTGGAGCGCAGGAGGATGAGAATTGATCATTTTGAGGTGTATAAAATCATGAGAGGAATAAATTGGGTAGATGGTCAGAATCTCTTGCCCAGAGTTGGAGAATCTAGGACCAGAGGGCCTAGGTTCAAGGTAGAAGGGAAAAGATTTAATAGCAATCTGAGGGGTACCTTTTTCACACAAAGGGTGGTCGGTGTATGGAACAAGCTGCCAGAGGAGGTATTTAAGGCTGGGTCTATCCCAACGTTTAAAGAAACAGTTAGACAGGTACATGGAGAGGACACGTTTGGAGGGATATGGACTAAACGCAGGCAGGTGGGACCAGTGTAGCTGGGACATGTTGGCTGTTGGGGGCAAGTTGGGGCGAAGGGCCTGTTTCCACCCTGTATCACTCTATGACTCTAAGAGTTGACCTTTAAAACAAAAACAAAATCAGTCCAGTCAATGGTGACTGCGATTAATGTGTGTAAAACGGCAGTGAAGACTTCAGCAATTTTACAAAACAATAAGCCTGCAAGAAGTCAACAACAGACCAGCCAGCTGAATGTCCATTGTCAAACTGTGAGAAAATTCAGTAGAGTAGAGCAGGGCGGCATGGAGGCGCAGCGGTAGAGTTGCTGCCTTACAGCACCAGAGACCCGGGTTGCCTGGAGAAAATGGATAGGTGATGTTTCGGGTAGGAAGCCTTCTTTGGAGTCTGAAACATGACCTATTCTTTTTCTCCAGAAATGCTGCCTGACCCACTGAGTAACTCCAGTAACTCCAGTTACTGAAGGGAGACACACTGTGGAACTACCAAGGTTCGGCACTGGGCTAATTAGGATACTAGTTGAAAAATATTAAATGACTCTTATGGTGAAGAGCAAGATTTAGTTTAGAGATGCAGCGCAGAAACAGGCCCTTCGGCCCACCGAGTCCGTGCTGACCAGCGAACCCCATGCACGAGCACTATCCTACAACTAGGGACAATTTTGCAATTTACCGGTCCCAATTAACCTACAAACCTGTACGTCTTTGGAGTGTGGGAGGAAACCGAAAACACAGGAGGATCTTATAGGAACATATAAAATTATAAAAGGACTGGACTAGCTAGATGCAGGAAAAATGTTCCCAATGTTGGGCGAGTCCAGAAACAGGGGCCACAGTCTTAGAATAAAGGGGAGGCCAATTAAGACTGAGGTGAGAAAAAAACTTTTTAAGCCAGAGAGTTGTGAATTTGTGGATTTCCCTGGCCTCCTCCTGCACCTATTTTCTATTTTTCTATGTTTCTATGAGGCACCTTGCAGGCCGAACAGCATTCAATTCAAAGACCAAGTGAGGCGGCACTTTGCTGCTGAACCTTACAAAAAGGTAGAATAATGTTCAAGTTATTAGAAACATAGAACCATAGATAGCAGGTGCAGGAGTAAACCCTTCAGCCCTTCGAGCCAGCGCTGCTATTCAATATGATCATGGCTGACCATCCAGAATCAGTTCCCTGTTCCTGCTTTCTCCCCTTGATTCCGTTAGCCCTAAGAGCTGTATCTAACTCTCTCTTGAAAGCATCCGTTGTCAGTTATTGGCCGACATGCTCGCCAGTCAGTTTCTCCCTGGATTCGGAATGTCCTATTGTTTCAGACTTCCGTCTCGGACAATGTTGTGCTCGTTGCAGTTAATGTTTGTGGTACGTTTCCTCCGCATAGAATCCGTGAGGCTTGGAAAGAAAAATAAGGGCAGCGATTTTTGGCGTGTGATGGTGGTCAGAAGCAACATGAAAATCAATGCGTCTGTGCGAAATGAAAATTGAAATTAGATTGACTACTAAGAAATACATTGAAATGACTACATTTTCAACAGCTGCACTTTGGTATAAATGAGGAGAGCGATGAATAGGACACATTCTGCTTTTGTACTCTTCTGGAACATGACACATTTAGTTAACCGTTCTTCAAAATTCAGCTAAAGAATTGCAGGTGTAAAATTCAGATTGGTGTCTCACAGTCACTGGGTGCGAAGGGTATCATTATCTTTCTGAAAGGGTGTGCGGTGCATGCAAGGGCACACTGGTGGGGTGGTAGTTATGGAAGTCACATTGGTAGTCTGGCAGACACAAGGAACTGGAGATGCGTGAATCTTGAACAACGTACAAAATGATGGAATGACTCAGCGGGTCAGGCAGCATCTGTGCATGGGCTACGTTTTGGGTTGGGACAAGGGACAAGAGATGCAACACTTGTCCCTTTACCTCCCGCCTCGACTCCGTTCAAGGACCCAAGCAGTCGTTCCAGGTGCGACAGAGGTTTACCTGCATCTCCTCCAACCTCATCTATGGCATCCGCTGCTCTAGATGTCAGCAGATCTATATCGGTGAGACCAAGCGGAGGTTGGGCGATCGTTTCGCCGAACACCTCCGCTCGGTCCGCAATAACCAAGCTGACCTCCCGGTGGCTCAGCACTTCAACTCCCCCTCCCACTCCTTCTCCGACCTCTCTGTCCTGGGTCTCCTCCATGGCCACAGCGAGCAACCCCGGAAATTGGAGGAACAGCACCTCATATTCCGCTTGGGGAGTCTGCATCCTGGGGGCATGAACATCGAATTCTCCCAATTTTGTTAGTCCTTGCTGTCTCCTCCCCTTCCTCAGTCCCCCTGCTGTCTCCTCCCATCCCCCAGTCTTCGGGCTCCTCCTCCTCTTTCCTTTCTTGTCCCCGCCCCCCCCCCCCCCACCCCCGATCAGTCTGAAGAAGGGTTTCGGCCCGAAACGTTGCCTATTTCCTTCGCTCCATAGATGCTGCTGCACCCGCTGAGTTTCTCCAGCTTTTTTGTGTACCATTATTTATCTACTTGCACAGAACCCATTTCCCCCCATTCTGCATATTCATATGCATGTTCAAAAGTAGGTTCATTGGCCTCTTCAAACTGCGTGCAGGAAATGGATGGGGAAATGTGATAACATAGAAGTAGTGTGAACGGGCGATCGATGATCGGCTTGGAGTTGATGGGCTGAAGAACACGTTTCCGGGCAATATCTTTACAAACAAAGCCTTTCAACAGCAAAAGAGTGACATCTAATGCCATCATTCTTCAATGAGTGTCATTTTCGACTGTGCTGTCCTCTGCCCCCCCCTGTTGGATGGGTAGACCTCACAGCCTTGGACAACAGCACCTTGAACTGTCCACTGCTCCTGGTGGCTGTTACATAACCTCTGCTGCCTCAAACGCAAGAAGACGAAGAATTAATTAATTTCACCACTAACTTTAATCTCCACTTGGCCACAACTAGAGAGCAGTCCTGAACTACTATCTACCTCATTGGTGACCCTCGGACTACCTTTGATCGGACTTTACTGGCTTTACTTTGCACTACACTTATTCCCTTAAAATGTATCTATACACTGTAAATGGCTCGATTGTAATCATGTATTGTCTTTCCGCTGACTGGATAGCACGAAACAAAAGCTTTTCGTTGTACCTCGAAGATGTTAGAGTTAGCTTTTAGAACTAATGGAATCATAGAAACATGGAAACAAAGAAAATAGGTGCAAGAGTAGGCCATTCGACCCTTCGAGCCTGCACCGCCATTCAATATGATCATGGCTGATCATCCAACTCAGTATCCTGTACCTGCCTTCCCTCCATACCCCCTGATCCCTTTAGCCACAAGGGCCACATCTAACTCCCTGTTAAATATAGCCAATGAACTGGCCTCAACTACCTTCTGTGGCAGAGAATTCCAGAGATTCGCCTCTCTCTGTGTGAAAAATGGTTTTCTCATCTCGGTCCTAAAAGATTTCCCCCTTATCCTTAATCTGTGACCCCCTTGTTCTGGACTTCCCCAACATCGGGAACAATCAAGGGATATGGGGAAAAAGTAGGAACGGGGTACTGATTTTGGATGATCAGCTCTGATCATATTGAATGGCGGCTCTAGCTCGATGGGCCGAATGGCCTAATCCAGCCCCTATTATCCATGTTTCTATGGTACACGTGACAATAAACTGATCTGAAACTGATATTTTGCGTCTCCAGTAACGAATGCCTTCCTCGTATACCTCACACTGCCCCTTCCACGCATTAGGCAGCAAAATAACTTTGCCATAACTTTGAAAACCAGAATTGTTCTCCTCCTGAAACATTAAGAGCACATGTGCCTGCTAGCGGATCCATTGAAATAAATCAAAGAAGTATTAAAAATATGATGTGGCACCTTCCGGAACAATCCATCAAATTCTTCCAATATTCCAGGGTAAGTGGAGTCAAGTTCACTAACCTTATATACTCCGAGCCAAAACCATCTCTGCGTTTAGTTTTCCAGTAGCTGTTTTATGAGTAGCTTCATCAGCATCAGTGCCATCTCAGAATCATTTGCATTCATGAATACAAATTGCGAATATCTAATTAGCACATCAAACATCGTTTTATCCACCCTAATAAATCCCTAAAAGGCCTTTCTGCACTCTCCAGTCATTTTTCTGATGCTTGGCACAAGAATAAAGGTTTCACACCACAGCTACTTGTCCTTTCCGCAGTTCTGTTCTCTTTTAAGCAGTTCCAAAAGTGGTTTTAATTATCTCAAATTATCCTCTACCAGATCCCATACCCTTGAATATTTATCCAGGTACTCACTTAGAATCTGTTGCAATGTTTCTCTGTAAAAGCTTGTCAAGATTCCTGCTTCGGTACACGTGACTGGAAATTCAATTGCTTATAGTTTTTTTTCCCCATGTTACGCAAATGAAAGTTTCCACTTTCTCAAAGTGAAACATGACAACAATCATTTCGGGATTGTTCACTGGAAATCTGACCGGGCATTTGTTTTCCGTGCAATTCTGGCTGGATTTCAGGGACGGGGGGGGTTTTACAACGTTCCTTGTGGAGCACGGCCAAGAAACCTGGTCACTGCGTTAGACTTTAGAGATACAGAACAAGAACCAGGCCCTTTGGCCCACCGAGTCCACAGCGACCAGCGATCCCCGCACACTAACACTATCCAACGCACACTTGGGGCAATTTACAATTATGCCAAGCCAATTAGCCTACTAATCTGTATGTCTTTGGAGTGTGGGAGGAAACCGGAGCACCCGGAGAAAACCCACCAGGTCACGTCAATCATAATATCATCAGGTTTCGAAGTGCCACGCGGCAGAGGCCTTCCCCGAGGTGCCCGCCCGGAGGACCCTAAGCCTCGGCGGTCGGCGGGAGCTCGGAGGTCAGAAGGGCCCTCCCGGAGGCTCGTCAGACCGCAGATACGTCCGACTGAACTGAACTGAACTGAACTGAACTTTATTTATGTAGCACTTTAAAAACAACCACTGTTGCAACAAAGTGCTGTACATGACTAATCATAAACATAAGCAAGGGCATGTAGGAGGGTGAACCGGGGTAGTGGCTCCAGCGCCATCAAGGTCGGCTGCAGGAGGCGGCCAACAGGATACAAAGATGGCCGTGCGAGGAGTGGAGAGGGACGTTGGTTCGTGGGAGCTGCTCCAGTACATCGAGCGGGCGGGCCGACCGGACTTTAGGCTCTGGAAATGGCGCCAAAACGTGGTTTGTGCAAGATATGCAAAAGGAATTTCACCATACGGTTGCACGTGTGACATATAAAGCACCATTGAACCATCGAACCAGTGCTTATGAAGACTAATGCATTACAACGATAAAAATTCTCCAATAAGCATAGGATCAATTTCAATGGGATAAGTGCAGGTCTGGCCCAGATAAACTGCATTCAAGGCTTGGCAGGCAAATTCACAATTGATAAATGGGAGACCTTTAAAATGGAAATATTTCAGCTCGCTACATAGTGGGTACTTTCCCATGAGGGAGGGGAGTGGAATATAAGCCAGGACTCCAGGAATTACCAAATTAAAAGAGCAAAATAGACCAGGGAAAATAAAAAGCTTATAACAGATACCAGATTATTAACACGTAAGAACCAGGCTGATTGCATAAAGTTTAAAGGGGAATTATGAAATAACATGGAAGAGGGGAAAAGAGTGAGTACAAGAAACAAAAACATAAAAGGGATGTAAAAGGGAGAAGTGGAGTTGAACTTAAACCAAAAAAGAAACGTAATCATGGAAGCAGAGGAGATAGAGGGAGAGAGGGAGGGAGGGTGAGGGATTGTTCCTTCTGGCGGAGGGAAATGAATGTGATTTGAAGAAGAGCCAGTAATGGCATGAGAAATAAATATCACACAGCAAGTAGTATGAGTCTGGAACATAGACCCTACATTCATTGAAAAAGAAGCTGGATAAGTATCTGAAAGGAAAGAAAATCCCAAATTTTGGGTGCAATTTGTGAAAGAGGACTGACCGCATGACCTCTCCAGGTTCAGGGACAGTTCCTTCTAAGCTGCTATCAAGCAACTGAACCATTGTATCACCAACTAGAGACCACCTACCTCATTGGAGACCCTCAGACTACCTTTAATCGCACTTCACGGGACTTTATCTCCCACAAAACGTTATTCCCTTTATCCTGTGCCAGTACACTGTGGGTGGCTTGAATGTAATCATGTATAGTCTTTCCGCTGACTGGACAACACTCCGCAAGAAAGCTGTTCACTGTGTCTCCATACACTTGACAATAAACAAAACCAGACTCTTTTAGAGGGCTGGCATGCATGGACGGGCTGAATTACTAATTTCCATGTTACTAATAACCATTCCTTGATCCCTGTGTAAGGTAAAGGTTCGGAAATGCAAGCTCTCACGTAACCTCGGGTATCAGCTGTCACTGCTCTGGATATGTGTTTCCAAAGGGGTTTGCAGAGTCTTGATAAGAGTCCAACCTTACGTTCTCTAGGTTTGAGGAGCTGCCCTGCGGGAGTGGCTGTGTCTCATTGAGTATCCGCTGGCCTCTCAAGCTGACAAGGTTCATTATCCCACTGACACTCTGTCAGGTGCCTTGGTTATTGCAGGACCACCCAGATGTGCAGCAACTCACGTCAAGAAGGTTCTGTCTGAAGTCAGGCTCCCTGCACAAAATAAAATGCTTGAAGTCATTCTCCATAACCTTGCTGCAGTCTTTCGTCCTTTCCACAAAAAATCACCAGGCATTGTTGAGAGGGCAGAGAGATTAATGTGGAGAAGAACCAAGACAAACTGGCTTGCACAGGTTGGTAAAATGGGAAAGGACGATTAGTTGATTTATTGATTGATAGATGCAGCATTGGAAACAGGCCCATCGGCCCATCGAGTCCAGGCCGACCACCCTGTTCACACGAGCTCTATGTTGACCCACCTTCGCATCCACACCCTGCGCACTGGGAAGAATTTACAGTGACCAATGAATGGCGGCACGGTGGCACAGCGGTAGAGTTGCTGCCTTACAGTGCTTACAGCACCGGAGACTCAGGTTCGATCCCGACTACGGGTGCTGTCTGTATGGAGTTTGTACGTTCTCACTGTGACCTCCGAGATCTACGGTTTCCTCCCACACTCCAAAGACGTACAGGTTTGGAATAAGTGTAATTGTTCCTAGTGTGTGTAGGATAGTGTTAATGTGCGGGGATCGCTGGGCGGCGAGGACGCGGTGGAACGAAGGGTCTGTTTCGGCGCTGTATCTCAAAACTAAACTAAACTAAACCTAGAGACCTGTACGTCTTTGAGATGTGGGAGGAAACCGGAGCACTCAGCAGAAACCCACACGGTCGTAAGAAGAACGTGCAAACTCCACACAGGCAGCATCGAACCCAGGTCTCTGGTCTGCATATGTTTGGATTATGTTTTTGGTCTTTGTTGTGTTCATGTCATCGGATGGATTTTCAGATGAGGTAATTAAAAACGGGAAGAACAGGTGACTGGGAAATTGAGTTTGTATTTACTGGCGACACATTGGAGTGGTTCCCAAACAGATCAGACAGAAAGGGACAGGGCATTCTATGCATCTGTTGGTTTAGCATGACAATGACCAGCTCATATCATCATGAAAAATTGCAGGAAACATGCTGCAGGTCAGGCAGCTTCTGTGGAAAGGACAAAAGAGTTAAAATGTGTATGAAGGAACTGCAGACTCTGCTTTAAACCGAAGGTAGACACAAAATGCTGGAGCATCTCATCGGGCCAGGCAGCATCTCTGGAGAGAAGGAATGGGTGACGTTTCGGGTCGAGATCCTTCTTCAGACTGAAAAGGGTCTGAAGAGAGTTTCAGGATCACGACTTCCAACATCTGCAGTTTTTGTTGAGTTTTTTTCTTGTCAACTTCATCAGTTTACGGATGACTACATGGCAATAATTGTTCACTCCTTTACGCAAATGAGGATTTTTGTTTTCATACAAAGGGTGGTGGGTGTATGGAACGAGCTGCCAGAGGAGGTAGTTGAGGCTGGGACTATTGCAATGTTTAAGAAACAGTTAGACATGGGAGCAGTGGTAGAGTTGCTGCTTTACAGCGCGTACAGCTCCAGAGATCCGGGTTTGATCCTGACTACGGGTGCTGTCTGTACGGAGTTCGTACGTTCTCCCCATGACCGCAAAGGTTTTCGCCGAGATCTTCCGTTTCCTCCCACAGTTTGTAGGTTAATTCGCTTGGTATGAATGTAAAAATGATCCCTGATGTAGGATCGTGTTAATGTGCGGGGATCGCTGGTCAGTGCGGACTAGTGGGCCAAAGGGCCTGTTTTTGCACTGAATCTCTAAACTAAACTAAACTAAACATGTACATGGATAGGACAGGTTTGGAGAGATATGGGCCAGAAGCAGGCAGGTGGGACTAGTGTAGATGGGACATGGTGGTCGGAGTGGGCAAATTGAGCCGAAGGGCCTGTTTCCACGCTGTGTGACTATGACTCTATGACCTTGAAGGATCCAAGAGAGGTTCTACTGCAGGTATACAGAGTCTTGGTGAGACCACACCTGGAGTATTGCGTACAGTTTTGGTCTCCTAATCTGAGGAAGGACATTCTTGCCATAGAGGGAGTACAGAGAAGGTTCACCAGACTGATTCCTGGGATGGCAGGACTTTCATATGAAGAAAGACTGGACAGACTCGGCTTGTACTTGCTAGAATTTAGAAGATTGAGGGGTGGTCTTATAGAAACTTACAACATTCTTAAGGGGTTGGACAGGCTAGATGCAGGAAGATTGTTCCTGATGTTGGGGAAGTCCAGAACAAGGGGTCACAGTTTAAGGATAAAGGGGAAATCTTTTAGGACTGAGATGAGAAAAACATTTTTTACACAGAGAGTGGTGAATCTCTGGAATTCTCTGCCACAGAATGTAGTTGAGGCCAGTTCATTGGCTATATTTAAGAGGAAGTTAGTTGTGGCCCTTATGGCTAAGGGATCAGGGGGTATGGAGAGAAGGCAGGTACAGGATACTGAGTTGGATGATCAGCCATGATCATATTGAATGGTGGTGCAGGCTCGAAGGGCCGAATGGCCTACTCCTGCACCTATTTTCTATGTTTCTATGTTTCTATGCTGTAGCCATGATCCATGTGATAAATGAATAAGGTTTCTGGTCTGGTCGCCGGACTTGTCACGGAAGCACGGATTCTACATGATATATTGGCACAAACTTTGTCCATCGTGATTACTACCTGTTGTTACTATGTCTGCACATCAGCTGTACATTGAGAAACTGGAAGCCCATCATTTACTATTAATATTACATGTGTAATCTTAAAGCAAAGTGAATGCAGTCAACGAGCCATTGGGAAGTCCACAATTCAGATGAAGCCTCCCACCTGCGCCCTGCTGTTCCCTTGAAGGGGAATGAGATGTACTCATAAGTTCCAGGAGCAGAATTACTCCATTCGGCCCATCAAGTCTACACTGCCGTTCAATCATGGCTGATCTATCTCTCCCTCCTAACCACATTCTCCTGCCTTCTCCCCATAACCTCTGACACCCGTACTAATCAAGAACCTATCTATCTCTGGCTTAAACATATCCACTGAAGGACTCCACAACTTTCTGTGACAAAGAATTCCACAGGTACGCCACCCACTGAATTTCCTCCTCATCTCCTTCCTAAAAGAACGTCCTTTAATTCTGAGGCTATGACCTCTAGTCCCAGACTCTCCCACTAGTGGAAACATCCTCTCCACATCCACTCTATCCAAGCCTTTCACTATTCTGCAAGTTTCAATGAGGTTTCCCCTCATTCTTCTAAACTCCAGCATGTACAGGCCCAGTGCCGTCAAACGCTTGTCATTTGTTAACCTACTCATTCCTGGGATCACAACTGTAAACCTTCTCCAGACCCTCTCCACAGTCTGTATGTCTAAAACGAAAAGTAAAAAATCAAAAAAAATCTGGATAAGTGTCAAACTCTACTCAAACCAACCTACAATCTTAATCAGTGAACAGCTCACCCGAAACTATTCATTCCAGGTTGACAGACTCTTCTCGCAGTTGAATGCTCAAGCCACTGTGTGCACTGCACATGGTGTTGCAGCCTAGTTTGTCATTGATGTTATTCAACCAGCGTTGCTAATGGATTGACGTCACGATCTGCGCTTTCCCCACAGCCCTGGTGGAATTGCCAAGATGACAGGCAACGTGATAATCAGAACCCAAACCACATTCACGAGAGGAATAGATCGGGTAAATGCCTAGAGTGGGGGACTCGAGGACCAGAGGACATAGGTTTAAGGTGACGGGGAAATGATTTAATAGGAATCTGAGGGGTAACTTTTTTTACACAAAGGGTGGTGGATGTATGGAACGAGCTGCCAGAGGAGGTAGCTGAGGCTGGGATTATTGAAACATTTAAGAAACATTTGGACAGGTACATGGATAGGACAAGTTTGGAGGGATATGGGCCAAATACAGGCAGGTGGGACTAGTGAAGTTGGGGCATGTTGGCCAGTGTGGGCAAGTTGGGCCGAAGGGCCTGTTTCCACTCTATGACTCTATGATTCAATGACACAAGTGGCATGGTGGCGCAGCCGTAGAGTTACTGCCTTACGGCGCCAGTGACCCGGGTTCAATCCAAACCACGTTTGCTGTCTGTACGGAGTTTGTACGTTCTCCCTGTGGCCGCCGGGGTTTTTTCTCTGGGTGCCCCGGGTTTCCTCCCCTACTCCAGACGAGCAGGTTTGCAGGTTAATTGTCCCAAATTGTGTGCGCCAGTGTGAAGAGGATCGCTGGGGCGACTGCGGACTCGGTGGGGCAAAAGGCCTGTTTGTGCGCTGTATCTCTAATCTAAACTAAACTGAAGGTAAAGAGTGGTTTGGAGGAAGTTCCAGAGATAAAGGGTGAAATGTCATCAAGACATTTTAAAGTTTGCATGAGATTTTTCAAAACAAAAACCCACGTGGGTTTTCTCCGGGTGCTCCGGTTTCCTCCCACACTCCAAAGCCGTGCAGGTTTGTAGGTTATTGCCTTCAGTAAATTTGTAAATTGTTCCTAGTGTGCAGGGTAGCGCCAGCATATGGGGCGATCGGTGGTCGGCGCGGACTCAGGGGGGCCAAAGGGTCTGTTTCCGAGCCGTATCTCTAAAGTTACTCTAAATTTCATATGAAGAAAGACTGGATAGACTTGGCTTATATTCGCTAGAATTTAGGAGATTGAGGGGGGATCTTATAGAAACGTACAAAATTCTTAAGGGGTTGCAGGCTAGATGCAGGAAGATTGTTCCCGATGTTGGGGAAGTCCAGGACAAGGGGTCACAGCTTAAGGATAAGGGGGAAATCCTTCAGGACCGAGATGAGAAGAAACTTTTTCACACAGAGAGTGGTGAATCTTTGGAACTCTCTGCCACAGAGGGTAGTTGAGGCCAGTTCATTGGCTATATTTAAGAGGGAGTTAGATGTGGCCCTTGTGGCTAAAGGGATCAGGGGGTATGGAGCGAAGGCAGGTACGGGATACTGAGTTGGATGATCAGCCATGATCATATTGAATGGCGGTGCAGGCTCGAAGGGCCGAATGGCCTACTCCTGCACCTATTTTCTATGTATCTATGTATCTAAGTTCAAAGCCCAAAGAAGCACCAGGATATTAGTGTTTAAGAAGGAACAGCAGATGCTGGAAAATTGAAGGTGCACAAAAATTCTGGAGAAACTCAGCGGGTGCAGCAGCATCTATGGAGCGAAGGAAATAGGCAACGTTTCGGGCCGAATCCCTTCTTCAGCGAAGGAAATAGACAACGTTTCGGGCCGAAACCCTTCTTCCAGGATATCATGGTTAACACAGGACATTCTTTTAAGCAGCTGCATGTGCTCAAGTCTTGTAAGAGGAGTGGTAAGATTTATTGAAGATAAAAATGTACTTAACTACAATATAGTATGAAATAAGGCTTATGTTCTCCAAATGAACAGGTTCATTGTGTGGATTCCTCCGGTGGGCAAGGGAGAAAAAAAGAGCAGATAGATCCCTTAATTTAATGGCCCTTACTGAGCAATAGAGCTTTATTTTCTATTGACTTGTATTGACTTCTTGTTCTGAGCATCATAGTGAGGACTCACACAACCACAGTTAGCAACTTCACACAGCGTGATAGCTACATTTAACCCTTTCACTTTTCACTTTCCAAGCCTAGGCACTCCTGTTTATGTCAAACGCTCATCAGGTGTTAACCTTCTCATTCCTGGGCTGAGTTTCCGCTCAAAGGACCCTCAGCCCTTAAAGGAACAATCCCTAAGGAGCCAGGGCCCGAATGACTCACAGGCTGCCATGGAGACAGTGGAGGCTGCAGGGGAGTGCGTTTTCCTATGTTGCTCCTCTAAGTCTGCCAGTCATCAAGAGAGTAACTGAAGTTTGAAGAAGGGTCCCGACCTGAAACGTCGCCCATCCATGTTCAGAGATGCTGCCTGACCTGCTCAGTTACTCAAGCATTTTGTGTCTATCCTTTTGGTCTAAACCAGCATCTGGAGATCCTTTTTATTACTTATCCTTACAGCCTGCCCAATATTGTGCTAATTGTGGGCTGATCACTAAAACCAAATGTAGTGCTATTTCTCACGAGTAAAACACCAAGTGCTTGATGGGCCAGATGGCCTAAATCTGTTCCTATTACGTATGAACTTATGGGTCAAGCAACATCTGTGGAAGGAACAGACAGATGACGTTTCAGGTCGGGACCCTTCTTCAGGCTGATAACAGGGGGTGGGGGATCAGGATAAGACAGAGAGGTCTCTTCCCTACTACCATCAGTCTGAAGTAGGGGCTCGGGCCTGAGACGTCACCTGTCCATTTCCTACACACATGCTGCCTGACCTGCTATGTTCCTCCAGCACTTTGCATTTTGCTCAAGATTCCAACTTCTGCTGCTTCTTGCTTCATCATTACTTTTCCTGAGTTTCATTCTCCAGAAGGCAGCTCTTTTTCCCCTCCCCATTTTGAGCAAATTGATCGTATTGGAATATGTAAGAGCAGTCACCAGTGGGTTATTGAGCTGCCTGGTGAGGTCACCTGATGGAAGCAGATATTTCCATTAAGGTGAAGGGGAAAAGATTTAATTGGAATCTGTGGGGCGACTGGGTGTATGGAACGAGCTGCCAGGGGAGGTAGTTGAGGCTGGGACTATCGCAATGTTTAAGAAACAGTTAGACAGGTACATGTGTAAGAAGGAACTGCAGATGCTGGTTTAAACCGAAGGTAGACACAAAAAGCTGGAGTAACTCAGCGAGACAGGTAGCATCTCTGGAGAGAAGGGATGGATGATGTTTTGGGTCGAGACCCTTCTTCAGACCCTTCATCAAATTATTCATTTGAAGAAGGGTCTTGACCCGAAACGTCACCCATCCCTTCTCTCCAGAGATGCTGCTTGCCCAGCTAAGTTACTCCAGATTTTTGTGTCTATAGACAGGTATATGGATAGGACAGGTTTGGAGGGATATGGGCCAAACGCACGCAAGTGGGACTAGTGTAGCTGGGACATGTAGGCCGATGTGGGCAAGTTGGAACAAAGGGTCAGTTTTCACACTGTAAGACTCTAAATCGTGAATAAAGCAAGAATGTGGCACAATACACTTGGTGTTCTGCAGAAAGTGTTCCACATCAGTGGTTGAGAGAAGCTTTGAGTCCAATTTGTGCAGGGTGAAATTTACATTGGTTGACAACTGATGTTAGTGCAGGCCCGATGGCTTCAATACAATAATGCAATACAAGTTTCAGACACATGGAAGCATAATTGGACCTCATGGTTCCACCCAGTAAATATAGTGGAGGAGCACATCCTGCAGTGTTCTTGATTTCCTCATGACACTCCATTGACACCAGGACTCCAAAGGCAAGTCCTTAACCTACTACTCTGCACAAATATCTTTCTAAGTCCACAGAGAGCAGCAAAACTGGAAGGAATGCAGCATTCTGCTACAGAGCCACATCTGATGCAGCATTCTGCTACAGAGCCACATGTTCAGTGAATTATTTGACGAAAACTTCCTTGGAGTGTGAGAGGAAACCGAAGATAATAGACAATAGACAATAGGTGCAGGAGTAGGCCATTCGACCCTTCGAACCAGCATCGCCATTCAGTGTGATCATGACTGATCATCCCCAATCAGTACCCATTCCTGCCTTCTTCCCATATTCCCTGACTCCGCTATCTGTAAGAGCCCTATCTAGCTCTCTCTTGAAGGTATCCAGAGAATCGGCCTCCACTGCCCTCTGAGGCAGAGAATTCCACAGATTCACAACTCTCTGTGAGAAAAAGTGTTTCTTCGTCTCTGTTCTAAATGGCTTACCCCTTATTCTTAAACTGTGGCCCCTGGTTCTGGACTTCCCCAACATCGGGAACATGTTTCCTGCCTCTCTAGCATGTCCAAACCCTTAACAATCTTATATGTTTCAATAAGATATCCTCTCATCCTTCTAAACTCCAGAGTGTACAAGCCCAGCCACTCCATTCTCTCAGCATATGACAGTCCCGCCATCCCGGGAATTAACCTTGTAAACCTACGCTGCACTCCCTCAATAGCAGGAATGTCCTTCCTCAAATTAGGGGACCAAAACTACACACAATACTCCAGGTGTGGTTTCACTAGTGCCCTGAACAACTGCAGAAGGTCCTCTTTGCTCCTATACTTGACTACTCTTGTTATAAAGGCCAACATGCCATTCGCTTTCTTCACTGCCTGCTGTACCCGCATGCTTACTTTCATAGACTGATGAACAAGGACCCCCAGATCCTGTTGTACTTCCCCTTTTCCCAACTTGATGCCATTTAGATAGTAATCTGCCTTCCTGTTTTTGCTACCAAAGTGATAACCTCACATTTATCCACATTAAACTTCATCTGCCATGCATCTGCCATGCACCTGCCCACTTACCCAACCTGTGCAAGTCACCCTGCATCCTCATAGTATTCTCCTCACAGTTCACACTGCCGCCCAGGTTTGTGTCATTTGCAAATTTGCTAATGTTACTTTGAATCCCTTCATCCAAATCATTGATGTATATTGTAAATAGCTGCAGTCCCAGCACCGAGCCTTGCGGTACCCCATTAGTCACTGCCTGCCATTCTGAAAGGGACCCGTTAATCCCTACTCTTTGTTTCCTGTTTGCCAACCAATTTTCTATCCATGTCAGCACTCTACCTCCGCAGAGATCTCAGAGAAAACCGACGCGGGTCACGGGGAGAAAGTATAAGCTCCGTGCAGACAAGCACCCGGAGTCAGCGTCTCTGGCGCAGCAAGGCACTAGCTCTACCGCTGCACTACCATGCCACCAAGGGAGGCATGTAGAGAGTTCTCTATCCTAATGCTCTTTAAGAATCCCAATCCCAATCTGTAGCTTATTAGTAGATGCAGGAGTAACTCAGTAGGACAGACAGCATCTCTGGAGAGAAGGAATGGGTGACGTTTCGGGTCGAGACTAACTTACAGTATTAGGATTCCCTGCACTGAACTCATTGTCCATACCAAGTGGGTCTTTCTCAGAGGATTCCCACTCTGCAGATGTGAGCATGTGAGATATGGTCTGCTGCTCTGTACTAACGGTGGATATTCACCACTGTAACTACTGCAGCTCATTGCAATGTACAGAAAGAGATGCATGATGCTGGAGTAACTCAGAGGGTCAGGCAGCATCTCTGGATGAAAATGATGGGTGCCATTTCAGGTCCCGACCTCAAACATCGCCTATCCTTTATCGATCCTGAAGAAGGGTTCCGACCCGAAACGTCATACGTCCTTTTTCTCTAGAGATGCCGCCTGACCTGCTGAGTTACTCCAGCACTTGGTGTCTATCTCTGGTATTAATCCGCATCTGCAGTTGCTTGTTTCTACGTTCAGTCATGATCATACTGAATGGCCGGGCAGGCTAGGGATGGTTTGGCCTGGTAGCTTATTCTTGCTCCTGTTTATTTGTGTTCTAATGCCGTTGAGTGCTTGTTTTTGACAAGGACTGAGATTTTTTTGAAGAGGTCCCAAATTAGCACTGAAATGTTTTATGTTCATAAATTCCAAACTTATATAGGAGCAGAATTAGGCCATTCAGCCCATTCAAGCCGACTCCACCATTCAATCATGGCTGAACTATCTTTCCCTCTCAACTCAGTTTATTCCCAGCAACTGGCACTACCAGAGAGCAGTGCTGAACGACCATCTACCTCTTTGGTGTCCCTCGGACTATCCTTGATCGGACTTTGCTGGCTTTACCTTGCACTAAACGTTATTCCTTTATCATGTGTTTATACACTGTAAATGGATCAATTGTATTCATGTATTGTCATTCTGCTGACTGGTTAGCACGCACCAAAAGTTTTTCACTGTACCTCGGTACACTTGACAATAAACTAAACTAAACTAAAATCCATGCTCCTGCCTTGTCCTTATCACCCCCTTACATTTTATTTCTTGGCTAAATATTTCCTTTTCTAAAAAAGTGAATGGTTTATTTACTCCGATAGAATAACCCGTTTTTTATGTTGAGGTGGTCAAACTGTGAGAAGGATCGTTAAAAATGTTTTGAACCTGCAGGTAATGTGTTGGCAACTGAACATGTACAAGTCAAATGCGTGCCATTTTATGCTGTACTGTTTCCAGTTACCATATATTTTTGATATGAATACTCAGTGAGCAGCAATGCAGTTGAGAAGGATGAGGGGGTAACCTCAATAAAATGTACCGAATAGTGAAAGGCCTGGTATAGAGTGGATGTGGAGAGGATGTTTCCACCAGAGGGAGAGTCTAGGACTAGAGGGCACAGCCTCAGAATAAAAGAGCGTACCTTTGGAAAGGAGGTGAGAAGGAATTTATTTTGTCAGAGGGTGGTGAATCTGTGGAATTAATTGTACAGACAGCTGTGGAGGCCGTCATTGGGTATTTTGAAGGTGGAGATTGATAGATTATTGATCAGGAAGGGTATCAAGGAATGTGGTTGAGAGTTGAAAGATTAAATGGCAGACTCGATGGGCCTAATGGCCTAATTCTGCTGCTATGACTTATGAACTTATGAACAACATGGTGATAAAGAGAGACACAAAGTCTAAAGAAGGGGTCCCAACCCTGAAATGTCACCCGTTCTTTTTCCCCAGAGATGCTGCCTGGCCCGCTGAGGTATCCAGCACTTTGTGTCTATCTTTGGTATGAACCAGCATCTGTAGTTCTTTGTTTCTACACCTTTGTGATAAACCTGTGGCATGAATTCACTGCAATGTAAACGTATTCTTGCGCATGCACAAGTGCGGTAAATTCTAATAAACTAACAAGATTTTCATAAACATTCCATGGACATCACTGTGTGAAGGGTGTGAAAAATTGTGTTAAAATCCACCACCATTAAAAATAAAATAATTACTAAAAAAAAACAACAAAAGAAAAAAAGGGAGAAAGAACAATACCAATCTAATTTAAAAGCTGACATTATCCTCAACATGTTATTCAGTGTTTTGTTATCTGTGTCTAACAATTAAATTCAGCTTTAGAATTGACACCCAAGTGAGCATATATTCAAAAGTGTTGCAGTTCTTTATTCATAGCACACTATCAATTTAACGGATTTCATAGAAAGGCATTCAATCTTTGTTAATCTCCCTAATAATTTAATTGCAGTGAGAATTAATTCCACTGGTGATACACCGGAAAAGCCATCAGTCTCACTTTGCCTGGATTTATTTTTAGCCTTGTTGACTTTCTCTAGATTTGAACGTGGACGAACATGTAAATGCTCAGATCTCTTTGCGAAATTGTCTCTTCACTTGATTCCAATTTTAATCTCCCCTCATCGTGGTCTTTCTTTTCCCCCTGATGCCGGCGGCACGGTGGCGCAGCGGTAGAGTTGCTGCCTTACAGCACTGGCAGTGCCAGATCCCGACTAAGGGTGCTTGTCTGTATGGAGTTTGCATGTTCTCCCGATGACCGCGTGGGTTTTCTCCGAGATCTTCGGTTTCCTCCCACATTCCAAAGACGTACAGGTTTGTAGGTTAATTGGCTTGGATTTGTATGCTTGGTATGTGTAAATTATCCCTAGTATGTGTAGGCTTGTGTTAATGTGCGGGTATCGCTGGTCGGCACAGACTCGGTAGCCTGAAGGGCCTGTTTTGACGCTGTATTGCTAAACTAAAATAAAGGCGAAGGGGAAAAAAATTAATAGGAATCTGAGGGGTAACTTTTTCACACAAAGAGGGTTGGATGGATGGAACGAGCTGCCAGAGGAGGTAGTTGAGGCAGGGACTATCGCAATGTTTAAGAAACAGTTAGACAGGTACATGGATTGGACAGGTTTGGAGGGATATAGGCCAAACGCAGGCATGTGGGGCAAGAATAGCTGGGACATGTTGGCAGGAGTGGGCAAGTTTCTACGCTGTACCACTCTATGACTCGATGACTGCTTCAATCTTTCACTAACAGTCACATTGAGGATTGTGTTCCATTTAAACTAGTCCCTGGCAGTCGCCTAAGTGGGACAGGCCCATAAATGTTTCCTATCCACGTACCTGTCCAAATGTCCAGAGCTGCTGCCTTGTAAGTCAAAGACATAGGTTTATTTCTGATCTTGGCTGCTGTCTGTGTGGAGTTTGAAGTTTTTCCTTGTGATTGTGTATGTTTCTTCCAGGTGCGCTGGTTAACTTCCACATCCCGAAGGTGTGTACGTTGGTAGGATAATTGGTCTCTGTAAGTTCCTCTCAGTCTGTAGGTGAGTGGTAGAATCTGGGTGGAATCGATTGGGATGAATGTGGGATTACTATAGCTGGGTGGTTGATGGTCAGTGTAGAATCAGTCGGCCAAAGGGTCTGCATCTCTTTATGACCTTTTTAATATAGGAACTCCCCAGAATTTCTCAGCTATGGAGTTGCAGGAGTTTGATCTACCAATGATGAAGGAATGCTAATGCTCCCAAGTCAGGATGGGAAGACTACTTTGGATGAACGAAATTCCACAGGTTCACCACCGTTTGACTAAAAAAATATCTCCTCATCTCCTTCCTAAAACAATGTCCTTTAATTCTGAGACCATGACCCCTAGTTCAAGACTCTTTCACTAGTGGAAACATCCTATCCATATCCACTCAATCCAGGCCTTTCACGATTCTGTATGTTTCAATGAGGTCCCCCCTCATTCTTCTAAACTCCAGCGGGTACAGGCCCAGTGCGTATGGTTGTGCTTACTGACAATGTTGCCTGTTTTACAGAGGAAGATGGGCAATGCACTAAATACATCTGTGAATGATGTTGCAGATGTCCACGTGTATGGCCAAGCCCTCGTTGAACGTTGGGGGTAGTTTTCATTTATCTCACTTGGGAGTATTTTGGATTTCAATGTCAAATTTAAAAAGGTCGGGGTTTTTTTTCATTGTAGAGCCTGAGTTCTTTCCTGCCATTCCACCCATGGACAGGAACGATATGGAGGGATATGGGCCAAACACATGCAGGCAGGGGGACTAGCGTAAAAATGGGGAACTTGGTCAGCATGGGCAAGTTAGGCCGGAGAGCCTGTTCCCATGCCATATGATCTACTCCACCACCACTTATACCCTTTTGTCCCACCAAAGCAAGCCAGATAGTGAATTCCTGAACTGTATCGCATATTAGGCAACCCAACTACACATGAATATCCAGATTTGGTATGATCACTATGATCACAATCAATGTTGTTGTGGCCTCCAACCAAAATGGACTGCGGCAAACTAATTGTTGCAAGAACCAAGAGTGTTTTATTGTCGTTTGTCCCAAACAGAACAATGACATTCTTACTAGCAGCAGCACGACAGAATTACTACGTAAACATAGCTCTCTGTAGACAAAATGAAAGCTCCCCACATAATATCAATTCAAAAAAAGGCTCAAAAGTTCTGTAGTAACTTAACAGGTCAGGCGCATCTCTGGAGAAGATGTGTGAGTGATGTTTCGCGTCGGGACCCTTCTTCAGACTGATCAATGTTACGATGCATTCATGCATATTTACACACACAAACACACACATACATATATGTACATACAGACACACACACATATACATACACACACACACACACACACACATATACATATATATACATATACATATATATATATATATACATATATATACATATACATATATATACATATACATATATATACATATACATATATATATATATATATATATGTATATATATGTATATGTATATATGCATACATACACCCTCATAAAACAAACAATAATAGTGCAAAAAGACATAACCAATGTCCCCAAGTCTATGTAGTTCAGAGTTTACTTGGAGGTCCGATAAGCGTATTTGCCTGGTGCTGAGTGCTGTTTGTCAATGCTGTTCAAAAATAGCATTGACGAGGCTGCCTTTGCAAGGTTATATGGATATCCTTAGTGAACTCCTTGGTTTGGAAAGCTTGAGAGAAGGCTGCGTTTTTAATTCAACCTTCAGTCTATTTTCCCACTTCCTATTGACGTTTGTCCAATCTACACTGTAACTAAAGCCATTAACAATCATTATGGGAATCAGCCTCATCAATAAATTAACTGGTGACGGAACAATATCGTCTCACTACATAATCATAATGCTTGTCTGTGTAATTAGTTCATTGTTCAATTACCTGTTGCCGCACCATTCATCCCCATTACCAGCATGCAATTTACCGGACAGCACAATTAAAGGATCTTCAAACGCCCCTTTTTTCGAGCAGTCGCATTAACAGGATAATCACTGCAGAAGTAATCACCTTCAGAGTGTTGTTCTCAAAGTCTGCAGTTGGCACATGCATGGGCCACTTGTATAAGCGGCACGGTTGTGCAGCCGTGTCCCACTTAGGAAACCTGAACGGAAACCTCTGGAGACTTTGCGCCCCAGCCAAGGTTTCCATGCGGTTCCCGGAGGTTGCAAGTGGTTGCCGGAGGTTGCAGGTAGTGGAAGCAGGTAGGGAGACTGACAAAAACCTCCGGGAACTGCACGGAAACCTTGGGTGGGGCACAAAGTCTCCAGA